>NC_080082.1:26365493-26700963 GCF_949987535.1 Balaenoptera acutorostrata | reverse complement strand
TTCTCTCCTAAATTTGCCTTGACAACTTGGGGGTGCTGGATAACTATCTGTTTTGCACATGCTGAGTTTCATCTTATGCCTCTCAGACAGCATCAGTAAGATCTCATATTGGTATTAACTAAAGGCTGTGAAAATGCCACTTTCTAAACAAAAAAAGAGAACCAGTCCCGTCCTATTCATTTGAAAATATTTTTTTCCCTTATATTGATACATAAGGTATTCATAACCTTTTGATGTGTAGCCACCAACCTCAAGATCTTGGTGGCTTATAGCACGAACTTATATTTTATTGTTCAAGAATCTGCATACCCCCTGATGCTCTGCTGGGTTTTGGATCTAGGCTGCGGCTCGGTTCAGACCTGTTCCACCTATTTGTTCATTCACCTTGGATCTGCAGCCACCTGAGTTCTCCTCAGGACAGATGGCATAAGTGTGAGAGGCCAAGGCAAGCGCATAGCTCATTTAAAGCCCTCTGCTCTTGTTATGTCTCCTAACAGTACTTTACCCAAAGCAGGTCGGGTGACCCAAGACTAACATCAGTGAAAAAATATCCTTTGCCTATTCTCTGGAGGGTATATCAGAGGCACGGCAAGTTTTAATTACTTGCCCAAGGTCACATAGAAGTAAATGCCAGACCCAGGATTCATACCTAGCACCACATTATGCTGTCTTGATTAACTTAAAGTGGTTTCTATTTAAAAAAAACCACAGAGATGTTCACGGGCCTGTTCTTGTGTCACTATTAAATAGTAAAATTCTTAAGGAAGAAACTTTATTTTATTCTTTGAGCCGCCTCAAGCATAGCATTTATAGTGGAAGTCTGTGAACCAAGATGCTAATGAAATAATAGTTTAATAAATGTATTTAATAAGGGCTTCCCTGGTGGCGCAGTGGTTAAGTATCTGCCCTGCCAATGCCGAGGACACGGGTTCGAGCCCTGGTCCGGGAAGATCCCACATGCTGCAGAGCAACTAAGCCGTGTGCCGCAACTACTGAAGCCTACATGCCTAGAGCCCGTGCTTTGCAACAAGAGAAGCCACTGCAATGAGAAGCCCGCGCACCGCAACAAAGAGTAGCTGCCGCTCACCAGCAACTAGAGAAAGCCCGTGCACTGCAACAAAAGACCCAATGCAACCAAAAAAAAAAAAATGTACTTAATAAATTTGTTCTAGTAACACAGTGAAAACCCAGTCAAATGGGTGAGCAGAGGACAGTTTTTAGATGTATTACCCTAAAAATGTAATAGAAATGTTTTCTAAAATGAAGGATTTAAAATGGCTATGCTTACGATTCTATAGTTACAGTCATTTCAATGAGTTCATTTTAATCTGTTGTCAGTATGTAACGAAAACACACAAAAGTGATTTTTATTACCACAGTTTCCTAAATTATTTTAATCTCTCTTATCCCTGAGTCTCACCTCTGTGGTGTTTATATACAACCAGTTTACAAGAGAAACTGCTGCTAAAAAGAAGGGGGAGGCTATTGAGTAAAATGAATAGTTGACAACTCCAGGAACTCTCATTGTAGCCTTTCCTTGGGGACATGAGCTGCAGTCTCGTGGTTTTTAATTCCTCATGATTTTCAGGTTCTTGGTCACAAGAATGACTCATTTGTTACTAGGACCACCTGTCTAACATACAACTCCACATGCAAGAGGAAAATGGAAAATGGTTCTGCTTTTCTCTGTTTAAGGTTTCAATAACAGTATTTGGAACGGAAAGACCTATATTGTATTATTACACCTTAAGACTTAAATATGCAATGAACACCAAACAAAAATATGGAAACACACACAACTACCTGTGCTTCTCTAATGTGATAACACAAATAGAAGTTTTCTGCAAAGAAATACAAAAAGGGGAAATGGATGATAAATCTTTCTCTGTCTCCCAACATGTCCTCATGCATGTCAAAATTTGGGTAAAAGTCTCTGCTGTGTCAGACTTAAATCACCAAATACCAACAAAACCATTCAGCCTTGTGAATATCAGAGATAGGTGCAAGGATCCAAGACAGTCTATACTTATATATCATAAAAATTATGGCTTCTGGATGCAGACTTGGGCTTGAATCCTAGCTCCACCATACCCTGTACATTTACAAAGATCACAAAGTTAGACTCTCTGAGCCTTAGTTTTTTTCATCTTTAAAATGACCACAAAGGGCTATTGTAAGGATTTACAAAGATACCTAGTTTGATGTGACAGCAAGTCATGTGCTAGATAAACTGTGTTTCCCACAATGTCCCCATTTAAAATTGAAATTTAAATATCAAACAAATTGCATTTGTAGTTTTAGCATTAAAGCTAATGTTGAAGTAGCACACAGAACCATCTAGGTCTGGGCATATTTACTGCTAATAAACAACCATATTAGTGATCCAGGACTCATCATTTAGCATACCGTTGTAAAAAGATCATGAAAACCAGAATAAATATTCTTGTCCATGTTGTGTAGCACAAAATCCCAGGTTTTGAATCAGAAATTCATTATTTACTAGGTGTGTACCCAAGATAAATTACTTAACTTTTCCAAACATTGATTTCCTAACTGGTAATTATTGTACAATTAATGAAAAATACTATGTTCCAGGGACTATATTAAACCTGTCAACATATTAATTCATTGTTTCTTTTATTTATCAAGCATCTACAAAATGCTGGCCACTGTGGGAATTCTGGGTATAGAGGAATAAATGAATAATATTGACACCATCCCTACTTTCATCCAGGTAGAGAAGATGTAATTTTCCCCTTTGTGGTACTTTCTCACTTTAAAATTACACCTTGATTTAAGTAGGCAAAAAGGATGCTGGGAGAGAAAAAAAGTAAAGTGAGACAGATACTTATATAGGGTTAAAAGATTAATCCTTTCAGGGACTGCTTCCTTAAGTTGAGACTTGATGAATGAGATGCAACTAAGCAAAGAACATTCTGAACATAGACGACAGCATGTTTGAAGGCTATAAGAAAGCTCTAATATTCCTTAAAGTAAACTTCAAAATGTAGGTGATACTTAAACATGAAAAAAACATTTTAGTGCTTGTGATTCCATGTAAAGCTCTTGGATCCCTAGACTTTGGTGTATAGAATCCAAGTTCTATTTCTTAACAGCCTTGGATTGTTCATTACTTTCTAAGACTTTTTCCCCTCATTTTGATTCTCAGTAAACATTAGTTTTCTTTTAGCATCTGGTTCTCACTGTCCAATCTGTCCAAGTTGAAACAGAACATGATAATTTATAAGCAAGAGAGGTAATGAAAACTAAGTCACTGATAATTACTCATTCCGTTTAGTGCACATAATCACTCAGAAATGTTAGATACTTTGTATAGCTTTAAATTTTACTCATGTTTACCATAATAGAATAAAAAATATATAAACACCACAGAGGTGTAGTAGTCTACTTGTGGATAAGATTAACTAGATGGACGTCAATCTTATTTATTTTCCTTGGCATAGAGGATGACTGCATTTCTAAGCCTCACTTGCAGTTAGATTGGGCTCATATGATTAGGTTCTGACCAATAAAATGGGGGCAGAAGTACTGCATTCCACTAAAAAACTTGGCCATAAACTCATCCGTATGCTCCCCCATGCTTTTTCTTTCCATTCAGTGGCAACTGTGGAGGCCATGTGGAATGGATAGTGCACAGGAAGAGCCTGGGTCCCTGAGTCACCACTGGAGAAGAGCCATGAGGAGAGCTACTCCCTCTCATATGGGCAAGAAATAAATTTGAACCACTGAAATTTGGGGATTGTTTATTGTAAGAGCTAGCACCCCATCTCCTGCCTAACACACTAATCCTATGCATGTCAGAGGCTATTATGGCCAAAAATACTTTGACTAAATATTTGATTTTTAAGGAAATCATCAACCCCCCTTTCAATCCTTTTTAACAAAGGTACATTACAATCTATCTTCTTTTCCTAATTAAAAATCCATTTTTGAGATTATATTAAAATGAATCAGATGGGATGGATTTGAGAGACAAAAGCACTCATAATCCATTAGGTTGGGATTTAACCACAAAATGATGATTAAAACCCAAAGATATTCCTTTCTTTATTCTTTACAAATAAAGGGAAATGGCTAATGCCCCCATAACTCTGAACAAAAGGAGTCCATATTGAAGGCAAAGCAAGCTCCAGTACATTAGATGTATTTTTTCAAAATAATTAAAACACACATACATACAGAGAGAAACACATATGCAAACCTTCTAAAGTGCATGACATTTCCATTATCCTTAGAGCCAGCCTTTTCTTGGGAACATATATTTATTAAAAGCCCGATTTCAAGGTAAGTATTTATTTTTCATGCAAGCTGAACACTCTTATTGAAAACCATCGGTGTAGGTTCACATGGTGGATGACCACCCACACAGGGAGTGTGGACACAGCAAAGGGTGTGAGATAAGAAATTAACTTTGCCTATTGCTATCTGCATCACTTAGGTAAAGCATTTGTTTCTCCATGTGCAAAGAGGAAATAATAATGCTTTCCTTCAGGATAGTTTTGAGCACTAAGTAACCAGTCTGACATCTCTCTGCCTTTTCAATTCTTACACACTGACTGCTGTGCTTTGAGAAGGAATTACACACTTTTGCAGATTTACTTTCTCCTCAGATGCACCCTAAGGGCTATTCAACAATTCTTCATATATCTCTGGTCAGCTACCTCTCATATGTCCAAAGCATCCATTCCAAATTTTAATCATTCCCTTCCAACTTGCTATTCTAGTACTCTCAAATTCCTGGCTTCTTTCCTCTCAGAAAGGGAGGCTGTACAGCAGGGACCCACCTGTTGCCACGTCATGGACTCTTCTATTTCTGTAGTATCACTCTCCACCCTCTGAGAAAAAGCCCTGTGTCTCTGGACAGAGGCTAATCTGCCTTCCTGTACTCTTGAACTCATCCCTTGTATCTCATATGTGAGCTTGTTTGGTTGATGATTCATCCTCTCCTGCCCTTTAAATTTTCTCTCTCATCTGCCTCTCCTCTGGTCTATCAATACACTGAAGTCCATTTCTCTTACTGTGAGGGGAAGAATAAGATCAGAGAGAGTATTCTCCATCTTTTTTTCTCCCCAACCTCTCTCCTTTCTGTCATTAGCAAGCTCCTCCTACAAAGAGTATTCTCAACGAAATTGCCTATTTTTCTTTTAAATCAGCTGCAGTATGCTTTCTCCCTCAGCCACTCCACTAGAACTGCTCTGGAAAATGATCTGTTTGCCAGTTTCAAATGACTCCATTCATTCTCTTTTCTTTGACTTCTCTGTAGCACTGGATGCTGTTGAAGTCCCTTCTTCAAAATATCACTTCCTTTGGCATCTCTGATATTGGTTCACTTGTTCATTCTCTTACGTCTCTGAATTTTTCCTACTTTAAGTAGTGTATGAGATACTCTTCTGTCAGCATTTTCAATGTCGGCATCTGCCAGTACTTTGTTGTTGGTCATCTTCTCATATCTCCTCATTCTCCTTTTTAGATTTCAACCATTTCCCTTCCATTACAACCTACGTGAAATATTCTAATTCCAGGCCCAATCATCTACTCAGCATCTGTAACTGGATGCCCAATAGTCATCTCCAACCTCATGTGTTCAAACCTCTATCTCCACGTCTGTTCCTCTTAAAGCTACTTTTGTTTCAGTCTAGGCTCATATCATGACTTTGACTTTTCAGTTTTGTGCTTTATTTAAAGTTACCAAAGATTCCTAAATTTCAGTTTCTTCATTTATAAAATGAGAATAATGCTAAATAATCAATACAGTTTTTGTGAGAATGATCTAACAGTGACAAGAAAATCTACTATTTATTGCATATTAGCTATGTTCTATATGTCAAACACAGTCCTGATGGTTTACATGAATTGTTATTTATGAAAGGAGTGTATGTAAGTGGTTATTGCTATTATAACCAGAAGCCTGGGATTTGAAGCTCACTTCCTTTTTAATTTTATTCTCACTGAAGCTTAGAGCAGTGAATATGCCAGTCACTGCTTTCCTGGGAGAGAGAAAAAACTATCCTTCCATGTCTATATTCTTGGAATACTAGGTAATTTCATATTTACTCTATCCCAAGCAAATCCTTAAGCCTATGGGAGAATATTGCGTGCCAAATCTGCAGTTCATAGTTGAGACACTTGGATTGTTAATTTTCATAATTAACATTTAAATAATTATCCCAAATTCAAAAGTGTGTATAGTAATTGCTATTCAGTTCTCCAATCATAGCCAGTTACCTGATGGAATCAAAGAAGAAAAATATGTAATTTTGCTTTGGAATTATGACATTAAACACTTCCAGCTTACCATGTAGTTACAATAGGGAACTTTTATGAACATAGGAAAGACTTACTTGTTTATAGATAAAAATTAATACCATTGGTATTTGTCTTTCAGTATGAATTCTGCTAGAGATTTGCAAATCAATCTCATATGATTTATGAAATAATTGGATTACTTAATATTTTTCAGGACTTCATCACTAATACCTAGTGGGCTGAGTAGCAGTAGGCTCAATGGGTTCATAATTTAGTGGTACTGAACCTCTTTATTTATTTTTACGTTCACTTGTCTTTTTAATTTTGTAATATGTGCCAAATTCCTGACAAAATATTCCCGGGAAAATTCATAAATGCAGCCACACAAACTCATGTAAATTATCAGATATTAATTGAAGGAATAATAGGCCATCAGAATCCCATCTATCAACCCTCTATGGATCTACAGACCCCAGGTTAAAATTCCTCTGTATTAGAGGATCTTTGAGGGTCTTGGGATAGAAGCTTTTCAAAGTACAGGAAGCAACTAGAATCATTAACTACGTATCCATTTGTGTAATAAAGTCATCTATTCCAATTAATTTTCTCAGTATAACTTGCTTCCTCAAGCATTTTTAAAGTCTAACAGATATTTAAAAGGGTTTCTGCTTGGAATTAAAGTGCTCTTCCAGGAGGCAATGGATGAAGCACTTATCTTACATGTCTGTTGGAGGAGATTGTATCTTTATCCTTCCAAGAGAGAGTCTTTGGACCTGAAGAATTAAAACTAACCAGAAAGAAGCAGCACACTAATAGAAGAACAGACACATGCAATACTGTAATAATCTATATGTTGGAGAAAAGTAAAAAATGTTTTCTTTTATTTATTTCATAACCTGGTGGCTTCCAGAGCATGTTTTTGTCTTGTCTGTATAGATAATAGCATGCATGGCACATTTCACATATTTAGTTTTCCAGTCGTAATTTAGCTTCAGAGTCTATCAGGTACATTCAGTGAAGTATCTACATTTATGGAGAAACAGCTTAAGTTTTCACAAACTGCTACTGGTGGCATAAACCAAATCCAATGAAAAAAATAACCTGAAAATGATGCATAGAATAATATTCTTTAATGAAATTGTTCTCATTATTTTCTGCTTTGCATTTTCTTTAACAATTTCTAATAATATTGGACCAGGCTTCAGAGACTTGGTCTCATATAAAAGATAACAAAGTGAAAATAAGACATTCCAGGCAGAAGTGGAGAGGGCAGGTGAAGTCATAGGGATGTGGAATACCACCAAATTTTATAACACATTCTCTTAATCCAAACATAATTACTTCATTACAAAAATTGGGATCACAACATCATTTAAGAAAATTAGGATTGCAACATTGTGGTTATATTTCTTGGTATGTCTTATGTTTTGAGTTCACTATTGGTTTTGGTCATGAATTTATCATATCCCGATGATAAGAAAGCCCAAACGCTATACTGATCATCTTTTCATCTTCTCTTTCAGTACACAACCACTAACAAACCCATCCTACCTTACTCAACAATGCTGCTATCCAACATTTAATAAGTCCCTAGCATGTTCATGCATGATGTTTGATTGCATATATTTCAATAAACTTTCTCAATTACTCTACATAGTAATGAGAATAAAACATACATGTTTTATTCAAGAGAGGAAATTAAGCTCAGAAAGGTCATATGAAAAGCCCAAGACCAAACTACTAGAGGCTGAGCCAGGATTCGAATCCGGCCATTATGGCTTCAGAGAAATCATTCTTACTAACTGTACCATTGTTTGTGATAAATCGACAACTTTGAACACAAAATATGGCAAATCTATAACCTTTTCTCCCCATTTGGACTTGAGTCATCTTCTTTTTCCTTTATCTTGTACCTTTATTTCCCTAGCCCCCTATTCACACCACCCCCATGCCATTAGGGACCCATTTTTTTTTTGGTAGATTAGAGACAGATGTTCCAAAATACAGCAGGATAAATGTTTGTTTGGCTTTTTCTCATGGGATTACTGACCTATATTTTCCTTTTCCATAGGGCTTTTTCTGAAATTCTGATGTTTATACAAAGGGGAAATTCTCCTGTTTTGTTTGTGAATAATTGTTCCTCTGATTTCTCTGTTCAGATTTTTTGAGTGGTCTAGTATATAGAAACTCTCTTTCCCATTGCAGTTTGGTACCAGTTGAATTATAAGACGAAGGAATAACATGGATAGGGACAGAAATGTAGTCTTTACTATAAATACAAGCTGATATTAAATAATATAGCTCATATCTCTAGGAAGAATGTTTTTCAAATAGTGAAACTTAAAATTAAGCTGACATCACCCAATGCCACACAACCCTGGTCTGGGACAAACCCCGACCCCACAGGGGCAGAGTGCAAAATATGATTTCTGTGGGGAGCTTGAGTTCAGAAGGAAGAGAGGAAAGAGCAAGGGGATGACATACACTCCCAGTTTATCTTTCCAAACTCCCAAATCAACTGTGTCCTCCTTTTCCACAAGAGAAGGACCCAGTCGGGGGTAGGAGGAGAGAATCCAGAGGAACTCCTGACACATGGAACAAAACTTCTGAAATGGGGAAGAACCACCCCTCCACCCAATGCTCACATATTGTTAAAATAAGCTAAGTATTAAACCATGAGATGAGTCAAGTAAAAGATGTGGATATCATCAATAAAAGACAATGTAAAACTAGACTGAAGGCAAGTGCCATATATAAAACAGCCTTTTTTAAAAAACATCTTTATTGGAGTATAATTGCTTTACAATGGTGTGTTAGTTTCTGCTGTATAACAAAGTGAATCAGATATATGTATACATATATCCCTATATCCCCTCCTTCTTGCATCTCCCTCCCATCCTCCCTATCCCACCCCTCTAAGTGGTCACAAAGCACCGAGCTGATCTCCCTGTGCTACGTAGCTGCTTCCCACTAGCTATCTGTTTTACATTTGGTAGTGTATATATGTCAATGCCACTCTCTCACTTCATCCCAGCTTACCCTTCCCCCTCCCCATGTCCTCAAGTCCATTCTCTACGTCTGCATCTTTATTCCTGTTCTGCCCCTAGGTCCTTCAGAACCATTTTTATTTTTTAGATTCCATATATATGTGTTAGCATATGGTATTTGTTTTTCTCTTTCTGACTTACTTCACTCTGTATGACAGACTCTAGGTCCATCCACCTGACTACAAATAACTCAATTTCGTTCCTTTTTATGGCTGAGTAATATTCCATTGTATATATGTACCACATCTTCTTTATCCATTCATCTGTCAATGGACACTTAGGTTGCTTCCACATCCTGGCTATTGTAAATAGTGCTGCAATGAACATTGTGGTACATGACTCTTTTTGAATTACGGTTTTCTCAGGGTATATGCCCAGTAGTGGGATGGCTGGGTCATATGGTAGTTCTATTTTTAGTTTTTTAAGGAACCTCCATACTGTTCTCCATAGTGGCTGTATCAATTTACATTCCCACCAACAGTGCCAGAGGGTTCCCTTTTCTCCACGCCCTCTCCAGCATTTATTGTTTGTAGATACTTTGATGATGGCCATTCTGACCAGTGTGAGGTGATACCTCATTGTAGTTTTGATTTGCATTTCTCTAATGATTAGTGATGTTGAGCATCGTTTCATGGGTCCATTGGCAATCTGGATATCTTCTTTGGAGAAATGTCTATTTAGGTCTTCTGCCCATTTTTGGATTGGGTTGTTTGGTTTTTTGATATTGAGCTGCATGAGCTGCTTATATATTTTGGAGATTAATCCTTTGTCAGTTGCTTCGTTTGCAAATATTTTCTCCTATTCTGAGGGTTGTCTTTTCATCTTGTTTATGGTTTCCTTTGCTGTGCAAAAGCTTTTAAGTTTCATTAGGTCCCATTTGTTTATTTTTGTTTTTATTTCCATTTCTCTAGGAGGTGGGTCAAAAAGGATCTTGCAGTGATTTGTGTCATAGAGTGTTCTGCCTATGTTTTCCTTTAAGAGTTTTATAGTGTCTAAAACAGACATTTTTTTAAAGTAGAAAATGAAGGACTTTTAAAAAATCTAGAGTCCTTTCCCTTGAGATGGGTATAAGTGGTCAGTAAATTTGCTCTTTTTTTACTCTCTGGTCATAGTTTTTGTAAGTGTTTTCTGAAATTGTATAATCTAGCCAAAACATCACAGGTCAGGAAAGCACTGAAAATAGTTCCTTGGATGCTTTGATTAAATATTTGAGAGATGATAGTATTACGATTTGTCCTAAACTGCTCAGCAGAGCACACATTTTTAAGAGGAAAGCACATTATAGAAAATATGTCTGTTTCTTTTTTCAGTTGCTTACGATCCCAAAAAAGAGCTGTTGGAAATTGAAGAATAAGAGAACAGACCTCTCTTTTGTTGTAGGAGAAAGTTTAAAAAAAAAGTTAAGAGGAGAATAATAGCTGAAAGTTGAGATTTGGCAGACAGTATGATATGATCTGATTTTCAATCAATCTTGAAACTGAGAATTTAAACACCTCCATCTGACATCAAATAGAAATGACCTATCGGTCATGCGGTCAGTGTTTCTGAGCTCAGGATGCCTTGCAGTAAAAGATTTTCTGCTTTATTTTACTCTTTCTCCCCCCTCTACCAAATCCCCAAATTCTCTTCCTTGCTTTTAGTCCAAACCAATAGCTTGATGAGACAGAGTTGTGTATTGAAAAGAGTGTTATGATAGAATGTCTTTGAATATTAACCTCAACATTTTTTCTCTTATAATTATGAAAAAACTCCCTGAGGTTCAGATTTGTGTGTAAATTGATAATAATACTATCTTGCAGCTTTTGCTGTGAGGGTTTTTTAATCTCTGATGTGTACATTCCATCAGGGCAGGCACATGCCTCTAGTCATTCAGTATTTTTTGAACAAATAGCACCATGCCTGGCACATAATAAAAGCTCAGTTAATTGAATTATATTGAACTATGAGGAGTAAATATGAAAAAACATATAGAACCTAGGTCATAGAATTGTTTCCCAAGTGTTACAAGGAAACGGCATGAGATGTTTAAATGAACAGAGATGGGTATAATACTTAATTTTTGCATTCATAAATCTTAGACCAGGGAATCAGCAGAAGTAATCATTTTCCTTTATTTAAGAAGATCCAACACTGCTTAGGGAATATAGGAATTTACATCATTCACCAAACACTTTCATTATTTTGTACCAATAGATATGTGATAACAATAACCCCTTCCATTTATGGAGTTCTTTTTAATAAAAGAAATACTTTTTTCTTCACACAAATCCTTGTTGCGTAGAAAGTTCCGTTTTCTATTTTATTTGGTAAGCCACGGAAGCATATTATGGTAAATAAAAACTCAGATTTTGGAGTTCTTGGAGCTGAAGTTTAAATCTAAGTAGTCTAACCTCCTGTGTAACCTTGGGGAAATTATTTAACATCTCTGAGCCTCATTAGCCCCATTTTATAGATCAGGAAACAATCATGTTTACCCCATATGGTTGTCGTGAAGATGAGATGGGACACGCATGTAAAGCGCTCCTGGCAGTGGTAAATAGAAAGAGTTAATCAGTTTTGGCTTTTATTTTCGTAAGTAACACCTATTCTGTCCCAGGCATTATACTAGGCAGATAATATCACCTGTTACCATAATTAAAGATTGAAGGTAAGAAAACATGACTTGTTCTAGATCACAATACTGGTTAGTGTGCAACAAGGATCTATGTTCCAGATCTCTTGGTTTCAACTTCCACCTGCACAGTCTTCAAGATGGATACAATGCAATGTTTTGCCCGATAGTATAGTAGTTTGAGACTATAATTATGGATTATGCTAATAGTGATCAATGGGATATAGGACTCTATATCCTTACCTGCTCTCTTCCATGTTTAAACTTTGAAGAGTTTACAATTGTGTAACTTGTTGCAGGCCTAATAGTGACACTGGCCACGTGGAAGCAGGTCAGGTGGGAGAACTTCACAAGGCCTCCCTTCCTTATGGGGTCCATGTGAATGGAATGGAGCCAGAGAGTACCAGATAGGAAGTCTGATTGCCCAGAATTTAGTTTTATTCAGTGCATCAATTCTGCAAGGTAGAAATTAACACCCCCACTTTATAGATGAGTAAACTAAGCCACACTGTGTGTGACTAACTTGCTTAAGACCACAAAGCTAGTAAGCACTAGAGGTGGTATCAGTGCTGGACAGAGTCAATCAGTATAATTATTCTTTTATTTTTTTTTAACATCTTTATTGGTGTATAATTGCTTTATAATGGTGTATTAGTTTCTGCTGTATAACAAAGTGTGTCAGCTATACATGAACATATATCCCCATATCTCCTCCCTCTTGCATCTCCCTCCCTCCCACCCTCCCTATCCCACCCCTCTAGGTGGTCACAAAGCACCGAGCTGATCTCCCTGTGCTATGTGGCTGCTTCCCACTAGCTATCTATTTTACATTTGGTAGTGTGTATATGTCAATGCCACTCTCTGACTTCGTCCCAACTTCCCCTTCCCCTTCCCCGTGTCCTCAAGTCCATTCTCTACATCTGCATCTTTATTCCTGTCCTGCCCCTAGGTTCTTCAGAACCATTTTTATTTTTATTTTTAGATTCCATATATATGTGTTAGCATATGGTATTTGTTTTTCTCTTTCTGACTTACTTCACTCTGTCTGACAGACTCTAGGTCCATCCACTTTGCTACAAATAACTCAATTTCATTTCTTTTTATGGCTGAGTAATATTCCATTGTATGTATGTGTCACATCTTCTTTATCCATTTATCTGTTGATGGACACTTAGGTTGCTTCCACGTCTTGGCTATTGTAAATAGAGCTGCAATGAACATTGTGGTACATGACTCTTTTTGAATTATGGTTTTCTTAGGGTATATGCCCAGTAGTGGGATGGCTGGGTCATATGGTAGTTCTATTTTTAGTTTTTTAAGGAACCTCCATACTGTTCTCCATAGTGGCTGTATCAATTTACATTCCCACCAACAGGGCCAGAGGGTTCCCTTTTCTCCACGCCCTCTACAGCACTTATTTGTAGATTTTTTTTTTCACATTTGAAAAACAATTATATTCCAACTTTTATGTGGAATTTTTAAAGCAATTTTAAAAATTAAAAAAATCGTGACATTCATCTAGCAGTTTTACAGTGTAAGAACATGGTTTTCATACTTTTTTTTACATTCCCATGACGTATTTATTTATTTATTTTTGAATTTTTGAATTTTATTTTATTTTTTTATACAGCAGGTTCTTACTAGTTATCCATTTTATACATATTAGTGTATATATATGTCAATCCCAATCTCCCAATTCATCACACCACCACCTCCACCCCCCCGCCCCTTTCCCTCTTGGTGTCCATACATATGTTCTCTACATCTGTGTCTCAATTTCTGCCCCGAAAACCGGTTCATCTGTACCATTTTTCTAGGTTCCATGTATATGCGTTAATACACGATATTTGTTTTTCTCTTTCTGACTTACTTCACTTTGTATGACAGTCTCTAGATTCATCCATGTCTCTAAAAATGACCCAATTTCGTTCCTTTTTATGGCTGAGTAATATTCCATTGTATATGTGTACCACATATCCTTTATCCATTCGTATGTCGATGGGCACTTAGGTTGCTTCCATGACCTGGCTATTGTAAATAGTGCTGCAATGAACATTGGGGTGCATGTATCTTTTTGAATTATGCTTTTATCTGGGTATATGCCCAGTAGTGGGATTGCTGTGTCATATGGTAATTCTACTTTTAGTTTTTTAAGGAACCTCCATACTGTTCTCCATAGTGGCTGTATCAATTGACGTTCCCACCAACAGTGCAACAGGGTTCCTTTTTCTCCACACCCTCTCCAGCATTTATTGTTTGTAGATATTTTGATGATGGCCATTCTGAACAGTGTGAGGTGATACCTCATTGTAGTTTTGATTTGCATTTCTCTAATGATTAGTGATGTTGAGCATCCTTTCATGTGCTTGTTGGCAATCTGTATATCTTCTTTGGAGAAATGTCTGTTTAGGTCTTCTGCCCAATTTTGGATTGGGTTGTTTGGTTTTTTGATATTGAGCTGCATGAGCTGCTTATATATTTTGGAGATTAATCCTTTGTCAGTTGATTCGTTTGCAAATATTTTCTCCCATTCTGAGGGTTGTCTTTTCGTATTGTTTATAGTTTCGTTTGCTGTTCAAAAGCTTATAAGTTTCATTAGGTCCCATTTGTTTATTTTTTTTAAATTTCCATTACTCTAGGAGGTGGATCAAAAAGGATCTTGCTGTGATTTGTGTCTTAGAGTGTTCTGCCTATGTTTTCCTCTAAGAGTTTTATAGTGTCCAGTCTTACATTTAGGTCTTTAATCCATTTTGAGTTTATTTTTGTGTATAGTGTTAGGGAATGTTCTAATTTCATTCTTTTACATGTAGCTGTCCAGTTTTCCCAGCACCACTTATTGAAGAGGCTGTCTTTTCTCCATTTTATATTGTTGCCTGCTTTATCAAATATAAGGTGACCATATGCGTGTGGGTTTATCTCTGGGCTTTCTATCCTGTTCCATTGATCTATATTTCTGTTTTTGTACCAGTACCATACTGTCCTGATTACTGTAGCTTTGTAGTATAGTCTGAAGTCAGGGAGCCTGATTCCTCCAGCTCCGTTTTTCTTTCTCAAGATTGCTTTGGCTATTTGGGGTCTTTTGTGTTTCCATACAAATTGTGAAATTTTTTGTTCTAGTTCTGTGAAAAATGCCATTGGTAGTTTGATAGGGATTGCACTGAATCTGTAGAATGCTTTGGGTAGTATAATCATTTTCACAATGTTGATTCTTCCAATCCAAGAACACGGTATATCTCTCCATTTGTTTGTATCATCTTTAATTTCTTTCATCAGTGTCTTATAGTTTTTTGCATACAGGTCTTTTTTCTCCTTAGGTAGGTTTATTCCTAGGTATTTTATTCTTTTTGTTGCAGTGGTAAATGGGAGTGTTTCCTTAATTTCTCTTTCAGATTTTTCATCATTAGTGTATAGGAATGCAAGAGATTTCTATGCATTAATTTTGTATCCTACTACTTTACCAAATTCATTGATTAGCTCTAGTAGTTTTCTGGTAGCATCTTTTGGATTTTCTATGTATAGCATCATGTCATCTGCAAACAGTGACAATTTTATATTTTCTTTTCTGATTTCAATTCCTTTTATTTCTTTTTCTCCTCTCATTCATTGCTGTGGCTAACACTTCCAAAACTATGTGGAATAATGGTGGTGAGAGTGGGCAACCTTGTCTTTTTCCTGATTTTATTGGAAATGGTTTCAGTTTTTCATGATTGAGAACGATGTTGGCTGTGGGTTTGTCATATATGGCCTTTATTATGTTGAGGTAAGTTCCCTCTATACCTACTTTCTGGAGAGTTTTTATCCTACATGGCTGTTGAATTTTGTCAAAAGCTTTTTCTGTGTCTATTGAAATGATCATATGGTTTTTCTCCTTTAATTTGTTAATATGGTTTATCACATTGATTGATTTGCGTATATCAAAGAATCCTTGGATTACTGGGATAAACCCCACTTCATCATGGTGTATGATCCTTTTAATGTGTTGTTGGATTCTGTTTGCTAGTATTTTGCTGAGGATTTTTGCATCTATGTTCATCAGTGATATTGGCCAGTAGTTTTCTTTTTTTGTGACATCTTTGTCTGGTTTTGGTATCAGGATGATGGTGGCCTCGTAGAATGAGTTTGGGAGTGTTCCTCCCTCTGCTGTGTTTTGGAAGAGTTTGAGAAGGGTAAGTGTTAGCTCTTCTCTAAATGTTTCATAGAATTCGCCTGTGAAGCCATCTGGTCCCGGGCTTTTGTTTGTTGGAAGATTTTTAATCACAATTTCAATTTCAGTGTTTGTGGTTGGTCTGTTTATGTTTTTTATTTCTTCCTGGTTCAGTCTCAGGAGGTTGTGCTTTTCTAAGAATTTGTCCATTTCTTCCAGGTTGTCCATTTTATTGGTATATAGTTGCTTGTAGTACTGTCTCATGATCCTTTGGATTTCTGCAGTGTCAGTTATTACTTCTCCTTTTTCATTTCTAATTCTGTTGATTTGAATCTTCTCCCTTTTATCTTGATGAGTCTGGCTAGTGGTTTATCAATTTTGTTTATCTTCTCAAAGAACCAGGTTTTAGTTTTATTGATCTTTGCTATCATTTCCTTCATTTCTTTTTCATTTATTTCTGATCTGATCTTTATGATTTCTTTCCTTCTGCTATCTTTGGGTATTTCTTTTTCTTCTTTCCCTAATTGCTTTAGGTGTAAGGTTAGGTTGTTTATTTGAGGTGTTTCTTGTTTCTTGAGGTAGGATTGTATTGCTATAAACTTCCCTCTTAGAACTGCTTTTGCTGCATCCCCTAGGTTTTGGGTCGTCTTGTTTTCATTGTCTTTTGTTTCTAAGTGTTTTTTGATTTCCTCTTTGATTTCTTCGGTGATCTCTTGATTATTTAGTAGTGTATTGTTTAACCTCCATGTGTTTGTATTTTTTACAGATTTTTTCCTGTAATTGATATCTAGTCTCCTAGCATTGTGGTCAGAAAAGATGCTTGATACGATTTCAGTTTTCTTAAATTTACCAGGGCTTGATTTGTGACCCAAGATATGATCTATCCAGGAGAATGTTGCATGAGCACTTGAGAAGAAAGTGTATTCTGTTGTTTTTGGATGGAATATCCTATAAATATCAATTAAGTCCATCTTGTTTAATGTATCAGTTAAAGCTTGTGTTTCCTTATTTATTTTCTTTTTGGATGATCTGTCCATTGTTGTAAGTGGGGTGTTAGAGTCCCCTACTACGATTGTGTTCCTGTCAATTTCCCCTTTTATGGCTGTTAACATTTGCCTTATGTATTGAGGTGCTCCTATGTTGGGTGTATAAATATTTACAATTGTTATATCTTCTTCTTGGATTGATCCCCTGATCATTATGTAGTGTCCTTCTTTGTCTCTTATAATAGTGTTTATTTTAAAGTCTATTTTTTCTGATATGAGAATTGCTACTCCAGCTTTCTTTTGATTTACATTTGCCTGGAATATCTTTTTCCATCGCCTCACTTTCAGTCTGTATGTGTCCCTAGGTCTGAAGTGGGTCTCTTGTAGACAGCATATATATGGGTCTTGTTTTTGTATCCATTCAGCCAGTCTGTGTCTTTTGGTTGGAGCATTTAATCCATTTACATTTAAGGTAGTTATCGATATGTATGTTCCTATTACCATTTTCTTAATTGTTTTGGGTTTGTTCTTGTAGGTCTTTTCTTTCTCTTGTGTTTCGTGCCTAGAGAAGTTGCTTTAGCATTTGTTGTAGAGCTGGCTTGGTGGTGCTGAATTCTCTTAGCTTTTGCTTCTCTGTAAAGGTTTTAATTTCTCCGCTGAATCTGAATGAGATCCTTGCCAGGTAGAGTAATCTTGGTTGTAGGTTTTTCCCTTTCATCACTTTAAATATGTCCTGCCACTCGCTTCTGGCTTGCAGAGCTTCTGCTGAAAGATCAGCTGTTAACCTTATGGGGATTCCCTGTTATGTTATTTGTTGTTTTTCCCTTGCTGCTTTTAATGTTTTTTCTTTGTATTCAATTTTTGGTAGTTTGATTAATATGTGTCTTGCGTGTGTCTCCTTGGATTTATCCTGTATGGGACTCTCTGCGCTTCGTGGACTTTATTGACTATTTCCTTTCCCATATTAGGGAAGTTTTCAACTATAATCTCTTCAAATATTTTCTCAGTCCCTTTCTTTTTCTCTTCTTCTTCTGGGACCCCTATAATTCGAATGTTGGTGTGTTTAATGTTGTCCCAGAGGTCTCTGAAAGTGTCCTCAATTCTTTCATTCTTTTTTCTTTATTCTGCTCTGCAGTAGCTATTTCCAGTATTTTATCTTCCAGGTCACTTATCCGTTCTTATACATCAGTTATTATGCTATTTATTCCTTCTAGAGAATTTTAAATTTCATTTATTGCATTCTTCATCATTGTTTGTTTGCTCTTTAGCTCTTCTAAGTCCTTGTTAAATGTTTCTTGTATTTTCTGTATTCTATTTCCAAGTTTTTGGATCAGCTTTACTGTCATTACTCTGAATTCTTTTTCAGTTAGACTGCCTATTTCCTCTTCATTTGTTTGGTCTGGTGGCTTTTTACCTTGTTCCTTCTTCTGCTTTGTTATTTCTCTGTCTTCTCATTTTGCTTGCCTTACTGTGTTTGGGGTGTTCCTTCTGCAGCCTGCAGGTTTGTAGTTCCTGTTGTTTTTGGTGTCTGTCCCCACTGGCTAAGGTTGGTTCAGTGGGTTGTGCAGGCTTCCAGGTGGAGGGGACTGGTGCCTGTGTGCTGGTGGATGAGGTTGGATCTTGTCTTTTTGGTGGGCAGGACCACGTCTGGTGGTGTGTTTTGGTGTGTCTGTGAACTTATGATTTTAGGCAGCCTCTCTGCTAATGTGTGGGGTTGTGTTCCTGTCTTGCTAGTTGTTTGGCATAGGGTGTCCAGCACTGTAGCTTGCTGGTCGTTGAGTGGAGCTGGGTCTTAGCATTGAGATGGCCGTCTCTGAGATAGCTTTCACCATTTGATATTAAGTGGGGCCGGGCAGTCTCTTGTGGACCAATGTCATGAGCTTGGCTTTCCCACCTCAGAGGCTCAGGCTTGACACCTGGCTGGAGACTCTTTTGGGAAGTCTGAGGTCTTCTGCCAGTGTTCAATAGTTGTTCTGTAGGAGCTGTTCCGCATGTAGATGTATTTTTGATGTATTTGTGGGGAGGAAGGTGATCTCCATGTCTTACTCCTCCGCCATCTTGAAGCTATCCCCAATATAATTATTCTTAAGTTGTGTATTATATTTCCAATGTACATTTGTATAATTATACTTTTATGGAGATATATAGAATTACAGAGTTAGTTAAGATGGGATGTGGATGTGTCAGAACAATGCTACCTGGTAAATTCTCAAATTTTCCCAAGGATACCTAGCAAATCTTCAAATATTTTTGGGTGTTAGGCCTCTCAGCTGTGAAATGGCATGGTAGAATAGACATTTTAATACTGGATAAGTCCTGCATTATTCCAGATACTCTAAATCAATGTCTATTTAGTTAGGCAAGTATTAGAATGTCTTGACTTAAATGAGTGATTAATTACCAATCATCAATCTGAGAGTATTGTATTATACCAATAGTTAATCTGTAGTTTTCAGACCTCAACTATATTAAGTAATATATTTCTGGTGGCTGGTAACATCCATCACACTGCTTCTTTTTGCTAGATATTTTAAAGCCAATAATCATAATAATTTTACTGCATTAGTTTTGGAAATAATCTTTTATTTAATATTCAGGATATCAGTTATTAACAAAGTATATGTTACATAGTCTGATCCTGTCTCTAGTAACCTCACAATATACTTGAGCACTAATAACCAAAAAAGAAGACTCCCACACATCTGTAACTAACCAGAAAGCCTGAGTTTTATCCCACTGATGGGTAGGCTGGAAGCCAAGCTTGACAGAGCCTTCTTACCTTTATGTACTTTGTTTTCTCTATCATATAAATGGAGAGAATGTCAGATCTGTGTCAGAGGGTTTCCCTCTTAAATGCCTCTGAATATCTGTTATAAGGGCTTCTTATATTTCAGTTCAATCCATTCTCTAGATCACACAGGAAAAAACTGTAAAGATGAGAATAGTAAATCAACAGGAAAAGTGCTCAGAAACCATGAGCCCAAGTCTACCTTAGAAACCCTTTGGTCTTTTAGGCAGGACACAGTTTTGAAGTTCAAGGGCAGAGTCCTTGTGTTAAAAGGTGAATATTTTCAGAGTTAAAAGCAATACTCTTTCATGTTCTTTTTTTTTTTTTTTTTAATGTTTCAGCAAAGCTCCAAAGTCCCAGAAAAGAAAATAAAGGGAGTACTTTACTTTTCCTCATTTCTCATTTTATTTTTCTTTGTTCATGAGGAGGTGGGGCTTCAGCTGAGGAGCTGAGGTTAGGGCTGCTGTAAACTCTCTGCGGTGCCCCATCAGAGGACAGCCCCCACTGTCAGGGAGCAGTTGTGCTGACATGAGAAGCAGCAATTTCAAGGCGTAGCCTGAACTGGCCAGCTCAGGAGTGAAGACAGCTCTGTTGCTCACGTCCTCAGAACAGGGAGGGTGGAAATATGGCCAGGGCAAAGCTGGAGAGTCAAGAGGGGTACACATTTGCCCTTCTGACAAATTCTGCTGCTCTGGAAGTCATATGAGGTGCTTGTGCGAGATGACATTATGATTTCTCGCCCCAAGAGTATAACTGAAGCAAAAAATCTAGGAACAGAAGTTGAACTTCAGATACAGTTTTAAAAAAGAAAAGTCTAAGGACATAGCAAATTTGACTATTTGATATTCTCTCTCTCTTTGGTGTAATTACCCTTAAGGTAATGATTACTTGATTCTTTGGCCAAAAGGGGAAACAGAAGGCTAATACAAAGGAAAAACTAGTACAGACAAAAGCGTCAGGTTGAGTGAGAGGAGAGGTTTGGGGGATGGAGATGAGAAATAAAATCTAGCTGAAATGCTGTACAACTGAATTAAGTAAAACATTTGTAATATGTTCTTGATTGTAAAAAGTATTATAGATCCTTCTTTTTTGCACAGGTATGTACACATATATACGGACATTCACGCACATGTACATGTACAGGCACATGTACATATCACCTTCCTTTTTAATAGAAATTTTATTGAAGTATAGTTGATTTACAATATTGTATGAATTTCTGCTGTATAGCAAAGTGATTCAGTTATGTGTGTATATATATTTTCATATTCTTTTCCATTATTGTTTATCACAAGATATTGAATATAGTTCCCTGTGCTATACAGTAGGACCTTGTTCTTTATACATCCTCTATATACTAGTTTGCGTCTGCTAATCCCAAACTCCTAATCCTTCCCTTCCCGCATCTCCTCCCCCTTCGCAACCACGAGTCTATTCTCTATGTCTGTGAGTCTCTTTCTGTTTCCTAGCATATCAGCTTCCTTTAACGACTACGACTGGGGAGTGAGAATAGGAGATGAGTCAAGGAGAAAACTTTCCCTTTTTTACTTAGCCTGGCATGTATAGATTCTCAAAGTATTTTTGTTGAATGAATGGCATGAGGAATGAACAAGTGAATGGAAATACCTGATCCTTCAGATCACTTCTCTTTCAGCGTTACACTGTATTCTTTGGGGACCTTAATTCAGTAGGGAGTAAAGCTGAGAGCTGTCCTAGAGCAGGAGCAGAGTCATCTTTCTGCCCATTGATAACCTTTCGATTGAATGTCCGGTAGTTGGAGGTAGAGAGAAAAGCTGGGAGGCTTTTGTGAGTACTCAGTATTGGGTCTGGTGAGCAAAATAGATCCCATTAGCTTGTATCCATTTCATTTATAAGTCAGATATGTCACAGATATTATCAAAATAGATCCCATACATACCTGGAATTTAGAAGGAGAAGGTATAGAATATGATGTCTTTAATACTATACAAGTTATGATTACTTAATAGAAATATTTGAGCATTAAGTGAAGAAATGAGAGTAATTCCTCTAAGAAAAAGTGGAGCTAATTTGTATTAAGTGCATACTAGATGCCAGCCTGTTTTTTGGTACTTAACATGAAGTAATTATGTACTTTACATAAAGTAATTTGGCATTAGTATTTTTTTTTTAAATACAGACAAGGAATTTGAGGGCAAAGTAAACACATCACAGGACAATAAAGTGAAATATTTTTGTCTGCATCTCTAGCTGTGATGAGGACAAGGAAAGTAGCCTCTTGTATGGAGGGGAGGAGAGCATAGAATGAAGAATGGAATTTCAACTATTTCTTGAGGCCTAGGGTGGGGCTTTTATAAAGACAGAAACTGTCAAAGTTTTCTTCAATCCCCCATAGCATTTATGTTGTGAGAACCTGGATCTCCATCTTAGCATTCCTGTCTCCTTGTCACGTGTGTGTACGTGTGTGTGTGCATGTCAAATATTTATAGGTTGGGTTATTTGGGAAACAGGACAAGACAGAGCAAGTAGTACAAAATGTATATTGGGTAGTAACCTTGGGGAGCTCCAGAACAGAGATTAGAAATTGTTAGGCATTATACTACCAGTTTGCTTAGGCTTTGGCCAGGGGATGCTCCCAGAAGAGTAGGACCTTGACTCTAAAGTTGATAGGACCCTGATGAAACCAGGAGCTGGAGGCTGCCTCCTAATCAGACTGCTTGCACCCAGGCAATGAGTTTTTTTCTTGACGTGGGATTTGAGCAGCTTATCGCCAATTCTCATTTCAGTCTAGTATATTTGGATCTTCCAGTATATTTGTTGATCAGTTCTCGAAAACATATGGAAATATATGAATGTTTTTCTCATCTTTACACCACAGGCTTAAATGATTAATGATATATCCAAGTTTTGAAGGATATTCTAAAATAAAGCCAATGATTCCTCTGGAAGAGTGATTTTACTGTTTTCACCCATCTTTGGTTATTCTGTGGATTTTCACATTTCTGAATCATCAGACTGCAAATACTAACTTTTCTCCCCCTGGTTCCAAATCTAATTTAATCAATAGCAGTACTGGCTCATTCTCTGCTCCAATGTAGGTCTTTCAGTCTTGCCTGCTTTATTTTATTTTACTTAATTTTTATTATATAAGTTTCAAGTGTACAGCATTATAATTCAACATTTGTGTGCATTAAAAAAATGATAACCATCACAAGTCTAATTACTGTCCATCACCATACAGTTGACCCCTTTCCCTCTGGTAACCGCTAATCTGATCTCTGTATCTATGAGTTTATTTTTGTTTTATTTCATTGTTTAATTTGTTTTTTGTTTTTGTTTTTTGTTTTAGATTCCCCATATGAGTGAAATCATTTAGTATTTGTTTTCTTTGTCCAACTTATTTCACTTAGCATAATACCCTCAAGGTTCATCCATGTTGTTAAATGGCAGGATTTCATTCTTTTTTTTATGGCTGAGTGGTATTCCATTGTGTATATGTAGTACATCTTCTTTATCCATTCATCCATCAATGGATACTTAGATTGTTTCAGTATCTTGACTAATTGTAAATAATGCTGCAATGAATTTAACGTTTCATATATCTTTTTGAATTAGTGTTTTTGTGTTCTTTGGATGAATACCTGGAAGTAGAATAGCTGGGTATGTAATAGCTCTATTCTTAATTTTTGGAGTAATCTCCATACTGTTTTTCCATAGTGGCTGCACCAATTTACACTCCCACCAGCAGTGTATTCATCTTTGGATGAATATCTAGAAGTAGAATAGCTGGGTATGTAATAGCTCTATTCTTAATTTTTGGAGTAATCTCCATACTGTTTTTCCATAGTGGCTGCACCAATTTACACTCCCACCAACAGTGTATTTACACTCCCACCAACAGGGCTCCCTTTTTTTCTACATACTCTCCAACAGTTCTTATTTTTTGTCTTTTTAATTATGGCCATTCTAACAGGTGTGAGGTGATAGCTCAATGTGGTTTTGATTTGCATTTCCCTGGTAGCTAGTGATGTTGAACATCTTTTCATGTGTCTGTTGGCCATCTGTATGTCTTCTTTGGAAAATGCCTATTCAAATCCACTGCTCATTTTTAAATTGGGTTGTTTATATTTTTGTTGTTGAGTTGCATGAATTCTTCATATATTTTGGCTATTAACTCTTTATCAGATGTATGATTTGCAAATATCTTCTCCAATGCAGTAGATTGCCTTTACATTTTGATGATTATTTCCTTTACTGTGCAGAAGCTTTTTAGTTTGATATAGTCCCATTTGATCTTGCCTTTGAAGTCATTCACAAAAACATTGCTAATACAGATGTTATTGAGGTTACCACCTATGTTTTCTTCTAGGAATTTTATGGTTTCAGGTCTTACATGCAAGTCTTTAATCCCCTTGAGTTAATTTTTATGTATAGTGTAAGATAGTGGTCTAGCTTCAATCTTTTGCATTTGGCTGTCCAGCTTTCCCAGCACCATCTACTGAAGAGACTATCCTTTCTCCATTGTATTTCTTTGCTCCTCTGTTGTAAATTGTTCTTGTATATGTCACTTGTTTCTGGGCTCTCAATTCTGTTCCATTGATCTTTGTGTCTGTTTTTGTGCCAGTACCGTACCGTTTTGGTTACTGTAGCTTTGTAGTATAATTTGAAATCAGTGACTGTGATACCTCTAGCTTTCTTCTTCTTTTTCAACATTGTTTTGGATATTTGGGATCTTTTGTGGTTCCATATAAATTTTAGAATTATTTGTTTTAGTTCTGTGAAAAATGCCTTGGAATTTTGATATTGAATTTGTAGATTGCTTTGTGTAGTATGGACATTTTAACCATATTAATTCTTCCAGTCCATGAACACAGAATATCTTTCCATTTATTTGTGTCTTCTTCAATTTCTTTCATCAATATCTTATAGTTTTCAGTATATAGGTCTTTTACTTCCTTGGTTAGATTTATCCCAAGGTATCTTATTCTTTTTGATGCAGTTGTAAATGAGATTGTATCTTAATTGCTCTTTCTGATAGTTCATTATTAGTGTATAGAAATGCTATAGTTTCTATATATTTATCTTGCAACTTTACTGAATTCATTTATTAGCTCTAACAGTTTTTTGGTGGTGTCTTTAGGGCACTGTATATGTAATATCATGTCATCTGCAAATAGTGACAAATTTACACCTTTCTTCCTTCCTTCCTTCCTTCCTTCCTTCCTTCCTTCCTTCCTTCCATTTGGATGCCTTTTATTACTTTTTCTTGTTTTACTGTTTTGGCTAGGACTTCCAATACTATATTGAATAAAAGTGGGGAGAGTGGGTGTCCTTGTCTCATTTCTGATCTTAGAGGAAATGCTTTCAGCTTTTCACCATTTCATATGATGTTAGCTGCAGGTATGTCATATATGGCCTTTATTGAGCCATGTTCCCTCTATACTTACTTTGTTGGGAGTTTTTATCATAAATGGATGTTGAAATTTTTCAAATGCTTTTTCTGTGTCTATTGAGATGATCATGTGATTTTTATTCTTTGTTTTGTTAATGTGATGTATCGCATTGATTAATTTGCAGATATTGGACCATACTTATATCCCTGGAATAAATCCCCCTTGATCATGGTGAATGATCATTTTAATGTATTGTTAGATTCAGTTTGCTTATATTTTGTTAAGGATTTTTGCATCTATGTTCATCAAAGATTTTGGCCTCCAATTTTCTTTTTCTGGGGTGTTCTTGTCTCGTTTTTATATCAGGGTAATGCTAGCTTTGTAAAATGTGTTTGGAAGGTTTCCCTTCTCTTCAGTTTTTTGGAAGAGTTTGAGAAGATAGGTGTTAAATTTGCTTTGAATATTTTGTAGAATTTGTCAATGAAGCCATCTTGTCCTGGGCTTTTGTTTGTTGAGTGATTTTTGATTACTGTTTCAATCTCCCTTCTAGTAATCAGTTTATTCAGATTTTCTATTTCTCCATGATTTAGTCTTGGAAGATTGTATGTTTCTAGGAGTTTATCCATTTCTTGTAGGTTGTCCAATTTGTTGGCATATAATTATTTGTAGTAGTCTTTTATCATGTCTTGTATTTCTGTGGTATCAATTTAATTTCTCTTCTCTCATTTCTGATTTTATTTATGTGAATCCTCTCTCTTTTTTTTTCTTGGTTAGTCTAGCTAAAGGTTTGTCAATTTTGTTTATCTTTTCAAAGAATAAGCTCTTAGTTTCACTGATCTTTTCTATTGTTTTTTAGTCTCTATTTCATTTACTTCCTCTCCGATCTCTATTATTTCCTTCCTTCTACTAATTTTAGGCTTTTTTGTTACTGTTGTTTTTCTTCTTTTTCTAGTTCCTTTAGGTGTAAGTTAGATTGCTTGTTTGGGATATTTTCTTGTTTTTTCAGGTAAGCCTCTCCTTTGATTTCTTCAATGACCTATTGGTTATTCAGTGAAATACTAACTCTTAGAATACAACTTTTAGCTGTAAACTCCTCACAAAATTTGAATTTAAGTAATATGGTTGGAATACCTATTAATATTTTTAATTATTTTATTAAACATAAAAATTTAATTTCTATACCTATATATATTCAGATCATAGGCATTATGTCTATGATTTAACTCATGCTTTGAGAAGTGGAGGAGCATAATTATTTAACTCATGCTTTGAGAAGTGGAGGAGTATAATTTGATTAATTAGTTTATTTATTTATTCTTTAGAAAGGACTCATGGTTTTGAGATAAATAAAACCTGAACTAAATGTTGAAAAAGGAGTAAGAGAGGATCACCAAATGAATGAAGAAAGAACAAGGGAACTCCAGGAGGAATTTATTACATTGAGTTAGCGAAGAATAAAATGTGTGACCTCCTTGAAAGGAGAGAGGTTTGCACAAGGAGTTGCGTGAAAGCTAAGTGGATCCAGACTGTGTAGAGTCCCATATCCAGGGCAGTATTTAACAGCATTTAAGAGTATGACCTGTAGTGTCATAGATACCTGGACTCAAACTCATGTTCTGTCTTTTTAACAAAGATGATTTTGGACAATTCCTCTGTCTTTAGTTTCCTCATCTGTATAATGGGAGTGATGGTACCACTTTAAATATCAAATGATATAATGAGTGCAAAGTACTATTCCCAGTGCTTGGTACATAGTAAATACTCATCATTAGATAATGTAAAATAATCAGGATATGCATATCATTAATATTATAATTATTTTATATTTCAGTAATTTTAAAATCACATAACAGTATATGTAAGCACTCATTTACATCACATTCTTTAAATACTAAAGCCATGTCCCCTTTATGTAAAACCATCTCCCATATGATGGGGTTTTCATGGCAGTCTACGTACAGTCTGAACAGTGGGAGAGAGCTTCAGATATTTGCCTTTAGTACTACTGAAAGCTGATTGTGTGGTGCTGATTAGATAATGCAGATGTGTGCATATCAAATGTCTCCAGAACACTCATTGTTTAGATTGTTTTCACAATACCCCCTAGATGAGTCATCTTCACCTGTCTATTTATTGTGTTTACTTTCCTATAAGTTGGTGAAGAACCTGTGGCTATAATCTTTAGGTAGTTAAAAGAAATAAACAATTCAAATGAGGTATTTGGTTTATGTTTGTTTTTCTCTGTCTCTGATAATTAGGGATGAATCATGCCTTAGATTTATTCTCAAATGGGAAGCATTCATGAAACTAGCAAGACATGCACCTCCAATTAGTAGGGCAATAGATGGCAAGTTTTTTCCAATCACGGCTTACTCTTTTCTCACCCTCCCCTACCCACCCACTCCCACTCAAACTTAATCGAGAAAATGTTGTTATTTATCTGTCATTTCATGAGTGTTGATTAATAAAAATTGCAAGATGTGAGTGAATAAGGCCAGGCGTAGAATAGCAGGGCTTCCTAGTTGCGGTTCCCTGCTTTCAGTCTGTTGTTCCTCTAGTCCATCCCCAGTGCTGTTTCCCTTGTGACTCTTAAAAATGTGAATCTGATCATGTAGGCCACCTGCCTCAACCCTTCAGGGGCTCACTCCACTCTTGCTTTCTAGATAAATTATATTCAAATACCTTAGCATAGTGTTCAGGGCTCCTTCACATTCGATCCTCAACTATTGCCAGTCTCAGCTGACATCCTTTTGTGCTGCATTCTTCATCGGGATGGAGTGAGCTGCCAGAGGCAGCATGAGCTTTCATGAGTCTCAGTGCCTTTGCATCACACCTGAGCCCCTCTTTTGTTTCCTCTCTAGTGCTCACTCATATTTCACAACTAACTCAAAGGTTGTTGCTCTTTTCTAAATGCCTTCCTTGACACCCCATCTGACATGACTAAATTTGATTTCTTTTTCTCTGTTTCCATAGATACCTGAATGAATCTTCTTAATGGTAATTATGGCAGTGTTGTAGAATATAGTGGCATTCATATTTGAGACAAAGAGAGGGAAGAGAAGATTAAAGTAGAATTGATACCCCTGCAACAGCCTTGATAAGAAAGGAAAAATTAAAGATAACATCATAATTATTTATGAATATTTTGAAGATCCAGTGAGAATGATGGAAGAATATTCTCTTGAACACACCTGCTCAACCCTGCCTCATTCAAATATTATGAAACACATAAAAACAAGCAGAGGGTCTATGCTATGCATGCATATGTAACATAATACTAAAATGAATAATTGGTCACATTTATTGAGTGGCCTTTTTATAGACATTGCTTTTGAGTCTGTGATGAAAAGTAGAATATACCCCGCTTTAGGCAGTTGAGGAAACTGAGCGTAAGTGCAAACTGTGCCATATCTCAATGTTAGTTAAGTGGCAAAGCTGGGAATAAAAACCTTTCTACTTGATCCTAAGGCCTATGGTGATGACAGGGATAACAATGAAGGTACCTTAGTGAATCAACAAAGATGAGGTCGGCTGAAATGAAACCTCCCGTGTGGTTTGACAAACCTGTATCGTTTAGCATAACCTGCTCTACTGTCTAGGGCAAACCTAAGGGGTGACTAGGCTGACCTGATATATCTTTAAGTGTCCTAACTATTATATAATTCTAATGACCATTAGGAGATAAAAAAAAAAAATTATTGGAGTATAGTTGATTTACAATGTTGTATTAGTTTCAGGTGTACAGCAGAGTGAATCAGTTATACATATACATATCCACTCTTTTTTAGATTATTTTCCCATATAGGTCATTACAGAATATTGAGTAGAGTTCCCCATGCTATACAGTAGGTCTTTTTTAGTTATCTGTTTTATATATAGTAGTGTGTATATGTCGATCCCAATCTTCCATTTATCCTGCCCCACCCTTTCCCTCCTGGTAACCATAAGATTGTTTTCTACATCTGTAACTCTATTTCTGTGTTGTAAATAAGTTCATTTGTACCATTTTTTTAGATTCCACATATAAGCGATATCCATTAGGAGATTATATCTCATTGGAGGGAATGGTGGTGGGATCTTTGTACCAACAGAATATATTTCCATTGTCTTTTCAATTGTAGTTTTCCTATTAACTGTGATCAGCTTCATGCAGAGGTCCTTTCTCTTTAATTCTTGATTCCGTCATGTCAAATTTAGTAGGTACCGCATGGAAGACAATCAATGTTTCTTAAATAGTATTGAATGAATGTAGTTTATCTGTCTTTTAGATAGAGCCCAATGCTGAAAGAAAAGTTCAGAATGCTCTTGACAGTAGATTTGTAGATTTGTAGAGTTGGAAGGAAATGTAGTGGTTGGGTAATCCAGCACCTTCATGAGTTAGTGACCAATTCATGCTTAGAAGCCATGCTTCTAGTTTGCCCACTGTCATACCTTTTTCCTTCTTTGGAGTTCAGAACTGAATGGCTCTTAGATTCATAACATTGAAGATTGATGAAGGATCTTGGTGTCCAAATAGTCCACCCTCTCACCCAATAAGGAAGCACTTTTTACAGATCTCTGCTCATTTTGGAGGCTGGACACTAATCAGTGTGACTAGGGAGGTGTCTTCTACTCGTGCCCAGAATGATGGCAGCAAGACAGTACGTGGAGCCTGCTGTTCAGGATTCCAGCTGAGGGCCAGAACAATGGGTCTTTTCTGAAAATGTTTCTTCCTGAGCTTTGGGTTGCTGCGTTTCAAACCAAAATGTTGAAATGTGGCATATGGCCAATATTTATAGGCCATTTTGCCAAGGAACCTTCACAGAGCTTATTACCAGGAGGATTTTCATGATTACTACCATCACAATAAAAAAGGAATTCATTTGAGAAATAAACCCCTGGGCTCAGTAAACAAAACACAAGCATATCCAGAATCCTGGGTTACCTTTGCCAAATTCTCTCCCATCATCAGGCAATTGCCCAAAGAAACCCTGACTTCCAGCCAACTTGGGTTTCACAGAGAAATACTCAGACCGCTTCCGTTTTAACTTCATTCTTCCATTCATGACTATAAACATTTTTTAAAATTCTTCATTTCATAACTATAAAGATTAAAAAATCTTTATAGAAGGAGTTCTATAGATTTAGTATTCCTAAATCCATTATCATCATAAATAGAACTCCTAGATTTGGAATATGAAGACATATGATCAAATTTTTAATGAAATACTCTGATTAAGTCAAACTGCCAATACGTTTTCACATTGCCAAGACTCAGAGCTACTCAGAGATGGGGATAATTTTTCTGGGTGTAATCATGACTCTTTGACCTGGGGTCAGCTAAAAGTGCTTCAAAGCCTGTCTAGTTCTCTTCCCTTAACCACTTTTCCTTCATTGCAACATGTCCTTCAATATGGGGATAACTGGGTCTTTTTAATTTCATATACAGCATTTAAATTCATAACAGGGGTTGCCTAGGCTGAAATTTATCAAACAGTGGTGTGTTGGAGCTGGCTCATGAGAGCTAATTGTACACTTCTCAGGAATTTTGAGAGCTGGTTGGTGGCCATGGTTGGGGTATTTATAACATGGAAATTGCCAAACGCAACAAATCAGGGCTTTTAATTTATTATTTGTTTAAGAGCATACCATTGCAAAGTGTTCACATATTAATTCATTCCTTTAAGGCTTTGTTAAAATGCCACCCCCCCCCCCGTTTGAAGCTCTCTGTGATCCAGTGAAATCCCTTTCCCAATAATACTTCATTTTAAAGCTTTTTATGAGATAAATAATTTTCACCCATGAAGTATGGACATTTATCCACATCCACGTGTCTTATTTTTTCTAGAATCTTAGTTTATTGAGTGTTGGATTGCTATATGATTTAAAAAAAATCCTTTAGAATGTCTAGTGTAATCCTTGCAGGTTTAGCACTCAGAAAATATTTTGTAAATTGCCAATAAAATATTAGCCCACTAGTGATCTAAGATTGTACTTATGCTCAGTTATGCCGCTGCCTCCATTAAAACCTCAGTTGAGATTCTCCCAGTGGAAACCATAGCAGTATCAGGGTATTGACATGATATATCATCCAAAGAAGGTAAGAGTGAGCATGGAGTAGAGGGGGACAGCCTCTGTATTTAGCTTTGGCTGAGATAACACTCCTTAACTTTTAAAGACTGGTAATTTGATCCATTTCTTTGGTTATAAAATTGCTCCCACTAGGGAAGGGGGTAGGAAGGGATATGCCATCTTGTGCTTTGAAACTGATGAATTTATTTCAGAGGGTACAGCATGCAAAAACATTACAATTTTTTTTCAAGGTAGCACAGCTATGAGCATGCTTAGAGAAAGAAAGGAGGAGAATTTAAAGAAGAGTAAATGATTAAAATTTCATTTGGTTATTTCTTCACTTATTCACTCAGTAAACATGTATTGGTTGAATAATATATTCTAGACTTTGTTTTAGGCACTGAGGATATAAAGAAAATAAGAATTTATGCATCCCTGTGGAAATTGCAATCTATTAGAATTTGAAGGTGGAGGAAATGAATTTAGAAAGAGATTTCTTCAAAATTATGGGAAATTTAAGAGTCAAATAGAATGGCAAATTGAAAGGACCAATTGAAAACAGTTTTAGAAAGTGAAATGTGCTATGTCTAATGGTGAAATATGCAAAGGACTCTTTTTTCTTTGATATGACTGGAGTTGAGTTCAGAGGGAGAAAGAGAGAGAGTAAAAGAGAGATAAGAATGTGGGTTTGAACAGTTTCCTCCTTCCTCCAGCCCAGATTTATACTTCCAAAGACATATATAGATGCTTTTTATATCCAGTGGAGACATTAGTGCTGAAGAGCTTAGCTACATGGCTAGTAATTAGGAAGAGGCAATGAGAAAACCTATTTCCCCGAGGTCTTCTCCCTGCTTCACTCCCACAACTTCTGTCTGTCCACTTGTGCAATGGACGTAGCTACAGCGATTCTGTTCTCACAGTAGCAAGATAAATCACTAAAGCCGTTTTGCACTTGCCCAGGGACTTTCAAGTGAGGATCTCAAAGTGAATCCAGGCTGCTGTGTGCCACAAAGAGGACCAACATTTCTCTTTGGCTTTAAAAGATGTCCCATTGTGAGAATGAACTTTGGGTTTTATCTCTCCCTTTGAAATAGATACATCAAAGTGAGACATCTGAAGGCAAAGACACAATGATCCCCAATCCAAAGCCAAGTTCAAAAACACAGAGATGAGTTGTGTTATTATGATATTGTATTTGCTGGATGAGATGGAGGACAAAGAAAGATTAACTTGCAAACATAAAACAGGCCTTGAAATTTCTATTAGTCTTGGGCCTCGGGGCACATACTTTTTCAGCAGGACACTTAGTTTTTAGAAGTAGGGTAGCAATGGCACATGTAACACATGAAACCTCATTTTTCTCTCAGTCTGAAATATACAGTTATTCAAGTGAAATTTATTAATGATTAGATGATGAATGAGGAGAATGAGTTTTGGAAAGTTGTTATTGAGAAGTGCTTCCTTTTTGGGGGGGCCCAAGCTCATGCTTTTGAGGGCTGCATTCAGGGTTAGGCATTTTAAGTACAGCAGTGGCTTTCTGTATGCCAACTTTCTAAAGCATAATTCCAAGTCAGGTACACCTACCTAATTGTAACTGTGTAACTGTGCTTGAAACTATAAATTATAATTAAATAATTAAATTATATATGTATCAATCATATTAAAGGGTAAAATCTTCTAGCCCAGCTCTGAATATCAGTATAGAGAAAAGCATTTCAAATCTATTCACTTTTTAATTCCTTATCCTTGATTACTACACCTACTTTTTTGCTCAAGGTGATACTGGAATAGCTTATTTATTCATTCCACATTCAACACACCAGGAAGGTAAATTTTTGACTTCAGGATCATACCGCCTTCTGTTGTCTTAATTGGGGTTCCCCAGAACCAGACCCTAATAAGGATTCGAAAGAAAAGAGTTGGCTTGGGAAGTGAAGGAAACAGGTAGAGAAGTGCATAGTGATGCAGAAAAGAGAAAACAGTCAATAAAAGGTACCCATCACCCTGCCTAACTAGAGTTACTATTTCCATTTGCATTGGCCAGACTCCTCTTCCTCATTGATAACTCAATTCATATCTTGCAGGGTTGTTTTGCAGTCAAATCCTCTACCCCTGAGCAATACCCCCATGGGTTGTTTTGAAGATTAAAGTATATAAAGCCAATTACCGGGGACCTGGCCTATAATGATCATCTGTCATTATTATTGCAGCTAAATAATGAGAGAATAAATAACATTTTCACAGAGCTTCTGGAGACAGACATTGTCTTGAAGGCAGAATTATTGTGACATATCAGGGAAATGGAAAGAAAATCGATGTTTTATGTCTTTTCCTTGAGTCTGTAGCCCAAAGATCTGAGGAGCTTCAATTTTGTACTTACTAATTGCTTTCATTTGAACACATTAAACATTTCACTGGAGCTGTTTGAGATTTTACAGCTCTTTCTCATCTCATGTTGAGAGTGAAAAGGTATGCTTTTCAGAGATGAATCGAGTCTACCTAAGCATGAATGAGAGGAGCAGAGGAAGTTCCCTTCCGGCATCATTTCGGAGATTAGTCATTTGTGAAACTCTGATGATGCAAGGAACAACATAGAAAGCCATTTCTTTCCCTTTTGTCCAGTCTAAATGCAAATTTGAACTTCCGTGGCAGTTTGTTTGCATGTTAATGTCTGTGCTCTGTCACCCTGGAGTGCTTTAGACTTCCTAAATTAGGTTGGGCAGGTGATTTAAAGAAGGGGTCATTCCATTACATAGGCTCCATTTCAGAGGCACAATACACAGAACTGGAAATTCACAGGAGCTTCATTTTATCCCAGGGATGGTGGCCTGGAGAAGGAGTGTCAAGGGCCAGCATCTGGTCAGAAGTAGCCTCCGGCATGTCTCCTCAAATATGGAAAAGTGCAGCAAAAGAAGAAAGGGTAAGAGTACACTGTGGTCTAATTAGCATTTGCTTCTTGTAGCCCTGGAAATGTCAGTCACCAGTTGGTAACAAAATAAAGATGTAATGTCAGTGATAATGAATTAAATTGTGGCCATTTGCATTGGAATGCCTTGATAATGATCTGAAATTACCATTGTATATATTCCCCTTGACAGTTCAAAATTGGACTCCAAGCTAATAGTATTTTGGATGAACTTTAAACCAGTGGAATTGCTTTGAGTACACTCCTTTTGGCAAGCCATGTGGATTTGAGAAAGTTAATTTACCTCTGCTTTGTTCAAGCTGTTTGGTAATTGATGAACATACCATAAAAGTTTTAATGAATAACCACAGGGACCATTTAACTTATTTACTAGGTAAAAGTGAAATGTACTTGATTACCTTCCCTAATCTGGCTCTCCAAATGAAGCCAACCCAGAATAAATACTGTCTTTTCGTGTGTGCATGCAGTCTCTGTTGCAGAAAACATCGCAGGCAAATATTTTCAGAAAATCTGAATGGAGGAGTTGCATTTTCTCCCATTAGCTTCGATTTATAGTTCTGCTGCAAGCATTAGACATTGCTTAGGGAGGACTTACGTCTCTGTGCATGAGGACTAGAGGCTCTGTTGTAGTGGGGTTAGGCAGCAACCCACAGAATCAGCACATTATCTTCAGAGCATCTGTTTTGTGAATAACTCTCTGACAACACTCCACTATTGTGAAGCAGTTAAAATAAGAGCCACTTTTTTTCCCCTGGCCTCCTGGGGTCTAATTACACTATAGCATCCTTTCATAAGTAGAATGTTGTTATGAGATAAGTGCCCACATGTATCTTAGTTTCCATTAAACTGTATTCCTTGATACACCTTTGTAGAATGTTTTTTAACACTGCAAACAAAGAAGGTTGTGTTGAAGTAGTAGCAAAGTCAAAAGATGTGCTCTATCCCATTCACTCCACTTTAGTGGGAGCCTCTCACAGAAGTGGGTTAGATTTCCAGCCTTATCTCTTACTAACTATGCCTTTTGAGGAACGTTAATTCAGCAACCCATGCCTCAGTTTCCTCATCTGGAATTATGAGCTGACATTAAAAGTTGGCTGTGAGGATTAAATGAGATAACTCCGGTGACACATGTGATATGGTGCCTAGAGCAGGGCTTCTTATCTGGAAGGCCTTCTTAAACACAGATCCTGGTCCCCATTCCCAGAGATTCTGATCCAGTGGGCCTGGGATGGGGCTCAAGAATTTGCATTTCTAGTAAGATCTCAGGTGGTACTAGTCGAGGGACCACACTTTGACAACCACTAGTCTAGAAGGTAAACAATACTTGAGAATTTTGGTTGTCTTCTTCTGTGGCTGGAATAAATTGCTACATCAGTATAAGCCTCTAGAGGACCCCAATCAAGTTTTATTCACCAATAATATCACCTATCCCAGAAACTAACGTAATTGGTATTGAGGACTGAATTAAATTGAGCTGTGGATTTTAGAAGGTCTAGAAACTACATAGTCTGTGACATAGTTGGTCAGAGAACAGAAACCGAAGCCAGAGCACCTGCAGTATGATCCCAGCTCTGCCACTTATTGTTTATATGTCCTTGGGCAAGTCTTAAGCTCCTTAAGCCTCTGTTTTCTCATCTATGAAATGGGTATAGTAATAGTACCTACATCATCTGTTGTTTATAATATTTATATTCCTTAATCCCACAAAGTACTATCAATCCTACAAAGTACAGTATCAGGCACAGAAAGCATCTGAACATTTCTGGCTGTCCTTATTATTAGTAGTTACTTCTCTCCTCTACAATGTCACCTCTCCCCCTATCAGGGAGAAATCAATTCTTGCCATGGTTCTGTTACTGAAAGCTGTCATGTCACATTAGAGGCATTTCTGTGTTTTGATATTTGCTTCAAAAAGTAACTATCCGGGGAATTCCCTGGCAGTCCAGTGGTTAGGACTGTGTGCTTTCACTGCCGAGGGTGCAGGTTCGATCCCACGTTGGGGAACTAAGATCCCCCAAGCCACGCGGTACAGCCAAAAAAAAAAAAAAAAAGAAAAAGTAACTATCCCTGTGAATGATGACAGATTAGGTATTAAACGAATTTGCATTAAGAAATAGTTATACCGGATAACCTAGCCCCATTACATATGGAAGTAGATGTCCTCAAGAAATAGGTTTTATGGATATAACTGGATGTACTAGGTTAAACTAAGTTATCAGTTTCTGATGGGAGCTTACTTGTGAGAGGTGGTGGCCAACATAAATAGTGGAGACTGACTCATAGGTATGAACAGGGCACTAAAGATCCACTTCTCCCTTTCCATTGTTGTATCTTGGTCTGACTGTATTTGCAAGTGATAAGGGTTCTGAAATCAAGTTGGACCTGGAATGGGGATGGCTATAGCTGCTCCCAACTTTGGAAAAAAAATTACATACTAAGAAATTGCAATTGTTAAAATAATGTGAGTTGAGGAAAATAAAGAAAAGGTATAAGAAGAGTGTGAAAATCATCTTTATTTACTTATTTATTTTAAAAATTAATTTATTTTGTTTTATTTAGTTTTGGCTGTGTTGGGTCTTCGTTGCTGCACGCGGGCTTTCTCTAGTTGCGGTGAGCGGGGGCTACTTTTCATTGCGGTGCACGGGCTTCTCATTGTGGTGGCTTCTCTTGTGGAGCATGGGCTCTAGGCATGTGGGCTGCAGTAGTTGTGGCTCGCAGGCTCTAGAGCGCAGGCTCAGTAGTTGTGGCACATGGGTTTAGTTGCTCCAGGGCATGTGAGATCTTCCTGGACCAGGGCTCGAACCCGTGTCCCCTGCATTGGCAGGGGGATTCTTAACCACTGCGCCACCAGGGAAGCCCGAAAATCATCTTTATTTTTATCTTTCATAGTTAACCACATTAGTGTTTATGCCTACCAGATTTTTCTATGTAGACACACACACAAACACACAATTTATGTATTTATTAAATCAAAATTACTATTTTTATCCATGCTGTTTTTAATGTGCTCTTTATCAGTAATATATCATGGACAGATTTCCATATTAAAAAATAACTCAAGACATTATTTTAGTGTCTGCATAGAATTCCGTTGCATGGATATATCATAATTGACTTATTGAATCTCTGTACTGCAGTGTGATGAGTACTTTGTACATATGTCTTTGTAGCTTTTTCATGAATTCTTCATGATAATTTATGAAGAGTTGAGTGAATCATCAAATATTATGCAAATTTTAGGGGTTTTCAGCAGTACGTTAGTTACACAGAGTACAGGGTAATTTTATTTTAGTGTAATAATTTTGCTAGCTAGTGATCACTCATTCATCTAGTCATTAATTATGAGTGAATTCCTGATATGTGCCAGGCCTTTGATTACAGCAATAAATAAGTATAGATTAAATTAGTTCAAGATGGTAAAAAGGCCAATGCATTTTCTCTCATCGTGGGTGCCATGTGTGTTTACTCCTGGGCGGGAAAATTACTGTGTCCAGATCTACTTATGTCACCTTGGTGCATATTAGAATCACCCAGGAAACTTTTAAAAAATACTGATGCTTAGCCTCCTCTGCAGCTCTTCTGCAGTCTGTGTTTGGTTCTGAGCATCAGGTAGTTTTTAAAATTTCCCAGTTGATTCTAGTGAGCAGCCAGGTTTGAGAATTACTGAGCTAAGACACTCACCCCTCTCTCATCTGGACTTTAACAAGACCCTACCCTCAAACTGCCAGTCCAGCTGAGCTTCAGTCTGTCTTTGTGTCCAGGTCTCAACCCACATGAGAAATATGAGGAATATTTTGTAACTCTGGGGGGAGAATGAATAGCCTTACTTTCATTTTTGCCAAGTTGGAGAGGGTCCCTCTTGCATTTGAGATGAGACTGATGATATCAGTGTTTCCTTTCCTGCTGAAACCTCCTCAAATTTGGGGTATGTGGATTGGGTCTGACCTTTCTCCAGTTTCTGGCTGAGATTCAACACACACACATGCACACACACACACACACCACACATAACTTTTTTATGTGGTTGGGTTATGTCAGTCTATCACTGGGGGATACCAGTGTCAAATCCACAATTCTGAATGACTGAGAGTCTATTTTACAATGTGGCTTAGATACTTGCTTTATTGAAACCAAAATATGCTTCAGAAATACAATCTGGAAGAGCAAATTGCTTGGATGGGAGAGAGGGATTTTATAAATCCCAATAACAATGAGCCACTCAAACCTCCCTCTCGAGTTCCACGGCCAGGCAGCAGGATCCTGTCTGTGCCATTTATGGCGGAGTACTTAGCGTCCCTGATGTGTGGCTGAGCCTAATGCCCCACATGTGCTCTAGAGTAATTCAGTTTGTCTTCCCTGGATGGAGACATTAGGTTTTTAAAAATAGTAAAATGTGCTTGCCTTGAGCACTGTTTGAGAAAAATACGAATTTCCTTCTTACTGTCTATTAAGTCTCTCAGGAAGCTTTAAAAAAGGTTCTGGTTAAAGAGGTTTGCATGAGTTTACTAGATTATAAACACGTGATATTCAGAAAAATAATCAGCAACAACAATACAATTTGCATCTCAAGGTTGTTGCCCTCCCCCGAATAAACCTCACTGCCACTTAATTTCTTCATTATTAAGAGAAGAAATTGTTTTTCTAGTCTTCAAATATAAAAGGAGAGTCCTTCCCTCTTTATAATATTGTTGAAGTGAATCTGAATTCAATTCTTTTTATGTGCCAGGCACTGTACCCATTGCTTAGGTGTTGTATCTCATTTAATCCTACAGTTGTGTACAGACTAAGTGCTTGTGAATGGCAGCCATTTATGTTCATTACTCATTGACTGAGTTATGACTGAGTTATTGACTGAGATAGAAGAAAAAAATGCATATGTTTAGGGTTATATGGTAGAAGAAACTGATGGTTTAAATAACCAAGTTTACTTTATGCAAGAGAAGAAGAATTGCTTTCTTCCAAAACGTGGTACTATTCCGTGACCCAGTGACAATTCCTGGGCTTGCCCTCTCCCATCTCCTTTGAGTGTAAATGGCTCAAACACTTACGTGTCCACTAATGACATGTAAGATTCCAGGTGTTTGTCTCAGGCTTGTATAGGTGGGATATACAACTGCTGTGTACTGCCCACCCAACTGTTTCTCATTCTCTCAACATTTTTTGGTTCTCTGGTTCCGTATTTGATTATGTATGTTAGATCCAGGGCTCTTTGTCTCCAGGGCTGTGTATCTGACAACTTATCTTAGAACCTCCTGAGACTTGGTCTTCATGTCTTTTCAGCTCAATGATTTAATATGTATTTGTTTAACACCCCCTACTTGCAAGTACCCTGCTAAGCCGTGTAGATAAAAACGTGGAAAACAAATACCTTTGAACACAGTGTTGACGTGATACTGTAATTGCTTTTCCTTCCTTTCTTGTGGAGTCCTGTATATGGGAAACAAATAGTTTAAGGCTCCTCCAACCTGTTTCTTGATTCCAGTGGTTCACTTGTTAGTGGTATAAATTTGACGTATTTGATTGATCTCAACCTTGATTTTCTTCTCTTTACAATGGAGATCATAAGGTAAAATCTACCTCATAGGTTTATTGTAGAAGTACAGAAATGCAAGAGGGAGTAAAAAATGATAATTTAAGCATTTAACACTGGAGAGTTAAAAAAAAAGAAACTGTGCACTCTTCATGTGATGGAATACCATAAAGCAACATGAATCAATGTGCTAATTTGTCATGTATTCCCATGATTGCACCTGTAAAAACAACAAGATTCAATAAAAATTTGAAGATCTAAGTAGTGGTATACAGGATGATACTATTAATGAAGAGTGAAAGGATAACTCACCCAACGATATTATTTCCTGTTGGTTATGGACATATACATATTAATAAAAATGTATGAACCCAAATGGAGGCAATCACACCAACTTTCTACTGATGTTGATGGAGAGAAAAAGAGGGAAATGCATTTGGGCAGGGGTGAAGAGTTTTCATCTTACCTATAACATCTGATTTCCTCCAAAAAGGATTTCATCAGATATGACAAAATGCTAATTTTGCAATTTTAGGATGAACGTGTCATTTTTCTCATTCTTTTTGGAATTTAAATACTTCTTAATCATAAAATGTAAAAGGAGAGGGACAGGGAGATAGAGGGAAGCAAGAGGAAGAGGAAGCTTGAGTGAGATACTGCCTCCTTTCTGGGTTTGCCTTTCTTAGAGGGGAGTGAGGGGGAGACGTTGAAAGTAGGGTTAACAAACAGCTCCACACCACATTGTGCCTGAGGCACCCAGTACACAGAGAGGCATTCAGATAGGCTGCTGGTGAGGCACTGATAGTTTTGGCTGCTTCTGCTGTCATGTGAATGAAGCAGCAAAGGTTTTAAGAGCTTCACACCCCAGCTCTGATCTGAAATGAAGTTAGGTGTTTGAGAAACAGCTGCTGGAAACAGCTCTGCTCCCTCTGGAGCCTCTGTTCATCTTCAAAGCAGCTGCCGGAAGGGAGGGAGGGAGGCAAGCAAACTGTCTTCGGCATGTGTGTGTGTTAATAAAAACAAAAGGGCTTTCCCTAAATAAAACATGGCTGGTTTTCCCAGGATGAAGAATTCAATTGTAAGTCCACATTTCTGCCTCTTTTGAAGTTTTGAGCAAAGAACTTAGAGCCTCATCTTTCCTTACCCCTGGGGCCTTTGGATTCAAACAGCCCTGGACTCCTATCCCAGGCGCAGCTCAGCCATTTCCAGCTGTGGGATCTAGGGCAAAGTAATTAACCTCTCTGAGCCTCAGTTTACTCCTCTGTCGGTTAGCTTAGACCCTTGTTGTGATGATGTATATAGAGAACTTGAAAAATGATAGACCTCAATGTAAGTGAATACCTTCTGCTAACCTTCTTCAGTAACATATTCCTTTCTGTTAGACTCTCTTTTGATTGCCTTTTTCACTAATAGGGTGATCAGCTTGCCTTGATTTGCCTAGGCTTTCCTTGTTTTAGCACTGACAGTTCTGTGTCCTGGGAAACCCCTCAGCTCTGGGAAAAACAGAATGGTTGGTCACTCTGCAGTATATTCTGGCATGTGACAGACAGAGTTCCTTGTCCTCAGGAAGTTTATAATCTAGTGTTACTTTTTAATCCCCTCGTCATCCTTGATGTATGAATTGTAATTATTGTTTATTTTATTATTGTTGTTACTCTACAGCCTCCCATGCTAGACTATACATTCAGAGAAAGCAAGGAATACATTATTTTTTAATTTTTTACATTATTTCCCCTATTATCAAACTCATATTTACTGGGGATTCAATAAATATGTACCATACACATTAATTAATACATGAGATCAATGGAGTTGTTTTCCTCCCAGTTTTTATGGTCTTAATCATAACACTGAGTTATTTTAGTCTTTAAATTTCTATGTGAATTATACACACATATATACAGAAACATTGAATTTGATTATCTCAGTCACTGGTGCATGAACATTAGTATGTTGAAGAATCACCTGGAGGTATTGTTAAAATTCAAAATTTGGAGCCCTGTACCTGAGATTCTGCTACAGCAACTAAGGGATAGGGCCAAAGAATCTGCAAACACTCAAAATGAGTCTCATGTCACAGTAACAATGGGAACAACACAGGTCTATCCTCTTGCCCTATGAATAGGGTACATTCTGGTCCAGGTTTACATGTGTCGATTCAGTGAAATTATCAATAGCACCCCTTTTACCTTCGAGTATACCTGATCTGATGGATATGTATGTAGTCACCTCACTTACGAGTCTATGCATTGCAATACTTAACACACCCTAGAGAGCGCTTTTGTTGGCTACCTCTCTAGGGATCTTGTTTTTCTTTCGTAACTTACAGCCGTGCCTGCTTCAGCAGCACATACACTAAAATTGGAACGATACAGAGAAGATTAGCATGGTCCCTGCACAAGGATGACACGCAAATTCGTGAAGCGTTCCATATTTTTGTTTAAGTTTAAATGGTATCATACTCTACCTATACTTTTTCACTCAACATTTTGTTGTTGAGATTTATACATGAATATTTAATTCTTTTATTTTAACCTCTAAATTCCACTGTACAAAAAAGACCAAACTTTATTTATTCTTACCACTGCAATTAGATTATTTTAATTTTTTGCCAACAATGCTGCTACAATAAATAACTTTACACATAAAAAAAATAACTTACAGCTTTTCTTACTCATCCATCTAGTAAAGTAGGCTTTCTTTCTCACTTTTAAAAATTGTGCATCATCTCAAAACTTACAAACCCAAGGGACTGTTTTAACCTATGTTACTTTCTCAGTGGAATAGGAAAAGCAGCTCACTTCATTCCCTTAATATGATGCTTATATTTCCATAATGGAGATAGTCTAGCCTAGAGCTTTAACGTAAATGTGATTATTATGAAAAAATTATACCTTTGTGCGTAGGAATATCTTTCCTGTGCAAATAACCCCAGGAGGCCAATCCAGAAATCCTGTTGGATAATCCTTTTAGAAGCGCTCATCAGAAGCTCTCTACTCAGTTCTCACCTGAGTGCAGTCACAACTTCAACTCAATCCTAAAGGTACCTGCTTCTTAAAGATGTGTTAGGGAAGTCTGTTTAGCCATGAGTTTCATACTTGGAAAATGTAAATGAGTCTCTTGGATAAGAGGTTGTGGAAATTAGATTACTGGTCGCTGATAATGAGGTAAGACTTCACGTTCCAGGATCATCCGGCTTGGGTTTGAAGTCCTGTTCTACCATTTACTGGCTGTGTGAAGTTGGGCAAGTTATATTCTCTCGGTCTTAATATCCTCATCAGTAAATGGGGATGATAACAGTATAATAGGGCGTTGTCAGGATTAAAGAAAATAAGTCTTATCACAGACTGTCTTGTTGCCATTGCAACCTCTTTTTGGCTCACCTCTGATTTCAGCCAAAGCTTTTTTTTTTTCCTTCTGCGTATTTATTTATTTATTTATTTATTTATTTATTTATTTATTTTTGCCTGTGTTGGGTCTTCGTTTCTGTGCGAGGGCTTTCTCTAGTTGCGGCGAGCAGGGGCCACTCTTCATCGCGGTGCGCGGGCCTCTCACTGTCGCGGCCTCTCTTGTTGCGGAGCACAGGCTCCAGACACGCAGGCTCAGTAGTTGTGGCTCATGGGCCTAGTTGCTCCGCAGCATGTGGTATCTTCCCAGACCAGGGCTCGAACCCGTGTCCCCTGCATTAGCAGGCAGACTCTCAACCACTGCGCCACCAGGGAAGCCCCAGCCAAAGCTTTGATGGATGATTTTGATTCATACTGATCACATCCCACCTCAAGTGTTGCTTATCTTCCTGTGTTTTGCCCCAAGGCCTTCTCCAAACCTTAGGAGTCCCCTCAGTTCAAGTGCAAGGGCAGCCCAGAAGTGCAGAGGAGATAATCTTTAACCAATGGGAGTTGGAAGACAGTGGATAAATGCCTGAGCCTCCTGTTGTTCAGAAGAACAGTTATGGAAGTAATTTTGCATGCTTCCTAGAAGTCTTGGCAAGGTCAAGACCTTGTTGCTAAAATCAGAGATCTATATAGAAGATTCTTCCTAGGTTTTGCTCCTTCCTCATCTCATTTCCCTCATTTGCTCACTCCTCTTTCCAAGGATTGACCCCCCACTCCAAAAAAAAACTTCTCCCCCCCCTTCTCCCTCCCCCAATCCTAGTCTTAAACTCTAGGAAAATCAAAATAAGTTATATAAAGCACTGAGCATAGTTTTGGCACATAATAAGCTCCCAATGAAAGTTAGCTGCTACTACTAACCATAATAAAAATGACAATATCTTTTGCCCTGCAGGGTGAGCTAGAGCTCTGTATAATATAAAGGAATCTTTCTGATTCTTTTTTGAAATAGAATTGAGATAAAAATTTTTTTTTACCCAAAAAACTCATACACTCTATAGTCTTCATTTTACCAAGATAAATATCTATTGTTTTCTACTTTCTACCTCACAGTAATGTTCTAAGAATCCTAAATGAGTGCTTTTACTTAGTTTTTTCATCCCCCAGGCAGAGGAAAGGAAACCACACAAATTCAGGGGAGTAGTCTGTATTGAACACCTGTTAATCTTTTTATATTTTACTGCTGTTTCCACAGCATGAAAGAGATGTTTGCATTACTGCCCCCGGCAAATGTTATTATTTGTTGAACATCCACTTGTCCTTGTATTTAGAGATGTAAGCCATCATTGACTTTTTTTTTGTCTAATCACTTTGCAGAAATTCTTGTGGGTATTCTGACCATCTTCTCAGCTCATCCTAAACATATAGATTTCATTTTGTCACAAGAGATTACAAGAGGAGTTTAGACATACTTCCTAACCAGGTCTTCAGGTAAAGAAGATTCTGGAAATGTATGGCGCTCAGAAGTGTGCATTATTATTGTGGAAAGACTATTTCTAACACTCTATTCCTCTCCAAATTTTCAGTCTCCTAAACTTTTTCCTGGTTGAAGATAACAAGTTCTGATTGGTCTTTGATGGAGTTAAAGGTAGACTGTCTCAACTTTGTTTACCAAACCATTTCTTTTTTTAAATGTTTCTTTTCTTCAAAATAATAAGGAAAATGTGTCTGTTTCCTTTGTCGGCTTTTATTATTAAAAGTTGTTTGTATGAATCCCAGTTGGTCAGTGCTACTCACAACTAGGTTAGATGTCTCTGTCTGGTATAATACTTTGTATTTATTCAATCACAGTCAAGAAGATTGCCTCTATTGTCTTTCTTCTTGAATTGCAAGCTCCTTGAAGAAAAATCTTTTCTTAGTAACTAGTTCCTGACACATAAAGGAGCTTCTTGAATCTTTGGTTTCATTTCCATATTATATTTACTTCAATTCCACAAATTCCATTATACAGCTTCTCACTGTGACACAAGGACAAGAATTAAATAGAAAATTCTCTAATCTGGTTACTTATGCCCATTGTAGAAATCATTTCATTTGGAGAAGACATATTTTCCATGTAGTATAAATGATAGAAATGCATATTATGAAAAAGAAAATTATCAAAATTATAACCGTTTAGTAATAGCTATTGTTTGTATGATACTTTAAGCATCACAAGTAATCTAAAAGATAAGAATAGGTAACATCTGGTGGCAGCTCTATTTTGGGCATTGTGCTAAGCACTTTGCATACATTCTTTTGTTTGTAATTCAGTGATTCTATGAACTAAGTGCTATGTCGAGGTTAAGTATTTACTTGCCAAAGTTAACATAGCCTGTAAAAGATGGATCTGGGATTCCAACCAAGGTTTGTCTGACTCCAGGATCTATAGATTAACTTTGACATAATCTATCTTACTTCCTATCTATTATCTCATCTCATTCTTACTGCCCAGAAGCTATTAGTTTCCCTCTTTTAGGGTCAGGGTAACTGAGATTCAGGAAAGTTCAGGGCTTAGCCTTAGGCTTCCATACTGGAAAGGGCAGAATAGTAGTCAGTTTGTCTCGTTTTTCTCTCCTATCCCATCACCTCCCTACACCCTCCAATATATATCCTATTTAGAACCTTGAGGGTTCAGGTGCTACCCATTTGAACTACACATGCTTTTTCTACCAAAATAAAATTCTGCTGGGGATTGTCTTAGAACGGTTTCCCTAGAAAGCAGAGCCTGGGGCACAAGCTTTGTGCTAATATTATATCGAGGAGAACAATTTTTAGGAAGCCGGAGTGAGATGAAAAAGGAAATTAAGTGAGAAAGGAGAAAAGGCAAATATAAAGGGATCCATTGCCTAGCTGGTTACAGCTTTGTGAAAGTGGGGCTGATTGCTTATTCTCATGAGATGTCTTCCAAATGTCTATGTGTACTTTTTTTTCTGTTTAAATAGTCAGGGGGGAGAAAGGAAAAAGAATGTATTCATGGATTCTTATCTCCCATTTCCAAAGTTTTCCCTATTGTGTGTCAACTGGGTTATTCTCAGCCCTTCTGCAGCAGCTCTTCTGGGGAGTTACCAGAAAAGCTGAATTCTGACACAACGGAAGTATGCATGTAGTAAGCCAGAATATATGAGGTAATCCATGGTCAATCTCTACCTGGACACCTGCAGTTTAAAAGTCAGTGGACCCCCAAGGGACCAGCCAGGGCACCTGCATAGGCACTAAGCTAGTTCTCACGAGCAACAAGGAAACCTATAGTTTGTGTGTTAAGATGCAAAAGGCATGATGCTATCACATCATGCTTGCACAGCACATTATCACAATTCCAAAACATTCTGCAGTGTGTGACAGGAAAAAGTGCCAGCAGATTGAAAAGAATCCAGAATTCTAGAAAAACTAGGGGTCTCCTCAAGAGAAAGACTTCTCTTCTCTTCCCAGGAATAAATTATAGTTTTCCTGAATATCTGAAAGCAGTGTTGGGGGTTTTCCTTGAAAGCCCAGGCTGGGTTTGGTCAAATAAGTTCATGGGCACATTTACAAATTAAATCCAAGTTCTTTTGAACTTATATCTAGTAACAGTCCAGTCTACACAAGTACTCCGCATTCTTGTCATATAACAGTATCTCCACACACCTATGTTCTCAGATGTCCAATAGGAGACAGGCTTCTCCACCCCTGGTAGACCTCACTGTATCTCACTACACATGCCCATGAGTTCATGAAGACACAGCCCCTGCCAGAGGATGGCTACTGAATTTAACAACCCTCCCTGCACAGAAGATGAAAACCTCCCCCACCACCCAGCACTTATTAGAATGCAATTGTTGCCAGGCAGTCTTCCTTAGAAGGTCATCCAAAGCATCAAGCAGAAAACTGTGGCTGAGAGAATCCAGGGAGATGTTTAAATTCCATTGGCTAAAGCACAGGTTCTGACTTACCCCATCCTCATGCTGGGAAATACCTAAACCTGAATCAGTTTGGAGGACCTTTGAGTCAGAAGATGGGAGAACCTCCTGATACTAATTTATGTGATGGTCTTAGGTACTTCATGGGGGTGAGTCCATACTGAGGAAGAGAATGAGATGGAAATTTGGTCCCATGACAAAGCATCATTCAGCAGAAGGAGGAGGGATTTGCTCCATCTCTATCCTCTTGGACTCTGTGAGTCCTAGACGAACTGGCTGTTAAACAAAGTGAACACTAAATCAGCTATCTGCGTCTACTTTTCACTGGGTGCTGTCAAAACTTGCATGGGTCACAAGGGTCAGGAAGTGGTACATGTAGCATCCCAATGGCAGTATTCATTGTGTGATGAGCAAGAACAGAAATTCTGGCAGCAACTGTGGAAGCATCATTAGTGGAGTTATCTGCCATGTTCCCAACATGTGATATTGGCATCACTGACCCAGACATTAGTGTCCTTGGTCTCCAGTATCAGCAACCTGGGTCCAGGCATTAGCAGCCTTAGTAACATCAGCAGCTACGGTGAAGCCTCAGCAGGCGTGAACAGCTGGAGGGGTACTTTTGTTAAGGGAAGTAAGGGTTCTAGAGGCAGACAGCCATAGTATAGGCTTGCGAGTGTGCTTTTCTATGTTCTTGAAGGACAGGTGAACTGACTATGGGAGAGTGTTGACTGTGCCTAACACACACTTTAATGGTGATGGTGCTGGGGCCATTTCAGGACCACTCAGTTGCCTAAGAAAATTTGCTCTACACCCTCTAGGAGGCAGGGGATGGACTAGTCCAGGTGTCTGCACATGTTTTCTGTAAGGGGCCAGATAGTAAATATTGTAGGCTTGGCAAGCCTTACCATCTCTGTTACAGCTGTTCACCTCTGCCATTGTAGCACAAATGCAGTCATAGAAAATACGTAAAAAGATGAGCATGACTGTGTTCCAATAAAACTTTATTTACAAAAACAGGTCATGGTCCTGTTTAGGCCCCTGGGTTGTAGTTTGCTGATCCCTAGACTAGTTAAAGGAAACATCAGCACAGTTAGACCAAAGTAGAAGCTTCTTTTTATCCCTTATTTATAACAGACCAGAAAACAAACACCGCTTCTAATATCTTGCCATTTCTTTCTCTGCCATTAACATTTTATTTTGACTTTATAACTCTTTAACTGCATGAAACATTTATGTAAGACAGTAAAGTATAGTGATGTATTCATTATTTTTTATTACCTGGAGGATGAATGAAAATGCAATGTACTCACCAGCTGCCATAGTCAACTGATAAAATTATATGTTCTCTATTCATCGATCAGTATATAAGATGGTATAAGAAATATATATTCCATTATGTTATAAGCATAAAGTGTGAAACTCATAATTGTTTATAACACTAAATCCCAATTCATTCTGCAAGAGATATAAGGCAAGTGAATAATGGAAAAATCATGTCCTAGGCATAATATAATCTTCAGAATTATGTCCAATATGCACATTAAGTAAAGTGAAAACAAGCCATGAAATGTAACATCAAGGAAATAGTCTTGCACAAGTTGACTTGAATAATTAAATATACCCCCCTTCCTATAATAGGTAGGGCGGGTATTCATCTGTAGAGGAATATGGGATGCTTCAGGTATCACTAGAATAGGGTTTCAGAGATATATGTTTGCAATGCATCAATGTGTACATATTTATACACACATACATCACATATGCTTACTGTGTACATACATATATGTACATGCACATATACACAGATATACACATACACATTTTTCAAGCTCTGTTGATTTAATCTTATTTTATTTGGGCTCAGGTAGTCTACAAAAAGAAGAGAGCTTAGACATCAGCATCCACTTTATTTTCACTTGATCGCTCTGCCGATCCAAGGGACCCTGTAACTGAGAATGGTTTATTCAAGACATTAACGCCAAATCTAAAGAAAAAAAAATGATACAAATGAATTTATTTACAAAACAGAAACAGACTCACAGACTTAGAGAAGGAACTTATGGTTACTGGGGGGAAGAGTGGGAGGCAGGGATAGACTGGGAGTTTGGGATTGACATGTACACACTGCTATATTTAAAATGGATAACCAAAAAGGACGTACTGTATAGCACAGAGAACTCTGCTCAATACTCTGTAATAACCTAAATGGGAAAATAATTTGAAAAAGAATAGATACATGTATATGTATAACCGAATCACTTTGCTGTATACCTGAAACTAACTCAACACTGTTAGTCAACTATACTCCAATAAAAAAAAAAAAGACACTAATGCCAATTGAGTTGGAATTCAAAACACCCTCTTCTCCATTCCTGCTACCACACTCTGCCTTAATGCCTTGAGCTCTCCTCATCTCCACCTCTAGTCAATAACTTTTCCCTGCAGGAAATCTCTTTTTAGTTTACTGCTCTTTTCATTATATGGAGACTTTGTTCATTATTTTTTTATTTCAGGCTTGTGTGGGCTTCATATCTTATTTGTCATTAGGAATGCAGTAATGCAATCAGTTTTAAAAGATTTATAGTTTTTCAGCACTGAAACACATTTCCTGCTATTCTGCTGTTATGCCCTTTAGATATTTTTGATTCTGAGATAGCAGATGAGCTCTTAATAAATATCACCATTTACAAATACTTAATTAGGTGATTCAAGGTCTGCTGAATATTGTAAAACAAAAAAAATTGTGGAAATAAATTAGCTGAGGCTGATAGTTCTCATGCTTAATTCCTGATTTCAAGTGATTTTATTCATTGAAACGATCTCATTATTTTCATGGGTTGACTTTGTAATGTTATATCAGTACTTTTAAATTTATAAAATAAATGTGCATTAATAAAATATAACTTTTATCAGCTTCCCCAAATGTGTTTACCATAAAATGTTTTATTTTAAAAAGTTTCTTGCTACCTAAAACCAAAGTGAAAATCAGTGAAACAATAAGATAAATATAATGTTAGAATTGGGGTGTTGATAGGTGATTGTGCTATATGCTGAGATATTTGAGCAAACTAAGTGCAAGAAAAGAACTTAAGAAATAAATAGTTCTAAGACTAGTTTTCTGAAACAGAGAAAGAGCCTATGGAAACTCCCACAGAAACTCATCCATGGGTCCCTGTTATTATAAAAGAGCAAAAAACAGACCCTCTCTGTCAGAGCTGGAGATGGAGCAGTTGCTTCCCCATAAATTTAGTCATCTAACATATTTCTAATGTGTGCCAGGCACTTTTCTAGGTACTGGGTTAAATAAAATAGGTGACTCTTGCCCTCAAGGAGATTACATTTCAGCGGAAGAAAACATATAAAAGAAGCATAATATATACAGTATTAATATTATTATAAGATGGAAAAAACAAAGCAGGGTCATCTCTTCAAGAGTGCTAGGCTGGGAAGGGGTGTTTTAGACAGGTTATTTTGGGTAAGTTTCATGGAGAAGGTGACTTGATGAGGGAATGAGCCACGTGAACTTAAGGAAGAAGATTGTTAGCAGAAGGAGTAGCCAGTTCACAGGTGCTGAGGGGCAGAAGGTAGCCAACGTGCTGTAGTGGAAAGATTAAGGGTGAAAATAACAGGCCATGATTACTCACCTCCCCCTACTGTCACAGGACCTGCAATAACTTCCAGACCCATGGTTTTCAAAGTAATGTTATAGTCTTAACTACCATTCAGTGAATGAAGATACTGAGTCATAGAAATTAAGCTACTGGCTCAAGGTCACTATTTTGTAGGTATACCTATTTTGTAGGTATTTTGTAGGAAGCCTTTTTAGCAATGCCTTGCTGTTTGGATCTTAAAATCCTTATTTTGCCCATAAGAAAACATCAAAGAACTTAACTCCCTCATGATTGCACACCTAATGAATGTTAGAGATGGGATTAAAATCCAGGTCTCTGTTTTTAAGATTGAGGCTCAGGGCACCTATACATAGGGAGAGGGACTCTTATGAAATTGCCCAGTAACACCTAACAAATGTAACTACAAATGGGCAATGTGAGGTTTGTTAAATTTTCTAGAGAGGAGAATAGTATTATGAAGGCACAGTTTGTCATGCTAAAGGATCTGTGTTTTTAATGGGGTTCAAGTGGGAGAAAGGATCCTTTTAGAATTTGTGGAATGACTTCAATTAAAGAGAAGAGGATGCAAACTCTTGCCTAAAGTTTCAAGTGCCGGTTGGGTTCCTTAGGCCAGTGATAGTCAACTGGAGGATATTTTGTCCTCCAGGGAAAATTGGAAAAGTCTGGAGACATTTTTGAATGTCATGACTTGGGGTTGGGATGCCACTGGCATCTTGCGGGTAGAACCCACAGAGGCAGCTAAACATCCTACAATGTACAGGACAACCCAAAGGAATTATTTAGCCCAAGATAACAGCAGTGCCAAGGTTGAGAAACCTTCTTTTAGTACACATGGGAGAAAAGACGTAATTTGGGAACTAAAGTGTCTGAATTCAGACAGTCTACTATTAGTATTATACTTTTAATCAGGGAGACTGATCTAGTTGATTTGCAAAAATAGAATATTATATAGATTTCTCAGCAGGAAGGATTGTGATCGACTGAAGAAGAATGAAAATCTCAAAGCATATAGACATGAGATAAAATTCTGGAGCTGCTACCTGTTCTAGCTGCTGTGTGATTACTTCTGAAATTCTCAGTTTCTTCATCTATAAAATGAGAACTCTAAAAAGATGCACTTTTCATTGTTTGGAGATTTAAAAAAAAAACACACATTTTTCACCCAAGTTTGAAACTTAACAAATGTTAGTTATATTTACTGAACACCTGTTCCAACTGAGCGGATAATACTACTTAATTATGAGAAATGCAGTACAAATCAGTCTCCCAGTTTCCATGAGAAACTGAGAAATATTCTGGGTTATATGCAGGTTTTATCTGGGTGAAACCAGACTCAATTTTGATCTATAGGTGTCACCTGTTTGATGTATGTTCTTTCTACTAAATTTCTGACCCTCCCAAATCTGGTGAGGAAAGAAAAGTATCTCACAGAGAGAATGCAGGCAATATTTCAAGGATAAAAATCATTTAAAATATTTTTAAGGGCTGGCTGCTAAAAGTTTAAACTTTGTTGTTGTTGTTTTTCTTTTCTAGAAAGGGAATTGTAAATTGAAGGGAATTTGTTAAATATGTTACAGCACAACAAATTAAAATCATCTTCATCTTCATGTCAGAGATCAACATGTAGCAAAAATCAGTGTTAATATTTTGGGTTACAGCTGACTTAGTAGGTGGCTATTTGAGACTTTCTTTGCAGACTGCTCTGTGTTAGGTAGGTTGATTTCTCCCTGTTTTTCATTGCTTAAAGCAGAAGTAGCAATTCCGACTCCCTGTCACTTAAAGAGGTGACGATTTATTACATTTAGCTGAAAGGGCACTGTTGGAGCATGGACAATGTAAGTAAACTGTAATCAACGTGCTCCAGACGGGCTGTTGTGGCCTCCCAGGTTGTTCCTTATCTGCCCAAGCTGCTCCTTGGGACTGTCTATCCACAGAAATGCTGCTGGAGAAAAGACTCGGGAGTGATCAGCTTTTCGCTGGTTGTATGTCACAGTCTGGGTGATTACTGATTTTCTTTTTATGTGTCCTGTTTTATACATCCAGCAGAATCATGGGCTGTACTTCTCCACTGTTGGGTTAGAGCACGTTCAGTAATTGTTCCTCCAACAACTTGTAAGAAAAATTACATATAGAGAAGTTAGTTTTTGGTTGGAATTCAAACACAGCCAAGAGATGCTAAAAGATACAATTTCAGTTTAGCCAAGGAGTAGGGTCTTAGTGTCAACCTAAGTCCTTGTTTCTTATTTTTGGCTACAAAGAGATATTTAGTTTTCAGTATGAGATACAAGGCCATGTACTGGTTTACAGGGCTCCAATTCCATGGGCAAAGAGCTCTATGAAGACATTACGGACATACTCTGCCACAGGGTCTGCCTTTTTTCCTAACACTTCAGTGATTGTATGATTTAAGAGGCCCTTTTAGTCTTTTGTTTGTTTTGTTTTGTTTTCAAGATTGTCTCATGGATAGATGTTACAGATATACCTATATTTTAAATATAACTGGGATCACGCAGTTTGGTAACAACTATTCCAATTTTAGGCTACAGCATATTTAATATCTATGTAAGAAATCCTCCAACATTCTTAACCAAGAGCTAACTTCAAAGTATAATCATGGGAAACTTTCTGTTTAATTAAAATACATACTTTCTGGCTAAGGAATAAAGTTCCTTATATTTTTCTTTTTTTATATGTTCTAAGATAATATAGATATCACATAATTTTCCCTGTATTCAGTCCATTGTAACTTAACAAAGAGGAACTTTGCCTTTGAATTTGAGGAATACATTTCATCTAGAGATAAACTTTCATAATATTTGCTTCGGAACCTAAGAGTTTAATTTATAATTCCCCATTATGTTCAACAATTGTCAGAGTGGAAGGCAATAGCAGATGAAAGAGTAAGGGGAGGAGGGTGAAAAACTGACATTGGCATTAGACTTTTAAAACTTTTTACAGGTATTTTTGCACAATTGATATTAGAATGTGGCATTGGTGGCATTTCAGGTTTCCTTGGAGGCTATACCTTTTAGTGGTGGTAGTGTAAAGAAATTAGTGTAAAATCTGTCTTGACTGAATGATTATAAAGCCTGCACATCCTATTTTTCAGAGCAGGTTTTAACGTGAGAAGAGCTTTTACCCCATTGTCTGTTTTTCTATGTCAATTAAGTTACTGAATTATAATATAAATACAAAAAAGACATAAATCATAATTTTATAGCTTGAAGAAAATAAATTTCACTCAGTTAAAGAAAGAGAATATTACCAGTACTCTAGAAACACTCATCATGGCACCTTAGTCACTAACTCCTTCTCCTCAACGAGAACTTCCATTCTGATTTCTAACACCAGAGACTGGTTTTGTCTATTTTCGAATTTTATATAAATAAAATTTATATAAATAAAATCATGAATTATAAACTCATTTGTGTCTGCTTTTCTTTTTGTCTCAACATTTTGTTCATGAGATTCATCCATAGCGTTAGTTCATTTATTTTAATTGGTGTATGCTGCATGTAAAAAAATGCTGTAATTGACTTTTTAATTTTTTTGTTGTTGTTGACAGATATTCAAGTTGCTTGCAAATTTTGGCTATTATGAACAGTTTTGTTTTCTTTCAGCACTTTACAACCACCAGTATTTCTCTGGAGAAATTATTTGTCTTTATTTTACTCTTTGGTGGGAGAGGTTTTCTTTTCCTTATTGCTTGTAAGGATTTATTTTCTCTTTCTATAAATTTTACTAAGATGTATTAATTTTGTGTGTGTGTGTGTGTGTGTATTTGCCCTGCTTGAAGTTTATAGTGCCTGATATCTGTTGCTTGGTAATATTCATCAGCTTTGGAAAATTCATTATTTATTTAAAATCTGCACATTTTATTTCTTTCCCTTTTGGGTCTTTAATTACACATGTGTTAGTCCTTTTCATGTTTCTTTACTCTATTTTATGTATGTTTCATTCCTTTTCACTTTGTGGTTCAGACTGCATAGTCTGACTTATCTTCCAAATCTCCAATCCTCTCTTCACCTTTGTCTAATCTGCTGTTAAACCCATTCTATTGCATTCTCAAGATCAATAATTATGTTTGCATCTAGAATTTCCATTTTGTTCTTTAATAGATTCCAGTTCTCTGATCATGTTCTTCATTTTGTTATCTCTTTTTTAAGATATAAATTATTTTAAGTCTGATAACTACAATATCTGACCACTTGTGAATCTCTTACTTTGGTTATTTTTTTTCCTCTTACTCCTATCTCTTGGAACTTCTAGTAACTTTTCACTGAATGCTGGTTATTGGTCATGAAAAATTGAAGAGGTTCTTCATTTAGCTACTGGTGAGGATATAAGCAGATCACCATAGTTCAACAAAGGTTGAGCTGTTTCCAGGCTGGATTTGAGTCTCTGGAGGGCCTGATCTTTTGAGAACTTACCCTTACTTCTGGGGTGTAGTCCTCTGGGGTTCCAAACTGAATGCCTGAGGTATTTGTTAGTGCCTTTCTTTTGTTGGGACCTATATGCCAGCTTTATATCCCAATCACAGTTGCTCTGTCAACTCTTCCACCTCTTGGCTTCTGATTTCTGCTAAGCTTTTCTTGACCTGTGCACATACAAGTAAGTGGAAACCTCAAGGGAGGAAAATGGGTAGAATTTTGGCTCACCTCAGTGAATTTTTCTTCTCTATAGTATCTAACCCCTTAAGCCTTGGTGCCTTGATAGTTCTCATGCCTTCAAGAAGATATTAAGTGAGTTCTATCTGCTACAATTAGTCCACCATTACTGGAATTGGAAATTCCAGATATCCTTTTGTATCTCATGTCACCACAAACTTCTCTCTTTCAGTATTAATCAGAATTGCAATTTTACATTTATTTTTATGATACTTTATAATAGTATATCTCTCTCTCAGTAGACTGTAAACTCCAAGAGGGAAGTGTCCATGTGTGTTTTTATGCACCATTGCATCCCAGGTAACTAGCAGAATGCCTGATGCAGAGTAGGGAATCGAATATTATGTGAATGAATGAATGATTAGGGAATTTTTGAGTATGTAGAAAGAATAGAATAAAACATTAAGCTAAAGTAGCAAGGCGAAAGTAAAATCTTGATCCAGAACAAAAGAACTGAAAAGGTTATCAGGAACATATTAAGTTATTTCATGAGACGGATCTTGGAAAGATGGCTACAGACAGTGGTGGAAAGTGAGAATATTTTATTCAAGCCTTTGTGAGAACTTGTAGGCAGAGAGGGAGTCACTAAAGGCTCTGACAACTTAAATATCTGGACCTTAGAATATTTATGAGGAATAAACAAGACATTGCTTTGAAAGTGCCCATCACAATGCCTAGACAATGTAATAGGTATTCAACTCCAATGGTTAACGTAGTCCCATTCACAAATAGTGAAAACTAATTTTAAAAATTCTGTGTGTTTAGAATTCTCATACTCTATATTTTCAAAGGAGAAAGTTAGAGTTGTTGATTATAAAATCTCCTGGAATCTCATATTTGAAAGGGACTTTAGATATTACTGATATAAGATAAAATACTCTGGAAGTATGTTGGTTCCTTGAGGGTTCTAATTGAAAATAAATAAGTGGAAAGTCCTATTTGGCTTGTCAGGTTTTAGGATTACTTTGGAGATAGAGAAAAAAAATGTATTTGATAACTTTGTTTAAATGAATCAGGAGTGTGCATAATGTTCAGTACAGGATAGTTCAAGTTAAATATTATGTACACTAATTATTTTTCATATACTAATTACCATTGATCTCCTGCAAGTTAAATCAGAGGTTGGAAAATTATCTCAGTAGCTCAGGAGCATAGTATGTTGTTTTAGGATTGGGCACGAGAATCTTCTTTCTTTAATCTGGGAAGGAGAAGATTTATTTGTTTATTCATTCAGTACATGTGCATTGAGTGAGTACTATATACCTGGCTGTGTCTTAAGCACAGGAAATGCAGTTAGGTTGGTGGGGAACTGTGTTTCACCTGAAGCATTAGTAGGCACTCAGATATGGTAAGTTGAGTGTGTATAGCTGCATGTGAGGGAGGTTAGACAACCAGAAATGAAAGTTTGGATGTATTATTTGAATGAAGGGTCCAACAGAACACATTTAATGCCAGGAGCAGCAAGTGTGGCATATATAGATTCTTGCCTGGATTTCTGCAGGGCCTGAGAATATCATTGTTTTCCAACAATGTAATTTTTAATGCACATCTCCATAGAATGGTGCAAGGCTGGATGGCTGGATTTAAGAGCAAATTTCTAATGTCACAGTCAGCAAATGATATAGATGCCTCTTCCATGAGGCAGTGTAGCTTAAAGATTACGAGAAGGTAGGCAACCTGGTGTCAAATCCTGATTTCATCCCTTGTTAACTGGATGACCCCAGACAAGATACTTAACTTCTGCATCTTCATCTGTAAAATGTCAGTAAGATAATGATCGCACCTATTTCACAGGATAGTTGTTAGGCTTGAATGAGATAATGCATGTTAATGCTTTACCAAATAGAAGCTGCTAGTTTTTCTTAGATGTGACTTTATATCTGATTTATTGGGAACGGGAAACAAAGATAAAAGAAGATGCATGTAAGACAACCTCGCCCTTCCTCATCCCACCAAAAGGCACATTAACAAAGCATCGCCTTTTCCAGTTCCTAGAACTGCCACTTTTTTTTTCTGCACTTCAGTTTAGAAGAGGTGTTATTGTTAGAACATCCTTGCCAAGATGTTAGTGATCCTTAACAAGCACCATTAGTTGAAACCCCAGCAAGCGCAGCGTGTTCAGCAGGGGTCCACGGTAACTCATCCGCTTGCATTGTTTTCAACAGATCTCCAGAGCCAAACTGTGCAGTGGGTCTGTCCTACCCACACACCATTTACAGAAGTGATCTGAGATATTTACAGTAATTAGCAGGGGAAAATGTAGACACCTAACAGATCACATGAAGTTGCTATTATTTTCCATTATAGGTTTTTTTTTTTTTTTTTTAAATAAGATGGCTGGAGAGTATCTTATAGAAAGTGAATACTCAGAAAATCCAATAATTTTTTTCTCTTGTTTCTGAAATATTCTCTTGTTATAACCAGCAGTCATATCAATTCCTCTTTTGACCAAAAGGGAGAACATATCTGTTACTTTACAAAGACAGAAAAAAATAATGAACTTTATTTTCCCCTGAGTATAACCTGTTACACAGAAAGAATTCATTTTATCTTGTTAAGGAGCTATTATGTCTGCTTACCTGATCTGTTTACTCTGTTTATATAATAAGAGATTCCAGCCCACTTCATTATAGAGTTGCTGCCATGTGCTGGGAGAGCTACTAGGTGTTGGGGGGATACAGAAATGAATAAGAGAAGTCCTTTTCCTTGGGGAGCTAAAAGTGTAGTAGCAGATACATAATACATGCACAGAAAAGCAAGTGTCAAACAGCATGGTAAGTGCAAGTGATGGAGGAGTGTGTCTATAAGGAGGAGAAAGAAGAGAGGTCATTTGAATACCAAGACCAGATTTGGAATAGATCATACTCATGGGTATTGAAATCCCCAGGGAATATAAAATGAGATAGTTCATAGGTGTTGATTGGGATCCTAAGGCAGTGGCCTTAAACAGATTGTAAGGAATGAGGTGCAGTTGCTAAGAGATGGTAGGATGAGCTTCAGTCAGAGAAGAAGAATGATGATCCACTAGTTGGAAGACAGAAGTGTATTCTCCCATTCCAACCAAAGGGCTGGGGGAATGTGGTTGGTCTACACGGGAGAAGACTTGAGTGAGGACCACATTTCTGTTAAGATAGGAAGGAGAGAAAGCAATTTGTGAAATTTGAGGATGAGAAGGAATTTAGAATATAAGAATGAGAGTTCCAGAAGGAGCAGATCAGAAAAGCAGAGCTATAGAAGAAAAGAATTTACTGGGAAGGTTACCCTGTTTGATGACTAAGGGTTATGGTGATAAGAGAGATCATAGGAAATGACTAGCTTTCAACATCCTGAAGTATTTTCCTGTCAAACTGACTGTGACCTGGGTTCAGCATCCTGGGCAGTGTTTGGCTTGGTCTCAGAGATCTAGGTAACAAAGTCTGCAACAGGCTAATGAGCTTCCTATTCTTTTTTTTTTTTTTTTTTTGAGTTTCCTATTCTTAATAGTGATTATCTTTTAGCCTAAAGAGCAACGTCACTGGCCCTGGTTAGGAAGTTCTGGACAGTGACCTGTTCTGAACAAGTCTTATGCTGTTTGCAGCAGTTGCATAGAATTTGCCCAGTCCCCAGAGTTATTTGAAACAATGTAGTGTCTTTTTGACATACGACAGCATAAAGATGAAAGAAAAAAAAAGGAGATGGTGAGAATCACCAAAATTATCTTACTCTTGGGACAGATAAACACACCTTTGGGAACTGAGACATAGGCGATTCACATAGTTAAGATATTATCAAATAGATTTGCCAATATTTTATTATCAAGTTGAAGATAGGTAAATGAAGGGTTACAGGTCAACTGCTTCTTTGCTCTCAGATTCATTGCCTGCCCTTCCTTTGCTCTATTTTTGTCACAGGCAAGTGTGTTTTCTTTGCCTTCCGGCCTCTGGTTGGGTGTGCACAATGGTAGACACTGGCAGAATACTGGAGGGCACGAGGAGGGGACAGTTGGGACATTTTTCCTTCCTCTCTGTTTCTGGTGTTATCTCCAGCAGTGACTGAGTCTCCTCTTTGGTTCCAGCTCCCACAGGAAAGCCCTTCCCTTCATGTAGAACTTTACTACAGTTCTCATTCCCAGGATGGACCTGGCTTCTAAGGCTCTAAGTCACCAACTTCTCCTGTCATTAGCAGCTTCCTGCTCTCGCTAAACTCTGAGTCACTTCCCCATCATCCTTGGCTCTTTATTTCTTCTAGTACTTAGATAACCAGTTTCCTTGAATGAAGTTCCTCTGTTTGAAAGACCTAGAAAGGTTTCTTATATAATTTCTTGTTTCCCTGCCATATCCTCACTGTTACAGAGGGCAAAGATTCAATAAAAATTTGATGGAGAAAAAAGGATTAAGAGGAGGAGAAAAATTTACATGAACGAAGCCCCAAAACAACAACAGCAAAAAACAAGATTATTGAAATCAAGTGACTTGATTGCAGTTGTCCATGGTGAGGTATATGGCCAATGTGGGGGATGCAGGGTCAAGGCCTTTTCCTGAAATGACCATGACCTGTACATTTCCAGATACATCAGCCTCTTAGAATAATCTTCTTTTCCTTGAATTAAAAAGAAATTAGACCTTTAAGGCCTCATGTAATTGTAGTCAGTTTAGTTAGTTTAGGTACCTGAAATCTTTTACTCAGCCTTTCCCAATTTGTTTAAGCCTTGAAGCTTTTTTTTTTTCCCCGGTGGGGAGTAGAGACTGCCTGGAAACTGGAGGCACCCCTGTCTGGGTCTAGAAGTCTTTCATTATTTCAGGTTTCTTAATCTCAGCATCTGTTCATAACCTTTAAAAGTGAGGCTTTTCTGATGAGTGCTCTAGGAAAACAAGGAAATCAACGATGCACTTGAAAATAATGACTTGATGTCACAGAATAGAAGGACAATGACAGTTGCCCAGGACACACAGAACACGCTCTCTAATATATGTGTTCTGAGTGTCCTGAGCAATTGTCTTTCATTCTGTGCCATTATCCTTCTGCTGTAAGTGGTGGCGGTGGATATTTTATAGGAAGAGAGACACCCTGACAGGAATAGGCAAACACCTGATTATCATGCAGACCTGAGATACTGATGCCATGATACTCTATAACACCATTAAACATCATCTCTGGCTGCTACAACTCAGACTAGATCAACAGTTTCTGCATCTAATAGCAGTAGGTGACACAAGCACCATGGAATATATGGACCCTGAACACAGAGCACAGAGGTTATTTAACAAACATTTAATTAGTACCTCATATTATAGGCCTTCAGGAATAAAGGAGAAATAAACACAATGTGTGATGAAGGAAAACTAACAAAAATTGTCACCAATAGGCCTACCATTAAAAAAAGAAATGGCTAAAGAACATTCTCAAAACAGAAATCTGATAAAAGAAAGAACTGTAGATTCACATGCAATGTAAGAAATAATATAGAGTGATCCTGTGGACCCTTTACCCAGTTTCTTCCAATAATAACATGGTTTTTTTTTAATATTAATTAATTAATTTATTTATTATTTTTGTCTGCGTTGGGTCTTCGTTACTGCGCGCCGGCTTTCTCTAGTTGCAGCGAGCGGGGGCTACTCTTCGTTGTGGTGCATGGGCTCCTTCTCATTGCGGTGGCTTCTCTTGTTGCAGAGCACCAGCTCTAGGCATGCATGTGGGCTCAGTAGTTGTGGCTCGCGGGCTCAGTAGTTGTGGCTCACGGGCTCTAGAGTGCAGGCTCAGTAGTTGTGGCGCACGGGCTTAGTTGCTCTGCGGCATGTGGGATCTTCCCGGGCCAGGGCTCTAACTTGTGTCCCCTGCATTGGCAGGCGGATTCTTAACCACTGCGCCACCAGGGAAACCCAATAATAACATCTTGCAAAACTACAGTACAGTATTTCAACCCAGGATACTGATATTGATACAATCAAGATACAGAACATTTCTATCATCACAAAAAGTCATCATGTTTCACTTTTATAGCCAGACCCATTTCCTTCCCACCCTACCCCTTCTTTAATCACCAGCAACCACTAAATTGTTCTCTATTTCTATAATTTTGTCATTTCAAAAATGTTATATAAATACAATATGTAACCTTTTGGGAATGGCTTTTTTTCACTGGGCATAGTTCTCTGGAGATTCACTCAAGTTGTTATATATGTCAATAGTTCATTCCTTTTTATTACTGAATATTATTCCATGTTATGGGTGTACTATAGTTTGTTTAGCCATTCACCTATTAAAGGACATTGAATTGTTTCCAATTTTTGGCTATTATGAATTAAGCACCTATAAACATCTCTCAACAGATTTTTGTGTCAACATAAGTCTTCATTTCTCTGGGATAAATGCCTAGGATGACAAATACTGGATTGTGTGTAATTGCGTGGTTTTTTAAAGAGACTGCTAAAATGTTTTTCAGAGCGGCTGTACCATTTTGCATTCCATCAGCAGTGTATGATAATGCAGTTTCTTCACCTCCTTGCCAGCAATTGGTTTTGTCATTATTTTTTATTTTAGTCATTTCGATAGTTGTGTAGTGATACCTTATTGTTGTTTTCATTTTCTTAGTGGCTTATGATGTTGAACATCTTTTCATGTGCATAATTGCCGTCTGTGCATCTTCCTCAATGAAATGTCCCTTCCTATCTTTTGCCCATTTTCTTATTGGACTCTTTCTTTTTTTACTGTTGCATTTTGAAAGTTCTTCAAATATTTTAGATACTAGTCTTTTGTTGGATTATGTAATTTGCGGATGTTTCTCCCACTGTGTAACTTGTCTGTCTATCCTCTTAATAGGGTCTTTTATAGAAACAAAGTTTTTAAATTTTGATGAAGTCCAATTTATGAATTTTTCTTTTTATGGATTGTGCTTTTGGTGTCAAACCTAAGAACTCTTCACCTATCCTTAGATCCTGAAGATTTTCTCCTAGTCTTTTTATCTCAGAAAGTTTTATAGCTTTATATATAGTTATGTCTATGATTTAATTTTTGTATGACACTTTGTCCAAGATTCCTTTTTTTTTTTCCCTTGGGTGGAGGGGGGTTTGGAAGTCAATTGCTCCAGCATTCGTTTGTTGAAAAGCCTATCTTCCCTCCATTAAATTGCTTTTGGACCTTTGTAAAGGTTCTTTTCTTTTATCAGATTTCTTTCTGTTTTGAGAATGTTCTTTAGCCATTTTTTTAAATGGTAGGCCTATTGGTGACAATTTCTGTTAGTTTTCCTTCATCATACATTGTTTTTATTTCTCCTTTATTTCTGAATGATACTTTTTGCTAGGTTTAGGATTCTTGGTTGACAGTTCTTTTCTCTCAGGACTTGAAAATATTTTGCCATTTCTGTCTGGTGTTTATGGTTTCTGACAAGAAATCCATTGTCATTTAAATTGTTGTACCATCCTTTTCTGGCTGCTTTCAAGATTTTTTTCTTTGACTTCAGTTTTCAGAAATTAATTATGTTGTGTCTTGGAGTGGATTGGTTTGGGTTTATCTTGTTTGGGCTTTATTCAGCTTCACAAATCTCTTCAGGGCTATGTCCAGCTATTATTTCTTTGAGTACTTTCTCAGCTCCACCCACTTTTATCAATCCTTCTGGGATTCTGGGATTCTAACACAAATATTAAATATTTTATTATATTCTCATAGGCCCCTGAGACTCTGTTTATTTTCTTCATCTATTTTTCCCTCTATTCAGCTAGGGCTAATTTCTTTTGTTCTGTCTTCCAGTTCATTGATTTTTTTCTTCCCTCTGTCCCCTCTATTCTGCTGTTGAGCCTAGTCCCTGAGCCTTTTACTTTGGTTATTGTATTTTTTATTTCTAGATTTCCAGTTGGATCTGCTTTATGGCTTCAGTTTCTCTTCTGAAACTTTTTTTTTTTAACATCTTTATTGGAGTATAATTGCTTTACAATGTTGTGTTAGTTTCTGCTGTATAACAAAGTGAATCAGCTATACGTATACATATATCCCCAAATCCCCTCCCTCTTGCCTCTCTCTCCCACCCTCCCTATCCCACCCCTCTAGGTGGTCACAAAGCATGGAGCTGATCTCCCTGTGCTATGTGGCTGCTTCCCACAGCTATCTATTTTACATTTGGTGTTGTATATATGTCAATGCCACTCTCTCACTTCGTCCCATCTTACCCTTCCCCCACCCCATGTCCTCAAGTCTGTTCTCTATGTCTGTGTCTTTATCCCTGTCCTGCCCCTAGGTTCTTCAGAACCTTTTTTTTTTTTTTTTAGGTTCCATATATATGTGTTAGCATACAGTATTTGTTTTTCTCTTTCTGACTTACTTCACTCTGTATGACAGACTCTAGGTCCATCCAACTCACCACAAAAAACTCAATTTTGTTTCTTTTTATGGCTAATATATCATTGTATATATGTGCCACATCTTCTTTATCCATTTATCTGTCGATGGACACTTAGGTTGATTCCATGTCCTGGCTATTGTAAATAGAGCTGAAGTGAACATTGTGGTACATGACTCTTTTTGAATTATGGTTTTCTCAGGGTATATGCCCAGTAGTGGGATTGCCGGGTCATATGGTAGTTCTATTTTTAGTTTTTTAAGGAACCTTCATACTGTTCTCCATAGTGGCTGTATCAATTTACATTCCCACCAACATTGCAAGACGGTTCCCTTTTCTCCACATCCTATACAGCATTTGTTGTTTGTAGATTTTTTTGATGATGGCCATTCTGACTGGTGTGAGGTGATACCTCATTGTAGTTTTGATTTGCATTTCTCTGATGATTAGTGATGTTGAGCATCCTTTCATGCGTTTGATGGCAATCTGTATATCTTCTTTGGAGAAATGTCTGTTTAGGTCTTCTGCCCATTTTTGAATTGGGTTGTTTGGTTTTTTTGATATTGAGCTGCATGAGCTGCTTGTATATTTTGGAGATTAATCCATTGTCAGTTGCTTCATTTGCAAATATTTTCTCCCATTCCAAGGTTGTCTTTTTGTCTTGTTTATGGTTTCCTTTGCTGTGCAAAAGCTTTTAAGTTTAATTAGGTCCCATTTGTATATTTTTGTTTTTATTTCCATTCCTCTAGGAGGTGGGTCAAAAAGGATCTTGCTATGATTTATGTCGTAGAGTGTTCTGCCTATGTTTTCCTCTTAAGAGTTTTATAGTGTCTGGCCTTACATTTACGTCTTTAATCCATTTTGAGTTTATTTTTGTGTATGGTGTCAGGGAGTGTTTTAACTTCATTCTCTTACATGTAGCTGTCCAGTTTTCCCAGCACCACTTATTGAAGAGGCTGTCTTTTCTCCATTGTATATTCTTGCCTCCTTTATCAAAGATAAGGTGAACCATATGTGCGTGAGTATCTCTGGGCTTTGTATCCTGTTCCATTGATCTATATTTCTGTTTTTGTGCCAGTACCATACTGTCTTGATTACTGTAGCTTTGTAGTATAGTCTGAAGTCAGGGAGCCTGATTCCTCCAGCTCCGTTTTTCTTTCTCAAGATTGCTTTGGGTATTCGGGGTCTTTTGTGTTTCCATACAAATTGTGATATTTTTTGTTCTAGTTCTGTGAAAACTGCCAGTGGTAGTTTGATAGGGATTGCATTGAATCTGTAGATTGCTTTGGGTAGTAGAGTCATTTTCACAATGTTGATTCTTCCAATCCAAGAACATGGTATATCTCTCCATCTGTTTGTATCATCTTTAATTTCTTTCATCAGTGTCTTATAGTTTTATGCATACAGGTCTTTTGTCTCCTTATGTAAGTTTATTCCTAGGTATTTTATTCTTTTTGTTGCAGTGGTAAATGGGAGTGTTTTATTTTCTCTGTTGAATCTGAATGAGATCCTTGCTGGGTAGAGTAATCTTGGTTGTAGGTTTTTCCCTTTCATCACTTTAAAGATGTCCTACCACTCCCTTCTGGCTTGCAGAGTTTCTGCTGAAAGATCAGATGTTAACCTTATGGGAATTCCCTTGTATGTTATTTGTTGCTTTTCCCTTGCTGCTTTTAATATTGTTTCTTTGTATTTAATTTTTGATAGTTTGATTAATATGTGTCTTGGCGTGTTTCTCCTTGGATTTATCCTGTATGGGACTCTCTGCACTTCTTGTACTTGATTGACTATTTCCTTTCCCCTATTAGGGAAGCATTCAACTGTAATCTCTTCAAATATTTTCTCAGTCCCTTTCTTTTTCTCTTCTTCTTCTGGGACCAGTATAATTCGAATGTTGGTGCGTTTAATGTTGTCCTACAGGTCTCTGAGACTGTCCTCAATTCTTTTCATTCTATTTTCTCTATTCTGCTCTGCGGTAGTTATTTCCACTATTTTATCTTTCAGGTCACTTATCCGTTCTTCTGCCTCAGTTATTCTGGTATTGATTCCTTGTAGAGAATTTTTAATTTCATTTATTGTGCTGTTCATCATTGTTTGTTTGCTCTTTAGTTCTTCTAGGTCCTTGTTAAACATTTCTTCTGTTTTCTCCATTCTATTTCCAAGATTTTGGATCATCTTTACTATCATTACTCTGAATTCTTTTTCAGGTAGACTGCCTATTTCCTCTTCATTTGTTTGGTCTGGTGGGTTTTTACTTTGCTCCTTTATCTGCTGCATATTTCTCTGTCTTCTCATTTTGCTTAACTTACTGTCTTTGGAGTCTCCTTTTCGCAGGCTGCAGGTTCCTAGTTCCTGTTGTTTTTGGTGTCTGCCCCCAGTGGGTAAGGTTGTTTCAGTGGGTTGTGTAGGCTTCCTGGTGGAGGGGACTGGTGCCTGTGCTCTGGTGGTTGAGGCTGGATCTTGTCTTTCTGGTGGGCAGGACCACATCCAGTGGTGTGTTTTGGGGGTGTCTGTGAACTTAGTATGATTTTAGACAGACTCTCTGCTAACAGGTGGGGTTGTGTTCCTGTCTTGCTAGTTGTTTGGCATGTGGTGTCCAGCACTGTAGCTTGCTGGTTGTTGAGTGGAGCTGGGTCTTAGCATTGAGATAGAGATCTCTGGGAGAACTCTTTCTTGCCGATTGATACTACGTGGGGCCGTGAGGTCTCTGGTGGTCCAGTGTCCTGAACTTGGCTCTCCCACCTCAGAGGCTCAGGCCTGACATCTGGCCGGAGCACCAAGACCCTGTCAGCCACATGGCTCATAAGAAAAGGGAGAAAAAAAAGAAAGAAAAAATAAAATGAAATAAAATAAAGTTATTAAAATAAAAACTAAACAAATTATTAAAATAAAATTAAAAATTTAAAAAGTAATAAAAAAAGGAGAGAAACCAAACCAATAAACAAATCCACCAGTGATAACAAGTGCTAAAAACTATACTAAGATAAACATAAAAATCAGAAACTAGTCAGTCGCATACAGCAAACTCCAAGTCCACAGTTGCTCCCAAAGTCCACCGCCTCAATTTTAGGATGATTCGTTGTCTATTCAGGTATTCCACAGATGCAGGGTACATCAAGTTGATTGTGGAGATTTAATCCTCTGCTCCTGAGGCTGCTGGGAGAAATTTCCCTTTCTCTTCTTTTTTCGCACAGCTCCTGGGGTTCAGCTTGGAATTGACCCCACCTCTGCATGTAGCTCGCCCTCTGGTGTCTGTTTTTCACCCAGACAGGAGGGGGTTAAAGCAGTGGCTGATTAGGGGGCTCTTGCTCACTCAGGCCAGGGGGAGGGAGGGGTATGGAATGTGGGGCGAGCCTGCTGCAGTAGATGCCAGCGTGCCGTGTGTTCTCCCAGGAAAGTTGTCCCTGGTTCACTGGATCCTGGCAGTGGCGGGCTGCACAGGCTCCCGGGAGGGGAGGTGTGGATAGTGACCTGTGCTTGCACACAGGCTTCTTGGTCTGTTGACTCTTAGGCAGGTCCAAACTTTCCCCGGACTACCTCCCTGTTAGCTGTGGTGCACTAGCCCCCTTCAGGCTGTGTTCACACAGCCAACCCCAGTCCTCTCCCTGGAATCTGACCTCTGAAGCCCAAGCCTCAGCTCCCAGCCCCCGCCCGCCCCGGTGGGTGAGCAGAGAAGCCTCTCCGGCTGGTGAGTGCTGCTCGGCACCGATCCTCTGTGTGGGAATCTCTCCGCTTTGCCCTCCGCACCCCTGTTGCTGCGCTCTCCTCCGTGGCTCTGAAGCTTCCGCCCCGCCCACCCCCCGTCTCCGCCCACGAAGGGGCTTCCTAGTGTGTGGAGACCTTTCCTCCTTCACAGCTCCCTCCCACTGGTGCAGGTCCCATCCCTATTCTTTTGTCTCTGTTTTTTCTTTTTTCTTTTGCCCTACCCAGGTACGTGGGGAGTTTCTTGCCTTTTGGGAAGTCTGAGGTCTTCTGCCAGCATTCAGTAGGTGCTGTGTAGGAGTTGTTCCACATGTAGATGTATTTTTGATGTATTTGTGGTGAGGAGGTGATCTCCACGTCTTACTCCTCGGCCATCTTGAAGGTCCTCCTTCTTCTGAAACTTTTAATTCCTTTACTGAGACTCTATTTTTAAAAATGTTTAAAGTCATAATTGATCATTGGAGCAATTATCATGACTATAAAATTTATTGCGAGATAATTCTCACATCTCTGTCATTTTGGTGTTGGCACTACTGGTTGTCTTTTTCCTTTTAGTTTGAAATCTTCTTTGTTCCTAATATTGTGAGCGATTTTCCTTTCTTGTATTATTCTGTGAGACTTGATGTTATTTAAACCTTCTGTTTTAGTTGGCTTTCTGTGATGCCCCTCCAACATTAAAAGTGCAAAGATGCTGCTTTATGTTACAGCCAGGTGAAGGTTGAAATTTGGGTTCTACACTTGTCCTTCATTAAAACCCAAAGTGGAGGCTCTTTGTTACGGCTGGGGAGGAGTGGGAGTTCCAGCTCTTTGTAGTCTCCACAGTAGTGGTGTCCCCTTACCACTGGGTGCTTGTGGAAGTCTTAATTTTCCACTAAGCACCCTCTGAACTACTCCAGTGGGGAGGAGGAGGAGTGCCTTGTTACTGTGAGATGGGAATGAAAGTCCTGGTTCCTTACTTGACCTTATTTGACACCATCAGGACAAAGGTGTTGGGCAACCTATTACAACCTTGCATGGGTGGAAGTCTTGGCTTCCCACTTGTCCTTTGCTCTCATAAGTGAGAGTCTGGTCACATGACACTTTTTTTTTCTGTGGTGTGACCAAGATAGCTTTAGTAATTCCCTCAGCTTGTCCAAACTATATACAGCCTTCTTTCTGCCTTCTTTCTTTTTTTTTCCTTATAGCATTTACTTTAGAAAACTTGTAATTCCTTTCTCTGCTTCTTAGATATAAATCTTTTAAAAAGCTTCTAGCTACTTTTACAACCCACTTAAAGTCTTTCTCAAGGACCTTGGAACCATCCTTTTGAAATGTAAATATGGTAGGAGATAGTACCTCTATCTCTGAGTCTCTGTGACAGAGTAGGAACCTAACTTCGGTGGTCGGTTGCCAGCTACCAAACACAGATTACCTAATTACATATAAGAACATTTGCAGAGTCAGCAATAACAATGTGCTGGACACATCCATTCATCAACTTCCCCCAAACAGCCTCCAGTACTTTTCCACTACCTTATTCCCAGCACTTAAAAATCTCCTGCTTTTTTGTTTAAGTGGAGTTGAGTTTAGTCTCTCTCCTCTACTGCAATAGTCTTGAATAACTGTTTAACTCTGTTGCATGCAATTTTTGTTTTGACAAGTGTTTGGTTGGAGTGGAGTGATTATTATCTAAAAGTTTCTGTGTTGCTACGCTACCCCTTTCTTGGTCCTTTGGCTGGAGAAAGTAGGATTTTGTTGAGGTTTTTCACATCTGTGCCTCTTGGCACTTCTGGATTGCTGACTTTTTCAGCTCCAAACCTGGGATACATGAGCCAACCGCCACCCCACCCTCTGCCCCCAGAGAATTCACTACTGTGTTGTTCTTAAGTCCCATGGTCCCTAGTCAGTCTGACTTCTTCTCTCAACCTTTCAGAGTCTTTTGGAGTTTGTTTTATACGTATTGTCAAGAGATTTTAGTTATAATTCACTGGGGAAAAAGGAGGAAAAAAGCCTCTACCCCATCTTTCCAGAAGTGAAAAGTCCTAACTCTATTTTTTTCCCATCACGTTTGTTCTTCAAATGGCTACTTGACCTCTTCAAACTCTTGGCAATTGTCATTAGGAGAGAAACTCTGTTCCCATAAGTGATAACACATTAACATCTTTTCTGCAATCATTCAAAAATTTACAGCTGTTGACATTATATTTAAGGAATTGAACTGCTTTTCCTTATCTTTCATAGCTAAATGTAATGTTGAAACAAGTTATGATAATGGGGATGGGTTTAGAATTTAATTAAACTCTTTCATGTCAAAATACTTCAAAACAACGACAAGGCTGTAATTCCTGGAGTATATCTCTGTTATTAAAACAGTCATCTGGAATTTAGCTTATGTGCTGAAACAATAGCAACAAAAGAAAACACATGGGCTGCAAATGGATAGAAATAGCGGAAATATGAGAAGGTAGTGTTTGGCCTACTGTCTGGAGCTGCTCCTTACAACAGCCCCTGCCTGGCCTCTGCACCTTTTCTTCATCATCAGCACACCACACCTTGGGCTACCCTACCATGGTCTTTGGACACCTTGGACCATGTTTTGTTCAGCTGCTCTTCACACAGTTTCCAGATGTCCAATAACACATGTGTATCTGACTGTTGACATGATTGCCCAGGTGGTAGAGGAACTCCTTGGCCACATTCAGCCTGCCGTGTTGGACAGTGCTAGATGATACACCTTGGATCTTCTAAGTCAGTGGGCTGGAGGAAGAGAACAGTCAGACACCACTGCTAAGGCCAGCCTCCCAAGATCCCTAGAAAAGTTTGCTTATGGAGAAGGTGACTGGCGAGAAAGCCTGTCAACTTCTGGCCATTCCTGTCTCTGTGAAGGCTAAGATGATGCTTATCATGGCACACATGTAACCCATTTGCTGCACATTAGCTGGGAAGCTCTGCCTTAAGTGTAGAGATTATGGTTTCTCTATCTTATTCTTCTCTCCAGCTCCTACTGCAATGCCAGGAATGTGGTAGAACTTAGTGCTCAATAATTGGTCATTGAATAAAGTTATAAAAGAATGGACGTAATCATTGCTAGATTTTCCATGCCCTGGATGGACTGGTAATTTTAACCTTTCATTATTTAAAAAAGTCTCCCAATAAAAAGAAGTGGTTATGATTGAAACAGATTTTTTAAAGGTAAATAACCGTCTTCCTATTTGTCAAGTTTTAGGATATCCTTAACCAGGGAAAAATGGAAACAGTACCACAACTAAATTGCTAGACCAATATGTTTTAGCTCTACTAATACAGAGAGCATAGATTGCATCTTAATACTGAAAATGAGAGGTACTTTGAAATTTCTCAACTGTGCACAGATGTATTCTGCAGTTAGAAACATTGAACACCAGGCTGACAGCTAACATCACAGACATTTGAACACAAACAAAAGGCGGATGCGATTTGATTATTTATTTATTTTTCAAAGTTCTAAGAACAATGCCTGGACATTTCATTTGGCTAACAGAAAATAAGAGGCCCTGTGCACACACCATTTCTTATCTCAAATGGGCACGTTTTCTACTGTACTTGTTTTGTTTTGTGACTGCTCCACACTTCCTTGAAATATATCTGCAGTCTGTTCTTCTAAAACTGGTATTTCTTAAAAAGCGCAGCTTCAAAAATGTCAAACATAATGAAAAATGAAAATCACAAAGGAGAAAGTTGTTCACAGCCCCTCCCCTGGGGTTCCCTCATGTTTCTGGGTCACCATGCTGACTCTCCCTGTGTTAGAAATAACATCCATAGTATACTTAGCAGGAAACCCCTTGTGATCAGTGTCACAGTGGTCTCCAAATAAACAAAGCCAATCCTTGCCTTGAAGACAATGCAGCGTCTGTTCAGAAATACTCCACACCTTCCACCAAAGCAGTTCCAAAAAGAAGTTCTCCTTTCAAAATATAAGGGAAAAAAGCTCCTTTGGAAAAATTATAAAGTGCACTTTATTTTCATCATTTGGGGCTTGAGCACATGAAGGGCATGGAGGCAGAGACCTGCCAGTGAGTGAAGGGGATTTGGCTGAATTTGATGAAGACCATCTGAGGAGGCAGTGAATAAGCACTGAAGTTCTGATGAAGTGAGGACCTGTAAACTGGAATCAACATAGAGGAGAAACAAATGGCACAGAATCTCAGAAGATGAAAACCAGAAATGACCTTTACAGGTTATAAAATCCGTTCCTATCTCTTAAAGATGGGGCAGCTGAAGTCGAGAGAATTAGCCTATACTAGTTTTATCCTATATATGTTTCCATGCTTATATTATTAATATTAATATCACTGATTATCTTAGCTACAGTTTTTGAGCATGTATCAAATCCTGTGAAGAAGTGCTTAAAATCTTAGATTCTGGAATTGAAGAGGACCAAATTTGAATACCAAGTATGCCACTTACTAGCTATGTGACCTTAGTCAGATTACATAATTTACATCTCTCAGATGCATTTTCTTTATTTGGAAACTGTTTGAAATAATAGTAGCTTTCTCATTGGTTGTGGTTACAATTAAGTAGAGAATGTAGGTAAAAAACTTAGCAAAATACCAGGCATGTGGTAAATGATCCGTTAATATTTTTATTTTATATCAACTGTAGTGAATTATTATTCTATTTATGTATTATTTGATATTTTATATTAACTGTTAGTATTTATTATTGCATATTGACTTACATCAACCTATGTTTTTATATCTGTATATAAAATTCAATATTGTATATTTATTTCAATATTTATATTTATATGAATATTCATTTTATTTGCTACATGCTCCACAAACTGAAAAGGAAGACAATCATATACTTAACTTAAAATTCTCATAAGCAAACAACCCAATCATAAAAGGGGCAGAAGACCTAAATAGACATTTTTCCAAAGACGGCATACAGATGGCCAACAGGCACATGAAAAGCTGCTCAACATTGCTAATTGTTAGAGAAATGCAAATCAGAACTACAATGAAGAATCACCTCACACGGGTCAGAATGGCCAACATCAAAAAAGTCTACAAATAATAAACGTTGGAGAGGATGTGGAGAAAAGAGAACCCTCCTACACTGTTGGTGGGAATGTAAACTGATGCAGCCACTATGGAAAACAGTATGGAAGTTCCTCAAAAAACTAAAAATAGAGTTACCGTACAATCCAGCAATCCCACTCCTGGGCATATATCTGGAAAAGATGAAAACTCTAATTCAAAAAGGTACATGAACCCCAATGTTCATAGCAGCACTATTTACAATAGCCAAGACATGGAAGCAACCTAAGTGTCCATTGACAGATGAATGGATAAAGAAGATGTGGTATATATATATATATATACACACACACACACACACACACACACACACGCACACAATGGATTATTACTCAGCCATAAAAAAGAATGAAATAATGCCATTTGCAGCAACATGGATGGACCTAGAGATTATCATACTAAGTGAAGTAAGTCAGACAGAGAAAGACAAATGTTATATGATATCACTTATATGTGGAACCTAAAAAAAATTACAAATGAACTTATTTACAAAACAGAAACAGATTCATAGACATAGAAAACAAGCTTATGGTTACCAAAGGGGAAGGAAGGAGAAGGGATAAATTAGGAGTTTGAGATTAACAGACACACACTACTGTATATATAAAATGGATAAACAGCAAGGATTTATTGTATAGCACAGGGAACTATATTCAGTATCTTGTAATAACCTATAATGGAAAAGAATATACATATAACTGAATCTCTCTGCTGTACACCTAAAAATAACACAATATTGTAAATCAGCTATACTTCAAAAAAAATAAAAAAAGAAAATTCTTATTTTAGTCCCAAGGGAATTTCATTTTAGCAAACCATCAACAGTTTTTATGGAATCAATATAAAATCTGTATTTTCAACTACCTCACTAATAAAAACTCTAAATGATAGCAGTTTTTACAAGGTTATTGTGAAGAATAAGTAAGATATTGTATATATGATATATGACATTTTGTGTAATTTCATATGCTATATGAAAGTACACATGTAAAGTACTATTATCTCTTAAAAATTCTCATAAGCAACAGCAGCATTTGTGCAGAGCTATAGGTATAGATAATATTTGACATTGAATTCAATTAATATAATGCTTTAAATATTGAATATAGTAAAAATTAATATAGTATATGTTCTACATATGCATTCACTGCAACTTTTCCTAGCTTTCGTGAATATTGTACTTTCTGCTCCCGTCTTGGTATTTGTAACAGACCCTAGAGTATCTGCATTTCTTCTAATTCTCAAAAGCACACTGTGCAGTGATTTTATAAAGGGAACTCACACAGAGAAGAAACACCAGGCAATCCAGTTAAACCCAAACTCTCACTGCTTCCAGTAAGTAGCCTAAATGGCCAAATGCCCTTCACAGCTTGTGAGAGCGCCATTCTGTCTGCCAGCTTTGTTCCAAGTTGTTTCATATGGAAACATTCATGGCACATAGTGAGCTGTTGGCATTCCTGAATGTGTACCTGACTGTCAAAGGCATGGGTCCTTCCTTGGCTGCCAGCTTGGTTTGGAATATCCTAGGGGAAAAGGAGCACCAATTTCTAACTGGATTATATGTTCAAATTCAGAAACTGCTTCATTAGGCAATTCTGGTTATGAGTATTATTTCAGTATGACCTCTGTGAACAGAAAGTGGGGTATGTCAGGAACTGGTAAGGGTCTGAGATTTTACCCTCCATGTAAGCCAACAAGTTCGTTTGTCACAGTTTCATAGATGTTGGCAGAAGACACAAGACTCCTCAGAGACAAAAGACTTTATCACAGTATGGCAGACATGACCTTCATGTTCATACTAGTTTCCCTTGTACCCAGAAGCCATGGGGCAATGCAGAGGTGTATGCTCACACACAAAGTGGGTCTGTTTCTCAGTCAAGAAATCCTAGCTTAGGAAAATATCCAATCTTATAAAGGGAGGTGTTAGCAAACCTGCCCAACTTTTGCCTCCAGAAGCTGTCTGCTCAGGAAATAAATCCATCGTCTGCCCCAGAGAGACACTATCTTTATTTCCCAGGCTGTTTGCTATACAAATGTCTTTGCAAAGATAGTCCAGAATAAAAGATGTCAATGCCTTTGCTCGGAAGATGGGAGAAACACAAGAAACCCATGGAGAATTGTCTCTCAACAAAGTATAGTACAGTGAGGTTGTGATAGCACCTTGGTTGTGCCACAATGGGCAGGCTGGGGTGGAGATCCAGGAAGGGTGACTTTCATTTCACATTTACATTGGTTTCTACGTAAGCTTTCATATAAAGGAAGATGTCTATGGTTAACACCAAACCAACCTGGCAAATAAGAAAATCTCAAAACAAAACATATGTAAAATAACAATTACTATGGAGAAAGGCAATGAGCTATGGGTTAAAAAGATTGTGTACTAGACTTTCACATTAACTAATGAGTGGCAGTGAATCAATTGCTTAAACGCTAAGAGTCTCAAATTTATTTGTAAAATCGTGATGATAATGTCTGTCATACAAGGTAATTGGGAAGTATTGGATTCTGACACATAGCCCTCAAAAATAGTGCTTCCCGGGACTTCCCTGGCAGACCAGAGGTTAAGACTCCATGCTTCCACCGCAGGGGGCCCAGGTGTGATCCTGGTGGGGGAACTAAGATCCCACATGCCACATGGCGCGACCAAAATAAAACAAAAATAGTGCTTCCCCTCTATAGCAAGTACTGTTGGAACACTGCTCAGATATTCCGAGGTCCCTTTTATCCATTTGATGCGTCCATCTGCCAGCTGCTGTAGGAGCTGCTGCTAATGGCTCATCGCCACAGCTTTCTTTGGAGGACTGCTCTTGGGTCGTTAGGGGTAACTTGGAGTTATCGCTCCTAGAGGTATCTGGGAGCTGTGTCCCCTCTCCCATGGCCCGTGGTGACTGCTGCAGATCAAGATGGGACAGACTCTGCAGTGGAATTTATACTCTAGAACTCCCAGAGGTATTAGGCTGATGTTAGACCAACCTACCAACATCTTTACTTAGCTTCTTCCCCACTCCCTTTCCTGCTTTCTTCCCTTCCTTACATGTCTCTCCTTGAGAGGACTCCCTTAATAAATCACTTGAACATGAATCCCCATCTCGTGTTCTGCTTCCAAGGAATTGGCTCTAAGATGCTATCCAAACATTGGTCCTTATATTGGACAAATTGAAAAGGGTTCAACTTTACCAGAGATACTGATATTTTGATTTCCGTTGGTATATATCTCTAATCTCTCTTTACAGTTTTGAAGTACTGCAGACGACAGGCATATCCCCTTTTCTGTCATCATTTAAAACAAGAAGCATTTCCCTAATATAAACAAATTGAAAGAGGCCAGAACATTTTAGCAGAGAAATCAGGTGGCATATTGTTTTCTTATTTTGTTGACTCAGATCTGCAATTAGCACTTTATTTTATACTACACACACACACACACACACACACACACACACACACACACACACACACACAGAGTCAGTTCTGCTAAAACACCTGTTTTGAAAATGTGAGTTTGTTCCAACATGATTGATATATTAGGGAACATTTTGAGCATGGCGTGAATTTCCCATTGCTATTTCATCTGTGAGGAACACTAGGTGAATGCAAAAAACTACACTGAGCTGACCTGAGCCGTGCGGGGATACAAAAAATGTGCAGACACACACACACACACACACACACACCTACCTCAGACATCTACCAGCTACCTTGGTTTACTGCCTATGACAGCCTACAATGTTGTGTTTTGTGGGGATACAAAAAATATGCACACACATACGCACCTACCTCAAACATCTACCAGCTACCTTGGTTTACTGCCTATGACAGTCTACAATGTTGTGTTTTGCTCTTCTTTTGTATTTATGAACTTTTCTCCATTAAAATCAAAACACTCATTCAACATCCCAAAGGTGTTTTAGTGTCCGGGGTCAAAATCACTAAGCAATGTTTTAAGTATTGAAAGAAATGAGAGAACATGTGAAAACTTCTGAGCAACAGGCATAAAGGAATCCATATTGGGGACTATCAGAGATAATGCCATGAAAATAAAATAAAGGTCTATGACTTCAAGTCCTGTGAAGTCAGTAAGAACATGGCCTAAAGGGATTAAAAGAAATGGATAGACTGTTAAGCATATGGATGTCAGACCAAAGACAGAACAAAAAAAATCAGGAACAACCTTTCTCATAATCAAAGAGAAAGCCCTATCTACATATGAAAACCTTAAATGAAGTCCTCTAATCCTACAGAAGTGGCTCCTTTTAGGGTTAGTAGTGACTGGTTTGGTGGCTTCAAACATTGCAAAAATTTCCAAAGCCTTCAGCTATTGGGTTAAGCTGTGAGTGCAGATAAGAAAGCCCCCAAAGGAATTTCCTCAATTAACTGAAGTTAATTGAAGAAGGTATTCATTGGATTGAATTATCAATTTTGAAGAAATAGATATGTATTCCAAATGCATGCCTCAGAAGACATACATCTTTTATTTATTTGTTTATTTATTTAGATTATAATTGACATACAATATTCATTTCAGCTATACAACATAGTAATTTGATTTTTTATACATTATGAAATGATCACCATGGTAAGTTTGATTTTTTATACATATGAAATGATCACCGTCTGTCACCATATACAATTTTTACAATATTGAGTATATTCCCTATGCTGTACATTACTGCTCCATTATTTATTTATTTTATAGATGGAAGTTTGTACCTCTTAATCCCCTTCTCCTATTTTGCCCGTTCCTCCCACCCCCGCCACTCCCCTCCAAGAACATATTTCTTAAAGGCAGAATCACATGCTCCAGGATTTAAATCTGCAAAAGATTGCAACTTTTGATAAACTTCCACTGCTTGGAATAAGTCGCCAGCTTCAGTCTTTCTCATGGCTGCTTTCACAAATGGTTTATGTATTTTTAACCATTTAACATGTATAGAACCATGCTACCACTCTTACTAGGTTCCTGTAATTGTTGTGTGCCGCTTGTGAAGTTATTGAGGGTTTTGTCCTTAATTCTGTTTTTTTCCCATAAAGCCTGCAATTTTTATTGTGCATTTTTGCAAAGCATGGTGAGTTTTAGGAATGCATATGCCACATTATAGAAATATATGTGCGTGTGTATCCTCCCATGCTATTCCCTACGCCTGGAAGATCCTCCCCCCACTATTCTATTCTTTGACTCCTACTCTTTCTTCAGATTGATCTCTGTTTCTTTAGAAAAGATCACAGTGTTTGGCTCATTGTCCACAGAGCAGTCTCAGAGACAAAGATTTGGAGTGCAAGTAGTTTAATTGGGAGGTGATTTTAGGAAGAACTACTAGGAGAAGGTACAAGGCTCACCATGAAGGGCAGGAGCGTTAGTGAGCAGGTTACATCGATGGGCAGCTGAGGCTCAAGCCTGCTGGGCCCTCCTGGGAGATGGTGTGGAACACATTTCAGAGTTGTCCCACCTGAGGACAGTGAAACTGGAATGTTTACCCTCCTGCTCTTATCTGTCATGGTCTGAAGGCTGTTCTCAAGAGCATTAAGTCCCTGGCACTTCTTGTGTGCCCCACGTGTGGGCTGAGAGAAATCCCTTAGCTGGAAAGTCGCAGGTGTTTGCAGCAGCATGCTATTAGCATATAATGAAGCGGTGAATGCCCGTGGGACAGGATGTGTGTTTGGGGGTTGGGGAGGAGGTGGGAAAGAACAGTAGCATTTGCTACTCCTCCACTGACTTCCCTGACAAGGAAAAATACTCTTATTATATGCTTCCTTGAACTAATATTTGAGCAGTCTTTTCTTTGTAGCCCTTCTACAGTGGTCCATTTTATTTATGGAATTATTTGATGTATATTTAGCTTGCACTGGCTCACAGAGCTACTTGTTCTGCAGACCCATAGATGTCATGTTGGTAGCTTGAAATAGGCTGGTAGAAGTATACCATACTCTGTAAAAATTAATTTTAAAAAAGTTTATACAACACAGAAATTGGCAAACACCACAAAATCTTTTCTCCCTTTCAACTTCCCCACTTTATCTCCCCACTTCCTTCTGGAGAGCTGGTTGTTAACATTAACATGCACGGTCACTGTGTGTGTCTGTTTGGTGTCACGAGTATACGAACACCATCCTTTTTCTTTAAGCCGCACAGTAGACTGGGGCCCTCCTATGAATGCACCGATTCACAGGCTGGATGAGGCAACTAAGAATGCCTGCTTAGGTTGTGAAGGATGTCTACCCAAAACCGTAATATTAATCTTGGCAGAGTGGATATTGACCTCTTCTTGGCAGTAATTAGGACACAGGAACTGTTGAAACTTGAGGCCATGATTGTCGTCAGGGAAGAGGACAGTTTTTGTCACCCTAATTGCTCTGCTGAGAGGGCATTCATCCAGTCCATCTTAATGCTGAATATTATTTAACTTCAGAGAAGAAGGGGGAGGGTTATGAATTCTTGACACAGTACTTTAACCTCTAAAGAACATGCTTACTCTTGTTTTTAAAGTGGGATTGCAGAGACTTTGCAAAACCAAACCAGTGTGTAGAGAGGTTGAACTTCATAATCAATAAAGTTCCTTATGATTCTAAATATCTGTGATATTCTGCCAATAAATTCCATTGTTTTTAAAAATTCTAATGTTAAGATACATTACTTGGGATGAAACATCAATAGCAATAACAAGAACCACCAAAACATGTGCTACATTTATGTCAGTGAATGAATGGAAAGAAATTATTTTGTAAAATAAAATAGCCTCTGGGGAAAAATGATATGAGGTATATGGATTCAAGCTGATTTGCTATAATTTTATATACTTGTATACTTCCAGAAACAAGTTTTATTATGTCAAATTGACTTTCCAAGTGTCTGATACAGTCATACTTTAGAGATAAATGCGACTTGCTATAGCAGGCAAGTTTCTAACTCCCAGTGACCATCCAAAGAGCAATTATTTTTGACATGGAATATATTGTTCCCAGTGTTTCAGTCTTTGTAATATTGACAGAGGTCTGTAGTTATCAGTGTGACAAAAGAGTGCACAGATTTTTAAATTTTAAGGTCTATGAGAGTGTGTCTGTCTACATGTGTGTATCCAAGGGCAAGAGTGTATGTAAAGCTTAAAATTTTTTTTCCCGTGACTTTAAAGTAAAATCCTTGCTTTGACTCCATATATAACCCAGCAACTTTACATCAATCCCTGAAATCATTGAATAACATCTCTACCTGGGATGTTGCGGACATGAAGATGTCAGCTATTTGGTTTTGGTCACAACCATGAAAGTTCACATCTGGGTATTAAAAATGTTATCTGATTCAAATAACCATTAGTGGTCCCCCTGTCTGCAGTTCAGTGAACCAAAAACTCCCAATTGCTGCATCTAATTATAAAGGTTCCACCAGTATGGAAAGCATCAGGTTGAAAAAAATGAGGCATTCCCATTTCTACCTCTGAATCAAGACCATAACAGAAAATAATCTGTGCATGTTTACTTTTAATTTATTTTTAATCAGCTTAAGTTTAATCAGAAAATTGTATCTATAAAAAGCTCATTGAATGATATCTAAAGAAATGATATGAACACTTAATATTGTATTGACATACTTTTTAGTGTACCATTTCAGCATGGATTTATGCTAGACCAATGAGATATTTTTAAGGAGAAGATTAAATATTTAAAGTGCAAAAAAATAAGGAACTTTTCTAACCTCATGATGCAAAGAATTAGCTTCAGGACTTACATTTTTGTAACCTTCTGACACTTTGTGATCTCATTTTCCTATGCAAATAATGCACAGCAACTACAAAAGCAAGGAATTTTGAAATTTTGATAATGTAACAGTTATTTTTTCAGGCATGATTTTAAATGACTTTTTAGCATTCTTTTTCAATTTATATAGCTTTTGTGGGTTTCATTTGTTTATCCATGAATCCATTGTCTGACAAACAGTGATTGGTCAGTTAGTATGAATAACCATATGCCAACTAAACATTCAAACTTCTCAGAGAATATACAAGAGATTTCCTACACAGGTCAACTTCTTTTTGCATTGAATTCATTATCTGTATTATGCACAATAAATTTCATGATCTCGAACTGTATATCACACGATACACTAAAAAGTATGCATTGAGACATTATATTATAGCAGCAAAATCATGGACAGTGGGACTGGATATTTTGGGCTTAAATGTCAGCTCTGCTTCTTACTAGCTCCATAATCCGTGCGTCAGTTTTCATGCTTATAAAATGGGGATATTGATAACAGTTCCTATAACGAAGATTAAATGCAATTACTGTGTGTATTTATATTATTTAGAATAGTTCCTAACATTTAGTAATTATAGCATATTATTATTAATAGGTAACAAATGTACAGAGCTTACTATGTTCCACACACTGGTTTGCATTACTAAGCAGGAAGACATGCCCATCCATTAATAGCTGTTGCACAAAACATTATATAACATAACAGGTGAACATGGTTTATTGGCAGGAGTCAGAGGAAGGAGCAAAATTTGAGTTGAAATCCAAAATAGGACTCATAGTTCTCCAAGGAGAGAAGAATGATGTGTGTTGCAAGCAGAGGGAACACGTTCTACTTCAAGGAGGCATCCAAGTACATGATAGAACTGTGTGTTCTATCAAAAATTAAAACATATTCACAATGTACGTTTTTTGTGTAGGTGGTATCTTTATATTTAATTTAAGATGATTGCTTCAGTGATAGGATAAAATGTTTTGTAATATTATAGATAGAACACTGGCTTGCAGATGTAAAGACCGGATTTTCTTTGCATCAGTAAACTGTGAGACTTGGGCAAATTTCCCAAAGGGCTAGATGACCTCTAATGCCCTTCTGTCTCTCTAGTTTTGCTTTTACAAAAAAAACCCCAAAACAACTTTTGAGTTAAGTTTGCAGATCAGTCCAAACACCTGACAACTTTTATGCAAAATGAGTTTTCAGATCTATAAATACAATCTAGTGTGGATGCTGGGGAGAAAGATAGAAATGGATTTTGATGCTTGTTTTGTTAATTCACTAGGGTTTTTACATGGCAGAGCAATGATAAAAAAGAAAATCTCTAGTTTGAATATTTATTGATAAATTGATAATTTATATTGGTTAAAGGGTAGTTTTTCCCTCCAAAGTATAACTTTATTTTAATTCTTATTGTTACTGAATTGGATTATTAAATTGATAAGATGTTCCTTCCACTGTGACCAGGATTCCTCTTGTTGGGCACACGCCACAGAGGGAACTGTATGGACAGTACGCTCTTTGAGACAAGGCGTTGCAGCAGCTCCAAACTGTCCTGTACATTTAGCAAGCTCTGAGGAGTAACATCTTCTCTTCCCTAAAGGTTTTAGCATAGGTCCCAGAATTGAGTCTCATTGGCTCTGAGTGGCTTGCCACATGTCAAGTGTATATCCTGAATTACCTGTGGCTAGGAGATGTGAGGCTCTGATTATGTTGGCTTTAAAAAAAAATTTTTTTTATTGGAGTATAATTGCTTTACACTGTTGTGTAAGTTTCTGCTGTACAATGAAGTGAGTCAGCTATATGTGTACATATATCCCCTCCCTCTTGGACCTCCCTCCCACCGCCCACCCCCATCCCACCCATCTAGGTCGTCACAGAGCACCGAGCTGAGCTTTCTGTGCTTTATAGCATGTTCCCACTGGCTATCTGTTTTATGCAAGGTAGTGTATACATGTCATTCCTAATCTCCCAGTTCTCCCCACCTTCTCCCACCCCCCACCCTGTGACCACATGTCTGTTGTCTTTGTCTGCGTCTCTATTCCTGTTTATTCAGGGTTACCTCTTAGGCTGAGGATGTATCAGACTCACTGAGCCCTGTGCATTAATATGAAAAAGGATGGTTTCCAAGTAAAATCTGGGTAGGTTTCCTGAAGACGTGGAAGAGGATGCTGTTCAGTAAAAGCTAGACATATAGTTCCACAAAGGGACCACCTTCCTTCTAGGTGTCATAAAATAGCAATGGAATCCATAAATAACTTGACATTTTCTTTTCATTCAGTTGTCTCACTTTAGAGCTCTCTTTCAGTAGGAAGCTGAAGAGTTATTATGCCCATTAGTATCTAAAATGATGTAATGGCACTCTATCTGTCAAATTGCTTAAAATTATTTGTATTAAGGGCACAGAATGTGTCCCTAGCCTTTGCTCAGATAACATTTGCCTTCTTATTTAAGGATAATATATCCTCTAAACAGAGGATAAGTGGAGAGTAAAATAAAATCTAGAGGAACATTCCTCTGCAGGGCAGAGGAATTAGAGACTGTAAAAATTAGGTTTAGAAATTCATCATTGTAGACAGCTATTTTAGATTAATTCAGCTAAAATATTTACTATTCAGATATATGGCTTTTAGTCATTGTTGTTGCTCAAATACTATGTTTAATAAAAAGAAATAATTATCTCCAGGACCCAAATGCATCCTGCTAAAATATACATAGAGTTTGGGCTAGAACAGATGCTACTCTTATTGAAAAGGATGAAAAATATTCATTTTACTTTGTATTCATATTTCGAATGTTTTATTTTAAAGTATTGCAGAGCAGGTACATTTTGGCTCTGGAATCCAAAAGATCTTGGTATGTGTCCTTCTTCTGCAACTTACGGGCTGTGTGACTTTGGGCAATTCATTTTAATCTCTTTAAGCCTCTATCTTCTAATGAATAAAATGAGGGTGGAAAAAGTGCCTACCTAAATGAGTTATTGTAAGGATTAAATGAGATAGGCTATTTAAGGCATGGAGCTTACTACCATGTTCAACTATTGCTACTTTTATTTCTGTCTTAGCTATTATATAGGCATACTATTGTTTATGTAATCGTTCTGTTGTGGCTCAAAATGTCTATGTATGTGTATTCATAGACATTTCTGAATACCCCTGAAATTACCATTTTTGTACATAAATCTTTTTCTTGGTTATTTAGCTTATTTCATTGCAATATAATCCTAAAAAGGTGCTCCTAGGTCAAGCATTTCTAGAGTTACAACAATATTTTGGAATTCCATTCTGGTGCCCCTGACTGAAAGTAACTGGCTTTACTCCTGGACCACAGCTTCTTGTTGCATTGCAAATAGCCGTAGGGACATGGCTTGTTTTCTGTGGAGTGACCCACACCTAGTGGTCTACTTTCTTGGTTGCTGGCCTTTAAAAAGGCTAACTAACAAGCTGTTAGACTGCTGCCCTTTGAAAGGGCAAATCCCAGACTGCATTCCCAGACCAGAATTGCTTATTTGTTCTAGCCTGATATTTTTGTTCTGCACATGCTAGAAGGTTTTCAGGTTGGTCTTGGTGTTTGTCCCTGAAAGTTATGAGGGTTGCAACTAACAGGAAAATAATAAAAACATGGCGTAAATGTGTCTAAGTTATAACATTGCTCTCCCCCAATTAGCTCATTGGTTTGGTCTCTAGATTTGTGCTGGTGTTTGTTTTCCTTAAGGAAATAATCTTAAAGAGAGTGAGAGAGAAAGATATGTAAATATATAAACAGATAATAGAAGGGTTTGAATTATTTTTATAATAAGCCAGTTTAGAATAATTAAGAGCAATGTTTTTCATATACTGAATCAGAATAGGTCAGTATTAAAAAACTGAGCGACAGTGATCAACTGTTCCAGTTTGCCTGGGACTGAGGGATTTTCTGGGATGCGGGAATTTCAGTGCCAAAACTGGGGGCATCCCAGGAAAAGGCGTGGTTGATTACCTTCGGGGAGATTTTGAATCAGATTAAAACCTTGTCATCGGTCACTTTCCTTTTAATAAAAGCCCCTTTTTTGCTTAGTCTGTTTTACACTGGATTTCTGCCTCTTGGAAGGAGAGTTCTGATCAGTACATCTTGCTTCCTTGCATACCCTCTCAGCAATGCCTGGGACACCTCTGCCTGTAGGTTGCAGGAGGGGCTGCTAATTCTCCTTATGTAGCATCTTCTTGAAACCCCTACTTCAGTCCAGATTGACTACTTTCCTTGGACATAGTGGGCTGTGCTTGCTTTACCCTCTGCCTTCCTAGAAGCCACTTACTGAGCTAAAGTTGTTTTGAGCTTTCCGTCCACGTCACACCAAAAAGACATGAGATTTTGTAGGAAGAGTCTGGTTAGAGTGGTAGAGGTAGGGACATGTTATCTTTCCATTGCTTATTTTTCTTGTTCCTTACCTTTACTTTCAACACCAGTCCCAGACTCACTTCAAGACAGCTGTGTTTCCCAGTTGCTTCTAAGACACATCACTGTTTTACTTCTTCCCCTTTCTCTTCCTCTTCTTCCTCTTCCCCCTCCTCCTCCTCTTCCTCTTTCTTCTTCTCCTCACCTTTTTTTATCACCACCTTTCTTTTTTATCATTAGCAATAACCACTATTTACTAAGAAAGCATTGGATGAGGCACTTTATATATTATCTCAGGAATTTCACCACAGATTCCATGAGTTGGGTATGATGGTCCTCATCTCACAAATGGGAGAGAAAAGGCTCAAGAGTTTAGATACTAAGTAGCGGGCAATAGCATTTCATAGGGAGAAGCACAGAGGTTTGGAAGTCAGGCAAACCTAGATCCAGATCCTGACCACTCTTCCTTGCCAAAGGTCATGTAGCTGTTAAGGGTGAAATGTTGCTCTCTAAAGAAGATTCTTCTAGAAACCCCTACAGATGTCACATGAAGCTGTGTTTCTTAAGCTTCAGTGTATATCATATCACATGGGGATCTTGTGCAAATGCAGATTCTGATTTAGTCGGTTTTATGCTGGCCTGAAACCTGCATTTCTGACAAGCCTCCTGGCGATGCTGATGCTGCAGTCGTGCAGTTAAGACTTAGACCAGCGAGGGTGGGAGCATAAGCACCTAACGCCACAGAGCCCAGAAGTCAGTGTCGGAGGTGGTCAGCGCAGTTGGAATGTTCCTCTTTGTGCCCAGACTCCATACAGTTCCCTTGACCAATAACAATGTTGTCATATCTGATCGAGCTCTTGGAAACTTACAGCCAGAAAGACCAAAGGCTTCCTTCTTCAGACAACTGCCAGTCTGTGCATTGGAATGCAGGAGGCCTCTGCTTGCCTCAGAAATTAGATTTCCCTTCAATGATACTAACTTCCCTGTAAAAGGAAGAAATTACCTTACACGCAGGTAAGAGACGGAGGAAAGAGCAGTTGGCTTCTCCCCGAGTATCGGTACTTGGGATTCAGCTCTGGCCCATCGATGCCAAAGAGTGTTACTGAACTTTTTCTGCTCCTGCCCTTCTCGTTGATTAGTGTATTAATTGATTAACAAATTCTCTGTCACACGGCACATTGCCTGGAACATTGTGAGCATTTAGTGATTGAAGGCTTGTTGAATTCATTATGTCCACATATCCTTTAAGGATCCGTAAAACACCCTGCTTCTTAAGATGTGTCATAAAACGAAAGGAATCTATTTCACATAAGTTTTGGAAACTGCGTAGCATATCCCACTCCTGGAGATTCACAGTACATGGTGTGTAAAATTCTCTGAGAAACACTACAGTAATAAATCCATTGCACAGATTGCTTTTTTCAATAATCTGGCCAAATTTTAGGGACCACAAGAGTCTAGAGTTTGGATTTTATGGAAGAGGTGTGTTATAGTCACATTGGCCTTTGCCCCACCAATGGGCACTAAGCATCGGCACTGGCTACACCCGTGTACGTTTTCAGGTAGAACCTGAAATACCAAGTGGGTTTGACAATCTTTAGCCTCCTGCTTTTTGCTGCCTGTCTCTTGTCATGTACCCTGCTTTATAAACTCTATGCTTTGGTGCTAAGGAAGCCAGCTCTTAAGCTGTCCGGGATTAAGGGTACAGCCTGTGACATGAATTAAATATCTCAATTTGTACTGAGCCTGTCTCTGAGCATGTGCCGGTTTTCTGTCTGGGAATGTGTAGGAATCAAAATGCATCTGACCTTTATGGCAGGGAAAAATATCTGCTCTCTTGATGAGTGAATAGCAGTTTTCTTTTAAAATACCTTTAAATGAAATAATACACATATAGGTTTTAGTGCTCTGTTTTACTATTACTGTTAGCATTATTATTCCTAAGTAGAGGACAGCACTTGTTTATTAAAACACATTATTATTTAAATCATATTGATTAAATGTAATTAATACTGATTAGCAGCCAGTAAGATGAGCTTCTCAGTGTTAGCCATTCAGTCATCCCTTCAGCCTTCTGTTTACTGTAGTTAACATTTTTTTTCCTGTTTACATCAGTTTTTATGACCATCTTTTAAAATTATTACAATACTTCAAGAGAAGTTGACATTCTCAGGGATGAATCCCATGAAATTCCTTCAGTATAAGTTAATAAACTTCATGGTGAAGGGATCATATTTCAAAATAAGCACCTATATAAAGATGATCTTTTTGTTCAGTGGAAAGAGGATTGGACTGATAATAAGAGAAGTTGGGTCATATTTCTAGCTGTGTTCCTTTAAACATGGTACGCCTTTGGACAAGTCACTGTACTTCTCTGAGCTTCCCCCCTTTGTCTGTAAAATGAGGGGATTCCAAGAGCTTCCTTTAAGAAGTGGTGGGAATAATGCTGGAGGGCCAACTCCTTGATTCAAAGTTACCATCTTGGTATGTAAATTTAATAAAGAATCTCAGAATCTCAGTTTGCCTATTTGTAAAAAGACTGCATTGAAATTGGCTAGATGATTGTATCATCTTTCCAGATGTGTTAGACCCAGAATCCTTAGCCTTAAGATCAGAAACCTTAGAACTTTGTCCCCCCTTTCAGTTTGGAGGCACAGGCAGATCTAATTTGAGCTGAGTGCTTGGATCCTAGAAAACAATTTTATTTTTAAGAAAAAGAGAGCTGACTAATAATTTTTGGGAGGTTGTTATTTAATCAAGTGTGAGATATTTATGTGGAAATATAATTCCTGCCAAACTAGTACTTAAGCTCCATGAAAATAGGGATTTTGTTTGCTTTAGTCTCAACTTTCAGCGCCTAGAACAGCACCCTAAAATTGTTGAAGGAATGAATGAATGATGTTATACTGGGAACACCTGAAAGAGTGGGAGAAACTAGTTTCTTGTGTAGCCTTGACCTTCTATGCTAGCAGCTTGTGGTCATTATAATTACAGTGACAAAGGCTGCTCAAAAGAGTTAGTGCTAATGTCTGGAGGCGTGAAAACAACCAACATCATAGATTCCAAGAGGGGCTAAGATCTGCATGACATTCTAAACTGGGGATTGTTTCCCCCTGCCTAACACTGTCAGTGTTGAGAGCACAAGAAATCACGGGGCATGACAACGTCTTTTTCACTTTGGTAAGGGTTGTTAAATCACCATGGTGACTACTAAAATTATGACACAGCCTCATGAGGCATGTGAGCACAGATTTCAGAATTGTCAATCGTGCGTGTTCATATGCATACAGAGTCCATAGTAAAACCAAGGGTTATTCTAAGTGCTATTTCATTCATTAGACTTACTAGAAAGAGTAATTTTTTTAAAAAGCAAACTACTATGTTTAAATGAACTCAATTTTTTGATCAATAATCATTATGTTTCACAACGGTAACTCTTGAAGGTGCTTAAATGCTCTTCAGTGGTTTCCTACTGCTTTTTTTAAAATGACATTCAAATTTCCCAGAATTGTGTTTGAATTACTTTCCATGTTCTACAGGCTTTGTTTATTTATCCCATCTTATGCATTCTCTCCCTTGCTCACTCTGCTCAGGCCACGTGACTTTCTGACAGTTTCTTGAGCATAGAGAATCTTGTCTCTGAACTGTTCTTGCTCTTCCTTATTTTGGAACAATTTCCCTGTGTGGTTTTCCTGCCTGCCTTCTTCTCAGTCCTCAGGGTCCAATCTGAATGCCGACTCCCTGAAGAAGCCTTTCCCAACTACTGTATCCAAAGGAGGCCCATGCCCTCTAATCATCTAGCATGATTGTTGTTTCCTTTAGATCAAAGTTTATCCTAAATTTTTTGAATTATTTGCTCTCTTGTTAACTTGCCTGTCATCTCTCCCTGCCCCCTCACTAAAATGTAACTTCCATTAGAGAAGGGACCAAAAATTGCTTATTTACATTTTACCATATGCCAGGCACTCTGCTAGGCCCTAGATATAGAGTGCTGAATTAAATATCTGTTGAATAAACAAAAAACCTAAATAGAGTAAGAGAAAGGAAGCCAAGTCCAGTAATTATTGATTTTTTTAGGCATAGGAAATAAACCATGCAGTATATGGTACATAAAGTTCTAAAGTCTTTGCTCTGGAGCCCTGATACTTCGCTTGAAATATTTCCTCAACTCAAGTGTTTTAGAACTCTGTAAGACTTAGGGGCTGTGAAGAGGCACACGGTTCAGCTAATTCTTCCTGAAGGAATCAGCTTACTATCTTTCAAGTATTTAACTATTTGATAATAAATTTATGTGTTTTTTTAAAATAAAACTTTTATTGTGAGAATAAAAGAAACAATAAGACAAGCTTATCTGTTTTTGTTTTATTTAAACTGGCAGTTCTCAAACTGAATATTTTTAAGGCACTTGTGTTGTCATGTTTTACACAGTTTTTGTAGGTGGTCATGAAATTGAAATGCTGCAAATCATATTTTTTCTTATTAATGAAAGTTCAGAATTATTTATAACCTACGTTTGAAACATACACATATAGTTGTATGTGTGAGTATGTGTAAGTGGTGTGTCTTACCTAAGATAAAAAATAAAACACATTAGTGATTTTCTAGCACAGGGGTTGGCATACTACTGCCTATGGGTCAAATCCAGGTCGCTTGGCCTATCAGTTTGCATTTTTAAATGTGAAATGTCAAATATAAAAGAGACTACTGGTCTTTCAGCAAGAGGCTCCACTGGACCAGTGAGAGCTGAATCTTCCTTCAAAGCCCAGATCACATGTTTCCTTGAAGTGTAGCCTGACCTGAGGTTGGGTTTGTAGCCCCTTTATCTGCACCTTGTAGATTTTGACGTCTTTCTCTACTACCAGCACAAACACATTGGACAGTGGCTATTTATCTGCCTCTCTTGTTCTCCTACCATATTGTGAGCTGAGCCTTCTTCATCATTGTATTTTTAAGGACTAACTCAGTGCCTGGAAGGGGAGGCACCACCTGAATATTTGTTAGATGAATATAATGAAAAATGAATAAGTAAAAAAACTTTCCTTTATTTATCTACGGTTACTATCCTATTTCTTATACGCTGGACTCCACCAGCCCCAACCAAACAGACATTTCTCAAGCAGACCAAGTCCTTTCAGACCTTCTTGGTATTCTCCCGACATGATTGAATCTTACTGCCTTGTTTTCGTAGAAACTTTCTATTACAAGGAACTTGCTTGCACATCATGACCTTTTCTGTGAAGACCTGCTCAACATCCAAAGACTGAAATGCTCATTCCCACACGTCCTCTCCTAACGCTTTGTTCCTTTCTCTGTTCTGGCAGGAACTACTTTTAGGGAGTTGTTAGCTTATTCTTCTGCCTGCTCATGAGGAGATGAAAACTCTTGGGTGAATTGGTGTTACATAGTAGTCTGTTTAATGTGGATTCCAGGGAACACTAACCTTTATTGGAACACCATACCCAAAGATACATCTTATTATTTAAAATTTTATTTTTAATCTTGCTTGATGAATCACCATATCCTTTCAGGATTTGGGAAACAAAGAGTTAGCAAGAATAATAAGGTTGCAGAATTCTCAGGATCTCACAAATGTCTTTCCTCATCACCTCCTATTTAGATAAACCTTTGCCTAGGAGACACTTACCCTCCTTTTTTTACAAAGTGTTCAAGTGTTCAGCTCACTTGACCTGCTGTTTTAATTTGTGTTTAATCACTAGGATTCCTCATTTTGGACCACTGTTTACAATTTTTATGATAACATTCTTTATCAAGAGTATGATTTCCTGTGAATGAGACACAGACTGAAACTAAAGAAAGTACATTTTCTATCAGGTACAAAAGATTTCAAAGAAGAGAAAGTTGTAATTAACTCTTAGGCATGGAGTCAACTATTATTGTGGTCAATTGTGTATGAAATAAAGCATTTCAAAGGAATCTGTAGTAGAAATGAATTTTTAAAAGATTTCTTTAATCATGTTGTTCTGGAAACTGTCCCTCTCCCTTATCTCCATCTACTTATTTATTGTGGTTGCTAACATTAGTAGAATTTTTCTTTCGTAGGAATTCATTTTGAGGAAAGTATATTATAATATGAAATAGGAATTAAGGAGGTGTTTTTGGTGTTATACTAGATAATTTGAGGAGAAAAATTTTCAGAGAAGAATGAAGCAAGTGCAGGAGAGAGGTAGAAATAACATATAAAAAGATAGCACTTCCTAGTTTCCTCAAAGTCATTGTGTCCATCAGTAAAGCCCCTTTTTAGCCCAAGCAATTTAAATTTCAGCTTGTGTTATTGCAAATAAGAGTCCCAACTGAGAAAAAAATTTCAAAGTCACATTCTGGCATTTGAAGAAAATGAAGACTTTGTATGAATATATAAGGACATAATTTGACTAGAACATTATCTCACTTCTTTCCATTATGCATCCTTTCTGTGACTATGATAAGGAAGCTGGTCTTATATTTAAATAGAGACTTAGCTCTGGCCAAAAAATGTGTTAGTTCATTATTTGTAGACAAATAAGTAAGCTACTACCAATGAATACTTCAAATCCCTGACATCTACCTCCAGGACTGTACCTTGAAATTAATAAATCTGTAGAATAAGATATAACTACATTGTGCCTCCACATGATTGGGGAATAATTTTAGGAAGAAAGGATGAAATTGCATTATCAGATTTTGAATATTGATAGTCCACTGAAGTTACTGATGGTTTTTATAGGAAAAATGGCATGATAATAGTATATATGTTATCAGGTATTTTGTTTCATATGTTTCTCTAAAACTGCTCTGTGAAGTTTTCTGAACCTAACTAGAAACATATTCATAGTTTCACATTCTTCAGTCTCCTCTCTACTGTCTCTCATGTGTATCATGATTTTTACAGGATAAAGTATTTTGAGGCTATTTGTGTACTGGGAAGATAGCTTCCTACTTTGTTATATTCTCCATTATTTCCAAACTCTTGGTTTTTGGATTGTGTAATTGAACAGTAATTGTGTTCACTTAGTCATATTTGTGTAACTGCACAGAAGCAATGTTGCTTAATAATAATATCTAACATTTATTGAGGGATTACTATATTCCAGGTAGTCTTCCAAGAACTGCTGATATATTATTTTGTTAAATTCTCACAGATCAGGAAGAGGTAGGTACTTCTACTGTCACCTCCATTTTAGAAATTAGAAAAATGAGGCAAAGTGAGTTAATCAATTTGCCTGAGGTCACATAGCTAGTCATTGTCAGCCAGGGTATAAACTAAGAGTCTGTGGGACCCTACACTCTACACCTGTTTTGGTAAAAACGTCAGTGGATTAGAAGGCCAGAGTCTGAGTCCCGATTCTACTACTCACATCATGGTAGCTCTTAGCTAGCCTCCTGTCTGATGGGTGTAGAAAGGCCTATCTCATTGGGGTGTGGAGATTTAATAGGCAACACTCCTTACCTAGCTACGTGAGAAGTGCGTAGGAATTGATCAATATAGTTTTATTGGTTCTGACATTTATATCAAAGGTTCTCAGTTGGAAGTTGCTGATACATTTGACTCAAATGTTATATGTATGTATATCTATGCAATTTTTATGAATACATGGTCTGAGTTTGTATAGTATTATCTAAGGGATCCCCAATACCAAAAGAAATATAGACTAGATAAACATCTAATTTATCTTCTAAACCAGGAGATCTTTGAGAACGAAAGGAGGTATTATTATTAATTATACTGAGACAGCAGGTCCAAGTCAGAAAGTATGGTCACTCTATAAATGATGAATAAAAATACACAAATCTGGATTTTAGTTTGCTCTTACATATAAACAGAGAGGTAAAATTAAATTATTCCCAAGGGCCCTTCTAGTTCTAAGGTTATATGACTTTTTTTCAGTTAACTTTAAATCCAACTGGTTTAACATGTCAGTCACATCACTGAAGACTGCTTCTTGTCATCTGTTATTTGAGAAGATAAACCACATTTACCATTGCATTTAGCTAAAATATGATTAGGAAAGGAAATATGCAGTGACGACAAAGAAAAAGATCAAAATGCAAATCCAAATATAAATAGAATTTTGATAATTTGTTATGTATCGTTTAGGATGCCACATTCATCCATTTGCATGAAGAGTTATGGGATGACTCTGTTTTCTTTAAAGTCCAGAACAGCAGAACCCTCAAGGAGAGTAGAGAGTAGAAATGTTCAGATGTCCAGTAAGGTTCAGATTGTCAAGGCCACTTTTTGAACTCTGAGTGTGGTGTGTGATTTGTCAATTCTACACCTGCTGTACCATAGTATCAACACACCAGTGGTCTTCCAGTGGTCAGATATCTTTAATGACAAAACGGACTAAGGATCCCAACATTTGTGGTGGATTATAAGATAGTATCATTACCATGTTGGTGATTGATGAGATTCTCTTGGTATCCATCTTTACTGGGGTCTGTGTCCTCTTTAAATATACCTTGGAACTCTTCCAGGCCTTAAGTAAGGATGGTAAGGATGAACACACAGACCAGTGACTGGAACCAAACAGTTATTCAAAAAATATTTGTTAGATTGAAGGAAGAAAAAAATATGAAATTCCAAAGAAATAAAAAAAGAGGAAGAGTGCAACTACTTTCTTTGCTTGAGGTTTTATGCTAATATTTGTCTTTAAATATAATAAAATATTATAGGCTGAGGTTTGATTCAGTAAGCCACGCTTTCTTTCTAAATTGTGGTAAAATGCCCCCAGACTACAAAGTCACTCTCAATCCTCCCTTCTTCAAGCTCCTGGCAATTGCAAATCTACTCTCCTTCTCTTAACATTTGCCTGTTGGTATTTCTTATAAATGGAATAATGTAATATGCGTCCTTTTCTGTCTGGCTTCTTTCACTTAGCATAATGTTTTCAAGGTTAATCTATGTTGTAGCATGTGTCAGCAATTAATTCCTTTTTATGGCTGAATACTATTCCATATTATGGGTGGGCCACATTTTGTTTATTCATTCATCCTTTGATGGATATTTGGGTTGTTTCCACACTTTGGCTGTTGTAAGTAGTGCTGCTCTTAACATTTTTGCATAAGTTTTTGTTTGAACTTTTGTTTTCAAACTTTTGGGTATATACCTAGTAGTGGAATTGCTGGATCATACAGTAATTCTGTTTAACTTGTTGAGAAACTGATAGTTGTTGCCTGTTTAACTAATTAAAATTTGAATTACGTGTAATATTACAACTCCCCATTCATATTCCTTCTCTCATAATTTAGAGTTGCTGCAGAAGTCAGCTGCCCAGCCAGGTATTGTATTTCCCAGTTCACTGGCATTTAGGTGAGGACACATGACTAACTTCTGCCAGTAGAATCTGAGTAGGAGAGATGTGTGTAGGGCTAAGATTGTGAGAAAGTAGGTGTGCCTTCTTTAGTCTCTTTCTCCCTTTTTCTAGCTTGATGTAGATGAGTATAGCAACCTTGAAAGTCACGTGTGGACAGTATTGGAAGGGCCAGATGAGAGGGGGCTTGGTCTGAGAATCATTATTGATAATGATAAAGGTCTATATTGATGATAAAGGTATGTTTACATAACTGATCACAGACCTTAACATTCTTCATATATTTACATGTATTTAACAAAAATATTTTAGTGTGATAAACATACATATTGTGTCCCTTATTGGTTTAGAGGTAGGATATGATATTCTTTAATATTTTAAACTTTTTTCCCAATGGCCATGTTTACCAACTCTTATCATAATGGTTTAACTTTTTCTTGGTTATTAAAGTTCCAGTTGCCCTTGAACAATAATACCATTTTAAAATTTTAAATGAGTAACAAACTTTTATCTTCTATGAGCTGTGACATACAGTAAGGTTTGTTTAATTCGGTAAATAACACAAACTTTAAGTTGGAGAAGATAAGACAATCAAAGATGATGAAAGAGTCCTCTACAGCTTCTATCCATCCTCCGCTTATCCTTTTTGCCTTTAATTGTTAAAGTTTTGTTGAGAAACTGGGAGAAGAAAGTTAGGAAACACATCAAAATAGGGTCTTCAGGGGCACATAGACTATTGTCAGGCACAGCCTGTGGAGAAATCAATTTCAAGTATGTTATCACATCATGTGCATCAATACAAAGCCTCTTGATCTTTTTGTCTGAAACTAGAAGTAGTGGAATGTTGCTGGAGCTTGGATGGAGATTGATTTAGGATGAGAGGACTGGGTGGAGGGGAGGCTTGAGAGTGCACAGGGGTCAGATTATGGAAGGTTCTAGGTACCACAATGTAAAGTTGGTACTTTTCCCCATAAGTGATGGGGAAACTTTGTGTTCTAACTTGGTCCTATGTATAGTTTTGATTAAATTTCAGAAGTGTTAACCATTTTGATGCCCAAGAAGGATCTCTCCTGTGACAATAGCATTTTTGTGGGTTGGTCCTGGAGTATCATAAAGAAAGGTGGAGGCCACAGGTGAGCAGAACCGCATAATCTGTTATTGGCACAAGACAATGGCCTGATCCAAGCTCAGTTTTGCTTGAAAGGCTTTCACAAAGGACGCATGGACAGGGCTCATCTCACCAGTTCTCTGGTAAGCAGTGAAACCAAGCACAGGAGACAGTGGAGAGCACATTTTCTGGGGAGATTGGAAAAATTAATCTGGAACCTTTCTTTTGTCCTGGGATGTTTGTTTCTATCAATGTGTTGGATTGGAGAGATTTTGGCTATCTTATTGCATGTTGCTCCAAATAGGCCTCGGTGAGACTTTGTGGCATCATAGGCTAAATATCAAACATCATACATTACCTGCTTGTGTCCCTGACTCTATGCCAACACGTCTCTAGTCCTGAACTAGGTTAGTCTAACTTGCCAAGCAGAAGGTCCCGGTGTGAAGCTCCTTTTTCATCCAAAGCTACTGTGAATTCAGTGTCATCTCTTAGAGAATGAATCAGGTTTGCCTGAGATCTTCATCCTTTACACAACTGAAAACAGACCGTAATATTCTTCATATATTTACATGTATTTAATAAAATTATTGTAGTCTGATAAACATACATATTGTGTTCTTTATTGGTTTAGGGGTAGGATATGAGATTCTTTATTTAATAAACCTTTTAAACTTTTTTTCCCAACGGCCATGTTTACCAACTCTTATCCTAATGGTTTAACTTTTTCTCAATTATTAAACTTCCAGTTGGACTTCATTAAGGCATTATTTGCTCTGCTTAATGAGACAACATGCAGTTTCCTTTTTCCTCCCTTTTTAAAATGCATCCTTAAAAACACTATTTTTCCTTAGAAACCATTTGTCCTTTATTTTTCCAACAGAAATATTTGGGGTTTAATTAAAACAATCAAAAATGCCATTAAAAGATCATTAGTAAAAACACCTGCTGCTATTATTACAGAACGCTGTTCTCCCTAGAGCCCAAAGGAACTTGCAGTTTGTGGAAATGTGTATATCATGTGCTTTATGGAATCGTGGTGCTGGATTTTTGCTGAGGTTTGGAAATTTTCATCCACTCATCTCAGTAATTCCTAATGTGGACAGTTGAGAAGTGCCACACCCAAGTGAACCAAGTACCTTTACACATTCTGTATAAACATGAGATCTAGATTCAGGCTCTATTAGAATTTCGCCTTCAATTTTAAATCAGAAGCAAGAGAAGCTGGGTAAAGTACGGGGATAAACTTTGCTCACCACTGCATTCCTGCCACATCAAAATGATTCCAGATCTCTGCTGTCTGCAGCACATTTGTGATTTACCACTGGAAGGAGCTAGAGTAAAGATATTGAAAGAACACACTGTAACTGCGTAGCAGTGTGGTTAAAAATGGCATGGAGGAAAATGATAAGGGGAAAAAAATAAAAGAAAAAGAAAGAATGGCCTTACCTTCTGAAAGGCAGAGGCTCAGGTTTGAAATTCCATGGCACTGAGATACGTAAGATCATTTAAAAAATTTGAAGTGTGGGACTTGTGTTAAAGTAGTAAGACAATAGCTTGAAAGCCTGTCATTTCCTTTTATTTTGCTTACATCAAAGATTTGAAAAGGAAGCGGTAAAGAGATAGAGAAGGAATTGGAGACTATTACTCTCTCAGAGAACCCTTAAATCTTTACAAAGAAGAGATCTCAGAAAAAAGATCTGCTACAAATATTTAACTCTTTATTGCCCAAACTTCACAATCTTCCCATCTCAGAGAAGAAATTTATTTGGTTTAACTGAAAAACTTTTTCTGAGCCAAAACATTTGAGATCACTTATAATTCAGTTAAGTGTGAGAGTACTGGTAAAAGTTAAAACTGAACTCTAAGACTGATTATAAAAATATTATCATCCACTCTTTTATTTTCCTAGAAGAAAAAAAAAAACTAACGAGAGATACTCAGTAATAAATCCTAGAGACTCTCTCTATAGTCAAAAATTCTTCCCAGCTTCTAAGTTAATACAACTATTTTTGTTCTGTTCTCATTGATAAGAGGTAAAATAAGTAAAGTGCAAAAGAATTACTTACGACAGGCCATGCTTATTATCTCTGGGCAAAGGTTTTGTTTAAAGCATTAAGAGAAGTAGAAAATGGATAATTTTTTAGTCACATTGACAAGTATATAGCTCAAATTATCAATAATATCCAAAACATTCAGATAAGTATTCTTTGTTCCTGGTTACTGGCATGACAGAAAATTGACCAGGAAAATTCTAGACTAGCTATTACTATGAGGCCCGAGGTGTCTCCATGATGAAGTAGACAGAGACTAGTAAGTCAAGGATGTTCTGTCTTTCAGACACCATTCTATCTAGGCATATCATTCATTTCAATAATAATTTTAAAAATCAAGTCATTTCCTATATATCCAAATCATATAGCCATTTCTTCTGGTAAATGGTTAACTTTTTGGTGGAACCTACATTTCCAAAAATTAATCTTGATCTAAAAGTGTGATGTTTAATCTTATGCATCAATTTGACTGGACTATGGGATGCCCAAATAGTTGTTAAATCATTATTTCTGGGTGTGTCTGTGTGGATGTTTCCAGAAGAGATTACCGCTAGATTCATGAACTGAGTAAAGCAGATGGCCCTTGCCAATGTGGGTGGGCACCATCCAATTTGTTGAGGGTCTGAATAAAACAAAAAAGCAGAGGAAGGGCAAATTCATTCTCTCTGCTTGAGCTAAAACATTCATTTTCTCCTGTCCTTAGACATTTATGCTCCTGGTTCTCAGGCTTTTGGACTCATACCTGATGGTGTGTCAGCCCCCCATTCTCAGCCCTTTTGACTCAGATTGAATTGTACCACTGGATTTCCTGGTTCTGTAGCTTGCAGATGGCAGATCATGAACTTCTCCGCCTCCATAGCCATGTAAGTCAATTCCTGTTAATAAATCTCCTGTTATATATATCTATATATATCCTATTAGTTCTGTTTCTTTGGAGAACCCTGACTAGTACAACAAGGGGGGGAAGGAGAGAAAGAGAGAGATTGATTTCATTTGAGGGAATTGATTCAGATTTGCCCTCTCTTTGAGAGTCATGGTTTTTCTTTAGTATATGAACACTCCTAGAATTTCTGCAGTTAATGTTGTTTAACTCATTCATTTCCAAAATTATTTGCTCTCAGGAACATTAAAAATGTTTTAATATATAGCATACTTTGAAAAATGTTTTATTACACAAAGTAACTCCTGGGATTTACCTTCTATGGGCTAATGAAGTATGGCCATTAAAAAAATATATATGTATACATGCACATACTCACATTGGTTGTTTTATATAATTTGGCTGATAGTTGCATGCTTTATTGTGGCTTAAAAACGGTGTCTTTCCTGAGGGGGAGATTGGTGTCTATTTTGGTTTTCAATGCTTGTTCTTTACTGTAGATTCCACAATTTCCATAGAGCATTATTTTGAGTAGAAGGAACAACATAATAAAAATTAATTATTTATGCTGCCACATTTCTGAAAGAGTTGATAAAGATGTTGACAGTTAAGCAGTAAAGCAAGGGGATAGTCTTTATTTATTTATTTATTTTCTTACATAATAATTTGGAGCATAGTTATCTAGAAATCACACCATTATAGCTTTCTAATCTCTCAGTTGGAAGAGTCACTCCTACCTCCTTTTCACAGTCACTTTTGGAATTTTTTTAGTCCTGATTTTTATGATTGAAATAGATAAAAGTCACAGTAAGCAAAATCTAGTATTATTCTTTCATTTCGTCTTTATTAAAGTCATATTCATCTTTATTAACACAAATGATTTATTACCTTACAAGAGCCACAATTCTGATATCCTATTTGAATTTATTAATCCATTGGTAGAACATTTGTATAAAGTACTGATTACTTTGCATCTGTCATCACGTTGATCTTCAGGATTTATTTACCTACCCTTCTGGCTTGTTGAATGATCATTACCTATGAAGATCCTTGAGCAAACCACAAACTGGGTCAAAGATAAAGACTTTTCCAAATAAAGGTTAATTATTCTTCAGTGAAAGGTTTGTGGGCTGTGCCATCCCTCTACCAGAACTGAACTATGTAACTGGATGTATGAGGGAAAATATGAACATGTCTATCCTGAAAACTAAAGTGAATCATGAAAAATGGGCAAAGATCTATTCATTAAGTGCTAGTGATCTAATGTAGCAGCTATAAGACCATGTATCAAAATTTAGTTTTGACTTTTGCTTCAGGAGAAAGATCTTTTTGAGCATTACTTTTCCATTATGCTCTTTTATGGTTCCATGCAATGTTTATGGTCATGAAATTTTTTTTTCTTGTTTCAAAGCACTTGGAAATAATTTCTAGTGCTGCTTTTCCAAAAGAATAACCCCTTTTAAGTCTGCTTAAGTGTTTGCATTGTTTCTCATTTAGCTCTGAAATGGATGCAGTACAATTTGCCAGTCCAAATATCAGAAGGGAAAGTTTGGGATTAGCAGATGCAAACTATTGTATACAGGATGGATAAACAATAAGGTCCTACTATATAGCACAGGGAACTATAATCAATATCCTGTGGTAAACCATAATGGAAAAAATATGAAAAAGAATATATATATATATATATATATATATATATATATAACAGAATCACTTTGCTGTACAGCAGAAATTAACACAACATTGTAAATCAACTATACTTCAATAAAATTTAAAAAAAAACAAAAAAAGCAAAAGTACCCTTCGGAAATGGCAAATCATAACAAAACTTTAAAATACTGATTCAGAGAAAGAATATTTCCATGAAATCATTGCAACCTGGTATCATCAAAGTCAGCCCAGCGGATACACCCCTTCTAAGAGAGTCATCATTCCAATGAGTATATTATCTTTTGAGAAGAATGTGAATTTCTACATTTTGGAAGTCAGATTTTAGGGTATACCAAAGACAGAAAGATAAGAATAAACCTATATATTGACACCAAGAGTCTCTGGAAATATAAATGCCTATGTGTTCTATGAAAATAATTCTGGAATGGTACCAAGAGCCCTGGATTCTGCTCCCAGCTCTGCCCCTAAGTAGCTGTAGGAGCTTTTACAAATCCCTTCACATTTTTGTGTTTCAGGGTTCAAATAGCAAAAAAAAAAAGGGGTCAGATGGTCTATAAGTAGCAAATTCTTTATAGATCCCCTATAACATATATCTACTTAGTGGGCCTTTATTTGTGGTCATAGCAGTGAGGCATAGGAGTGGAATGGCATTTTCTGTGAGATTATAATCAAGCCCCAAATCTCTTGGAATTTCTTCTTCATGCTCGCATACTCTGGGAGTCTATGAGACTGTTTATTTAGAAAGTAACCTAAAATTAACCTCTCCAGATTCTGAATCATCTCTAGTGTGTTGCTATGCATACATTTGTCAATGTATCTCCCCAGATGTCTTCAGTTATTTCTTACAGACTAGTCTCAGCACCAAGGCAGCCACATAACGTGCCTTAATGGAGTCAGTCACAGGCAGCTTATAAGTCATATATATTGAAACTTCTCCAGGGATAGCATATTTTCTACATGCTGGACAGTGACACTAAGGAAATAAAGGACTTAGACTACTTGCTCCTTTTTTAAGAGTAATTTTGAAAGGATGAGCAAGTAGTCGGTGTAGTTGACTACATATCTTGATTAATCAGTGTGGCCAAATTTACTTCTTAAAAATGCTTAACAAGTAAGTGGCCATGACTTTTTTAAATTGAAGACTTACTGTTTTTCGGAGCACTTTGAGGTTCACAGCAAAACTGAGAGGAAGGTACAGAGATTGCCCACATGCTTCCTGCCCCCAGACATGCACAGCCTCCCCCTTATCAGCGTCTCCCACCAGGGTGACACATTTGTTACAACTGATGAGTCTACCTTGATATGTCATTATCACTCGAAGTCCATATTTTACATTAGGGTTTATTCCTGGTGTTGTACATTCTGTAGGTTTGAACAAATGTATAATGACATATATCCATTATTAAAGTATCATACACAGTATTTTTACTGCCCTAAAAATCCTCAGCGTCCACCTATTCATCCTTCTCTCTACTTCCAACCCCTGGCAACCACTGATCTTTTTATTGTTTCCAAAGTTTTGTCTTTTCCAGAATGTTATATAGTTGGAATCATACAGTATGTAGCCTTTTTAGATTGGGTTATTTTACTTAGTAGTATGCATTTAACGTTTCTGCATATTTTTTCATAGCTTGATAGCCCATTTCTTTTTCGTGCTGAATAATATTCCATTGTTTGGATGTACCACAGTTTACCTATCTATTCATCTACTGAAGGACATCTTGGTTGCTTCCAAGTTTTAGCAATTATAGTAAATAAAGCGGCTATAAATATCCATGTGCAGGTTTTTGTGTGGATCTAAGATTTCAACTTCTTTGGGTGAATAGGAAGGAGCATGATTGCTGGATTGTATGGTAAGAGTATGTTTAGTTTTGTCAGAAACTGCCAGTGTTCCAGATTTTGGCCATTCCAACAGCTGTGTAGTGGTATCTTACTGTTATTTTGATTTGCATTTCCCTGATGACATGTGATTGGAAAATCTTTTCATATGCTAATTTTTCATCTGTATATCTTCTTAGGTAAGGTGTCTATAAGGTCTTGGACCCATTTTTTACTTGGGTTGTTTGTTTTCTTGCTGTTTTAAGAGGTTTTGGTATATTTTGGATAACACTCCTTTATGAGATATGTCTTCTGCTGGCCATGACTTTTTACTTAGAATGGTGTGGCAATATATTTCACTCTCTATTATTGTACACCCCTATTTTCTTTATCTCAATTACCCCTAGCCTAGTTCAAACAATAGTATCTGCCCTAGAACTTTGAAGTGTCTCCTTAACTGGACTTTCTCCTGAATTCATCCATCAAAACACCATGTTGAACACATTGCTTCCTGATTTTAAACTATTCAATGTCTTCAAATGGTTTCTAAATAATGACTAAAATCCATAGTTTGGAAAGTAAAGTTCTCCATTTTCTGTCCTATCCACACTTAGAGCTTTATCTTCTACTCTAACCTCTAATACTCTGTAGTCCTATTCACATAGGTTAAGTAGACCCTCTGCAGTATTCACTGTCATGTATTGGCTTACTCTTGTTTCTTTTGCCTCAGTGCATTTCCTCTCCCTTCCCATAAAATTCCAGTTGTCTTTTGAAACTAAGCACAAATGCCAACTTTCCTCATGAAGGTCACTCTTTGGTCTTTAACCTCTGCCTTTTAACATAGAGCATTATGTTCATTATTAGTCATATTTTATTTCTGCAACCTGTGTACATGTCTTCCTCAAAAGATAACATTTAAAAAAAAAAAAAAGATAACATTTTTCCTTGAGGGCAAATTCTATTCCATACCTATTCATCTTTTGGCTCTCAACAGCACTCACCAGAGTTCTTTACATGAACTTCTTACAATTTCAGTAAACCGATTGAATCAGTTGCTACATCATTTTGACCACTCAGAACCATTTTATATGAGTTTTTTGGTTCTGTACTTATTCATTAAATTTCTAATTTATTCTTTTAGTTATACTCTGAAGACATTTATTTGAAAATGATGACACTAAGTAATGAATTTAATCCTAAATGAATGAGAATAACTACAGTTGGGGGTGATGTTTGCTTTAGGAGTCTCCAGATTTGTCTTATGTTATTAGATATACAGGCATACCTTGGAGATACTGTGGGGTTTGTACTAGACCACCACAGTAAAGCGAATGTCACAATAACGTGAAACGCATGAATCTTTTGATTTCCCAGTGCATATGAAAGTTATGTTTACACTAGGGTCTATTGGTGTGCAATAGTATATGTCTAAAAAAATATATATATGCCTTAATTAAAAAATAATGGTATTGGAAAAATGGTGCTGATAGACTTGCTCGATGAAGGGTTGCCACAAACCTTCAATTTGTAAAAAATGTAATATCTATGGAGTGTAATAAAGCAAAGCACACTGAAATGAGAGAGAGAGTTAAAAGTGAAATAACTCAAGGTATCAAATTGAAGCTTTGGCACTGTTGACATTATGTAATTATTATTATTATTATTAGAGATTTCAAAAATGCTAAATGAAAAAAAAAATGCTAAATGCTAGTTTGCCCTGTTAAATATAGCATACCATTGGGAATTCCCTGGCGGTCCAGTGGTTAAAACTGCGCACTTTCACTGCTGAGGGCCCACGTTCCATTCCTGGTCAGGGAACTAAGAACCCACAAGCGTCGTGGCATGGTGCATATATATATATATATAGAGAGAGAGAGAGAGAGAAAGAGAGAGCATACCATTTACATGCTTTTAAACAATTCTTGACTGAATAGTCTCAAGTATTACACAGTTAGATCTTAGACCCTATTTTAACGTAAGAGAAGAAAGCTATAAGTGGAAGGATGCTATGCATGTGAGAGAGAGAGCGCCAAAGGCAGTCAATATTCAAGCAGTAGAAATGGAAAAGAAAAATGGTTAAAGGGAATATGTCATTTGCCAGGTAGGCAGAAGGTAATGTATAAGTGACTGACAATCCAATTAGAGAATTCTTTATAGGCAAAAAAGTGTGGCAGAGCAGAAAGTTATGAACTACATAACACACCATGACATGAATTCCCAGGACAACCAGTACCATTCCATTTTCAAATATATGTATGAGGAAAGCCATGAATAATGGATTTCACATAACATCCTTGCTATGTAGTATTTAAAATATTTGTGCTGACAACGTGATCATATACATTTTTTTTCATTACAGTTTTTTGATATGGTTAATATTTTCTGTTTATGATATTAGTGTAGATACATGATACTGGACATGTTTAAGAGCCTACAACAGATTATCAGAATTTAGATGGCAGTGTAAGCATTTGGAAAAAATCCACTGCAACACATTTTTTTGTAAACTATTCAGTATTTGTATACTGTATTTTCTCCAGAAAGAATGATGTAAAAATAAAAAGGATAGGTGTATGCTAAATTGTGAGTTGTTTAATTTTCTGATTTAGTATCATGGTTATTTAGCATTTCACATCTCAGCAAAATCTTAGGAAAAGACTCTTTTTACCCACCTCACCTATCTCCAGAATGGCAGAAGTTATCCCAGGTAAAATAGAGTTAGACTGAAAATAACTTGATTATCTGCAAATATCAGACTCTCCAGCCAAAACACATATATTTAGCCTGTATCTCAGTAGGAAAACATCTTAATACCAGAATGTCAATTTTGGAAGCTACCTCAGAATTTATCAAGGCTGAATTCATTTTCTTACAAAGGAGGATACTGATGCATATTGGAAATTAAGCTAAGGAACCATCATGTTGTTGTTTTTCAGCACAAATATGTTACGTTTGCTCAACAATATTTACAATGCCCATGATGTTCTAGGCTATGTGCTATTATGTGTATAGAGTAATAACATGAGACAGATGTTATCAAGGCAGTAGATCAATGTCAGGGATCATTTCTTTGTGGGCTTACTGGAACTAGATTAATTAATAATCAAATTTATATATATATTAAAAAATGTATTATATATAATATAGTATCATATGTGTTAATATATCATATAAGTGTTATATATTATATATGTTATATGCTGTATAATATGTTTTATGTTTATATTTATGTAAATAAAACATTAATATGTTTTATTTATATATATTATATAATATGTATAATATATTTAACTCTAGATTAATATTAACATATCTATTAACATATAATTTATAAAATATGATATATTTTGTTACATTATATATAACAGTAAGATTAAGATTAACAGTTTAATCTTGAGGTATAAATACTATTTCAGTGTCAGACTGAAGTTCTAAATCTATACAGGAGAGTGAGTGCTTATAAATAGTTCTGGTTGTTGAAATAGACTGATGATTCAATATAGTGGTTTCTCAGCAGTTGCTTTTGTTACGTGAAACATACTTTATATTAGACAAATCACAATTTTTAGCATACATACCCAGATTTAAAACTTGTGCATGGAACAGGACTGTGTCTCTTTAATTCATAGCTATTATCTACAGCATCCAGAACAGTGCTCAAACATAGCAGATGCTCATTAAAATTTGTTGAATAAATAAACAAGTTAGTGTGTGTGTGTGTTTGTGTGTGATTATTATTTTCCCTATTTTAAAACATGGTTGAAACTCAGGTTCAAGAGGAATTAGAGTAATACATAATAATTTTAATGGACTATACATAATAATTTTAATGGCAAAACTATGTACCATTTTTGAGCTTTTAAGTAAAAGCCAGGTCCTGGGCTCTTTTCCATAATTTATCTCATTTAACTCTCACATGCCATGTGGATAGATAATTATTCTCATTTTAGAAGTGGGGATAGCGAAGCTCAGAGAGTTTGAGTAATTTTGCACAATATCCTAATGTGAGCCAACAGCAGAGCTGGAATTCAAAACAAGTTTTCTCTGACCCCAAAAGTCCCACTTTTTAATGTTGTGCATTTCTAGTAGTTCAGATGCCAGCATGCCATGCCCTGTGGACGTAATTGAGTATAATAAAAAATGCATAATGCAAATTTTGTTAGAAACTGAATCATTATTAATATTAACATTAGTAGAACCCTGAAAGCCTGCCTAAAACTATTCAAAATGAGGGAGCTAATATTTGGCTAAGCTTTCCTCTCTTGGTTGCAAAATTCTTTGGTCTAAGGGCTTTGGTTTTGTCTTCATGAAGTAGAAATATATATCTAGCCAACTATCAAGCTAGTATTTGGATGCTTTATCTAAACTAAGTCAAGAAAGAGTGATTATTTTTTAATTTAACAAATGTATTTAAGTATAATATACATACAAAAATGCACATATTATAAATATACAGCTCACTGAAGTTGCACAAACAGAACACACCTATGTATTTAGCCCCAGGATAAAAAACCAGCCCTCCATGAACACTGCTCACCATCGTGGTCTCTTAGAGTCACTAATCCTTCCCCCTCTCCAAGCATAAACACTATCTTGACTATCCTGACTTTTAACAGCATAGATTAGATTAGTCTCTTTTTATACTTTGTATAGATGGTGTTACCATCCTTAATTTTTTTTTTTTTTTTGCATGTGGTTGTTGATGTTTGATTCTGTTTGCTGTAGGTCATTTCATTGTACAAACACACTACAGCTTATTAGCCCTTCTGTTAATGAACATTTGGGTTTTTCTAGTTTTTGCATAGCATTCCTATGGACATGTACTAGGGTATTTTTGGTGAGCATATTTGTACTTTTTTTTTTTAGTTTATACTTAGGAGTAGAATTACTGGGTCATAAGTTATATATATATTCAACATAGCAGTTACTTACTGCTAAGTATTTTTCCAAATTTATGTTACCACCAGCATTATATAAAAGTTCTGATTGCTCTGCATCCTTGCCAATACTTTATATTTTTTATCTTTAAAAACTTTTTTTAATTTAGCTCTCATGGTGAGTGTGAAGCAGTATTTCATTGTGATTTTAATTTGCATTTGCTCCTGACAAAATGATACTGAGTACCTTTTCATGTGTTTATTGGTATATCTTTTATGAAGTATCTATTCAAGTTTTTTCTTTTGGGTTACCTGTCTTTTGGTATTAATTAGCAAGGATTAATTATATATTTTTGATATAAGTCCTTTGTTGAAAATATATTTTCAAAGAACTTCTAACTTTGTGAAATGAAAGGTTTTATATAGACAAAGATAGTTTAAATTTATATATATTGTCTAAAATTATATATATATATATATACACACACACACACACACACATGTATATATATGAGAGAGACACCAAATTTTTTCAACATTACATTACAAATGCTTGAGTTCTTAGGACTATTGCTCCTTTTTGTTCCTCCTCATCACAGGGGCCCCTAACACAGTACTCATAAAGAGATATTGGAAAATTTTTTTCCTGACTTCCTGGTGATTTGCAAACTAAGATAAGGGTTCTTTGAGATTAAGAAACTTACCTTTCTTCTTCAAGACCAAGAATGAAGAAAGGCCATCTGGAAATTATTTTCCAGGAGAACCCTAAGCAATCTAGTTGGAAAATTCAGATAGTAATAAAATTTTGGTTTGAAACAGGACTGGGTTAAATTGATTCCAAACACTTTCTACTCTTAAGCAAAACCAAAAATTAAATGAGAGCAACTTTTACAAGTTTGGGTTGAGTTTTGATGTTCAAACGTCAAACAGTATTAAATCTTATTTTCTGAGGGTTAGAAACAGCAAGATGCCACTTGCTCTTTTTATAGCAAGATTCTCAACATTCTTTATAGAACTTGTCATGGTGTGCGTCCCAATTGCTGTCAAACAGGCTGCTATATATCTTGCTAAATGTAGGTTTGAATTACAAATCTTCAGGCATTTGTAGGAAAGTAGTGTAGATAAAGCTGAGGGGACTCTGAGAAAGATAAATGACTTCACATCCTTCCTATTAAGAACTGACCAGAAACAAGCACAGTGACTGTGTTCTCTTTCTAGAGTGACAAAAGAAGAGTGATAGTTTAATTAGTTTAAAATAAGGTTATAAGTGACAAGTCCTGTGCTCTAGCTAGCTAGTATATGTCATTATGTATTTTCAGACAAATAAACTCCCTCCACCTCTGAGGAAGGAAAAGTATCTTTATTCACAGATATAAAAGTCCTTTTTAGAACTTGTTTGGCACAGATTCCTTAATCATTGTCACGAACATTCCGTTCTTAAGTAAGCTTGCTAATTTCATAAACTATGCTGGAAAGCAGGAAGCCTAAATTTTCCATTTTCATTAACTGACTCACTTATGCATCCCTCACAAAGGGGGGGAATATTTGTGGAAAAGAATGACTAGAAATGTACTATTTTTTTCTCCTCCATGAAATGGGGACCTGAGGTTTGTGAGGCAAATAGGTATATGCTGTGAAATCTGAAAGTCCATCCTCCTCCCTCTAGACCATGATACTTTTATTAGGATAATCTTACTCCTTTTTCATCTTTGTAAAAAAAATCACATTCTGTCTGTATTCATGTTGGACAATATTCAGAATCCTGTCTAAATCCCCTATTGTATAAGCTATTTTCATGGTTCATGTTCATTTGAAAGAGTAGTTCTCAAACACTAAAAAAAAAACATATTTACAACACAGACCACAGAATTTTCAGGACACTTTCATGAGGTTGTCAGATGTTTTAAAGCACATCCATATATCCCCAAATAAGAAATTTTGGCATAAAAGTACTTGAACATGGAACTTATTTGAAGGAAAAATGGTAAAGACATGTATTAAAGCCATGATTTTCCATCTAACATATTTGCCATACCATTCATGCCATATCTATGTCAGATATTGGGAGTTTAGAAGGAGATGCCTTCTATCTTTTGTATCATTCTAAGGAGAGACAATAAAATTCCCTAAATACCCAGTGACTTTTTCCTTTCTTATGAGCAATAATATATACTGGAATTTTTTTTCATGTAGGAAATAAAACAAAAGAAAAACACCTTTCTATTCAGATAATCATTTTACCTTTGAATTTTTAACTCCACCTACCTACCTGTTTATCAAAGTAACAAAATAAAAACTAAAGTCATCCCCAAATTCCCCCAATTACTTCTAGAAGTTAAAATGTTTATTCTGACACATCTGCACCTTTTAAGAGTTTGTTCTCCTAAAGGCAAATTTGCATTTCATTTCTACATCTTGCTTTTGTTCTGGCTGAGGAAGGGAGCTGTCCAGGGCATGTTGAGTGGAACTGTATCTACCTCATTCCTTTTAAAGTTTTCATGGTCTCTGATGACATTTTGTTATTTTGTAGCCATTATTCTGCATTGAGTTTCTAATAATTCGTATGAGGCATTGATACCTCTGACACCAAACTGCATCTGTCCCTAAATGAAGGCCAAAGACAGGTGGCTTGGTGAGATTTGCTTGAGATTCCAGAACGGTGAGCATTACCATATGTTCTATTCATTTGTTAATTAGTAGGGTGACTATATAATTTATCATCTAAGCAGAGGTACTTTTGAGAGAGAAAAGGGTGCTAATAATAATAATAACACCTGATGATAGGTGTAAACTGGGACTGACCATGGCAAACTGGGGTATATGGCTAGTCTCAAGAATACGTGATACCTCCCTTTTTTCCTATTCTGTCCTAGTATCACTGGAATCTCCCACATCCAATCATCCCCCACAATTCTGTCAAAGTTCTGTTCCATAGACACACAGCTGATGGCCCTCCCCTCAATTATTTGAAATAATAGTCTTTTAGGAATTTTTAAAAATATCTAATTCTTTTAAGATTTTATATTTTAGAGCTTTGCTCACACATGTTTTCTCTGACTAGAATATTTTTTAATCCCTTTTAAACTATTTAAAAATCCTATTCATTCTCCAGTTCAACTATCTCCCCGCCCCCCTCCACCATGTGGAAATTCTCAACCTCTTCTTCCTCCTTACTAGCTGTGGAAGCTCTGGGGGAAAGCATTAACCTGGGATTCTTTGTCTTTGTGAGTAAAACAGGAGTAATTCCAGGAGATTGTTTAGTGGATGAAATAAGAAAATCTTATGTCACAGTGTCTAGAAATCACAGAAAACAAAGATAACACCCAAAACCTTTGAATTGTATTGAAGTTTCCAGAAACTATCAAAACTATCTTATTCATAAACTGCTTCAGCTGGAAGATGAAACAATTAATTTCCCATCTTAAATACCAAGGGTTTCACAAAGGATTTTATAAATGGGAATATAATAGATTCAAAGTATGAAATTTAATAAGCTTATCATGGATTGATTTCATTAACTAACACATTTGTGAATGATCATTAATTTTCATACTAGCCATTGATTTGTCACTTGAGGCAGTTATCCAAACAAACCTTAAAACCAACTTAAATATAAGGGTTCCTAATAGGTATTTCAAAACTTTAAGTCTAACGAAGGATGGTACTTATATTCTTTTCCCTGGGATTCAAGAATAAGAAAGGGGGCTTCCCTGGTGGCGCAGTGGTTGAGAATCTGCCTGCTAATGCAGGGGACACGGGTTCGAGCCCTGGTCTGGGAAGATCCCACATGCCACGGAGCAGCTGGGCCCGTGAGCCACAACTACTGAGCCTGCGCGTCTGGAGCCTGTGCCCCGCAACGGGAGGGGCCGCGATAGTGAAAGGCCCGCGCACCGCGATGAAGAGCGGTCCCCGCACCGCGATGAAGAGTGGCCCCCACTTGCCGCAACTAGAGAAAGCCCTCGCACGAACCGAAGACCCAACACAGCCAAAAATAAATAAACAAATAAATAAAGTAGCTATACAATTTAAAAAAAAAAAAAAAGAATAAGAAAGGACTGCTTATAGAAAACATTCAATCTGATTTTAAATATTTTTAAGAATTCTAGCTGGAAGGCGAAATTTACTGATTAAAAGCTAGTTTCCATTTTAAGAAGGTGTTTTATATTTCTGAGTTCATATTTTCATTTTAAGAAAAGTGGTTATTGCTACCCCATCTTCACAGCATATTAAATGTTCACTTAAACGTTGGCCGGTTCCAGAGCAATTCACTTTCACAAAGAACTTAGCTACTGAACTTGAGAGACAGAAACAGTCTGCTTCTCCATGTTTTTCTACCCTTACAAGACATGCTCACAATGCTCCATTTTTATGTCTATCTTCCCTGTTGATGTAAACATCCTTCAGGACAGGAACTGTACTTTCTTTTTTCTGTTCTTAGCTCCAAGTATCCACATACTCACTAAATGTTTGTATGAATGGATCAGTAGTTTTCTCTTGAACGTTTCCTGTAGATGCCAGTCACTTTAGAGATACCTCAATTTATTCATTCTTTATTTACTTTTTCATGAGATTTAGAATGATGAGAATAAACCCATAGTGATATATAAATCTTATCTAATTACAGATAAGTACAGTGTATTATAAAAGCTCTGTCTCTGTAGATCCTCTTTTTCTACATAGCTGTCTTTTGGAGACTTAAAGATGTAATAGATAATGGAAACATCTTATAAATTTAATGGGAGGAAATTTTCACTAACAGTATGGATTTGTGGTTCGTTCTCTTTGTAAAGGTCAAGATTCTTTGCAATTTCTCTTTAAATGTTTGTTGGAAAATTCTGAATGTTATCGTAAGATCATGTTCTTTGACAGAAACTTCTATAGAATAAGGTTTTTAAAAAGCCACTTAGATTATTTTTGAGAAGTGAGAATTGTTTTAAAATATCCAAATTCCTTTTTCTTTAAGGAAAATCTAGCCTACCAGGAGAGCTGACTTCTGTGAGGTAGTTTTTAGACAAGGCCCCGGGATTGAAGATGCTACATACTGGCTGTCCGCAGCTATCTAGTTATCTGTATCCTGCTATGGGAAACATATGTTTGTATGTTGAGCTTTTCTACAAATTCATGTGGAGCTGTCCATTGTGAGAAGTGAAATGAAATGATGGAAAAGACTGCTGCGGTCATCCTGGGTGGGTGTGCTATCCACAGGTAGCAGAGTAACATTTGACAAAGGAACATATGTTCTGTCCTTGTTGCCTTGGAAGAAGAAGTAATCCTATGACTTGAAGGCAACCTGCCAAGGGATTTTTTTTTTTTTAATTGTTACCCTGCCATTCTGAAAAAGGCTTTTAGATGGCTGGGTTTAAAATTCTGCTATCCTAATAAGGCAATGAAATGGAATGGAAGCGGTACATATTTTGTTGTCATATACTTAATACTTATGGTCAGATACTTAAACTCTCTAACTTTGTTTCCTAATCTGTAAAGTAGAGATAATAACAACACCTACTTCAGAAAGTGTTAGAGATAATTCAGTGAAATGGTTCTGTGCCTACATACAGGAAGTAATAAACATATGTCAGCAATTATAATCATTTATTATTAGTACCATTTAGTCATTTGTCCTTTGGGCAGATATTGATGATTGATACTTCCTACACTCAAGGCTCTGACAGTGTTTAAAAAGACAAGGGACACACATAAAAAGCCATTCTCTTAACAAATGAATCCATGATTGCCCTAAAAGGGGACTTCGGTAGTTCTGATTTAGATGAGATAATTTTCACTTTGGGGTGCGAAGTGAGTGCAGTGGCTGGAGTTGCTGGTTTGGGAAACATTCTCTTAAAGCTAGATCTGGAGGAATAAATACTAGTTAGAGCCCTTAGATAAGAAAGCACTCTATCCCAGAAGGAATACCATAGACATAGGAAAGCATTTGGTGGAAATGGAGGGTAGTAAGGAATGGAATTTGGATGGAAAGTTTGGAAGTGTAATTTGGTACCTGACTGTTGTCAGCTTTGAATGATAGCCTAGGCCTGTGGAATTTGTTTTGTAGACAAATGGAAGACACTAAGTGTTTTTGACAGAGAAAGGATCAAAACATAATTTGTATAAGAAAAAAGAAAAACAAAAGGCTGAGATCCAGACAGAAGACCCTTCTTGCTGAACTAGACTACTTTACACTGGATAGGAAGTACAGAGGATTCATGGGTAATCAAGTGAGAAAAGATTATGAAGGTTAAAGTGATAGGAGTTGAAGATAGATTGACTCCTACATGCAAAGGGAACATTACAATTTTGAACTTGAATCACCGAGAATTTCCCACTGTTGGAGGAGGAAGTCAGGGAGAGTTTCTAAATTACTTAAGAAAAGATGATCTTTTTAGTTTTGTACAATGAGACATCTTGGTGATGCTATCCAGCAGTCGTCTGAAATGTGGTGTAGACGTCAGAATCTGGATTTTAAGAAATATACTGGAAACTGGAAGTAACTAGCCAGTGGAATTAAGCATAACTCAGATCTGAATTTTAATCCTTAACAAGATACAGACATTCCCTTCAATGTGATCAAGCCTCTTGGAAACAGCTGACAAATGGTACAATTTAATTAGAATTCAACCTCCTGGTTTTAAACAAAATGCCTGTGGGACACTTAAACCTCATATAAAGGGAAACTTTCTGCTTTAGAAGCATGTTTAGACAAGGAGACATTATGGGGCTCTGATATTAGTATTCTATTTAGACATCCACTTGTCATGGTTGGATAAATTCTCAGAAGGCTGGAAATTAAATCTTTTGATTCGGTCATTTTAGAAGAAATTGAAATTCCTTAAGAAAATTTGCTACTGTTCCCTAGATGATTATTATCAAGTGGAAGAAGTAAATGGTGGCATAGATAGCCCCCACAGATACTCCCTCACAAATACTCAATTTCAGATGGGCAAAATGGTAAATGCATTTCTTGTGTTCTCTATGCATTTAATGAGTGTCAAAAATTGGAGTCAGGAGACCTAATATCTTGTCCTAATTCTGGCCCAGCTCACTGTGAGACAATAAGTAAATCATTTAAAACCTTTGTCCTTGGTTTCCTTATAATGTAAGACATGGCAGGATAGGGCGACATCTTTGGTTAACTGATCTCATTAGTGTAAAGCTCACCTTATATCGTAATAGTGCGTATTTCTGAAGACATTCATTCAGTCCTAGAAGGCAACAAGGGTGTCTGCATTTGAGCTTTAGGAGGTGATTTTAGGATGAAGTGTGAAAGTAATGCCTAGCACAGTAACTGAAACATGTGGAGCACTTTATAAATATACACCATCTGGGTGAATGCAATTCAGCAGACATATGGAGAAAGGCAGGCAGAAGAAACAGTCAAGGCATGGTAATGTAAGTGTAGGACTTTCAAAATCAACTAAAATCTTGGAAGTTTAATTGGGTTTCCTCAGTGCCTACATCTTCTGGAAACTGGGAAGTTGAGGCTTGAAGAGAGAATCCATCATCCCAATGTAAAAAATTTAATTTTATACAAATATGTCCCAGACTGAGCTAGTACTTTCTTACATATTAATAATAAACTTTCAAAGCAACCATACTTGCTGTCTATTATTTCCCCCTTTTCCAGAGGTGACATCCAGAGGCTAATTGACTTGCAAAGAGTTGTCCATAGAAGCACTGGCTTTTTTTAGTAAGTACTAAAATACCAATAGCCGCAGAGTAATGGAGATCCCTTGGCTACCTAGAAATATAGTACTTATAGCAACTTGCTCACTTATTCGAAGTAGTAGTTTAGCAAAGCCAGAAAGTTCTTTCCAATTCCAAATGACTTTCTTCCAAGCTCTGAGTCTATGGGCAGTTGCCAATGCACAGGGCTGGGAAATGTGATATAATGGTGCCTGCAGGCTAGGAATCTGGTCTGTGGGACATATTGTTATTTACAGAGTTGCCATGAAACTTGGCTGGAGACTCAGCCCTCTATATGGGAGCCAGAGTCTTGAGTGTCTTTGGCTAATCAGTATGCTTCCAGGGAGAAAAAAATAATTGCTGGTAAGCAAAGGCTCTGTTAATCATTAACTGCATGGCATCTGCTTCCACAATTACATTTCTAGAAGATAGGGATAATAACATTCCTTTGAAAATGGTCTAATTAATGCATTTTTTGTTATTGTTATATTTTGAGCACTGGTAGTACCAAGCTAATCATTAAAGGCTTCCAATTTTGCAGTGTGCAAAGATACCTTATTGATTGATAGGAATGTCCAAAGAAAGTGACATGGATCGGCAAAGACTATGATGACTTTAGCCCTTATCAAACCCAAGGAAGTAAACTGAATGTCTTGTGCATTTTCTACTCTCACAACTTACTCTGGGTGCAATCAGGAACAGGTCCAAAATTATATGTATCTTCCCAGCACACATACATAAAGAATAAAAAATATTGCCACCATGTAAAATTGGGTTTGAATCTCAGTCCTGACACTAACCATCTGTATGACAGTAAATATAAACATTCTCATCATCAGTTGCTTCTTCTATGCAATATGGGCTATAATTTGTGCCTTTAAGTATTCTTAGGAAGAGTAAATGAGATGACACATGTAAAATGTACTGGCACAATAAATTATAGTCAATAATTCTTTCAGTTCTCAATAAATTATCATTTCCCTTCTCCATAATATTAGGCTATCGGTATGATGTCCCTATTTTTATGTTTTATGACCTGGCAAGTTGGAGTGTACTCATATGGACAGTAGAACAAAATATTGCAATTTGTCCTGTCCAGGATGTGTGGTTCCCAAAATTATTAGACATTTGGTGAGAAAACTGAAAGCTGCCTTGCCTGGAGCAGTTTTGAGTAGCAGAGCATTATGGCATCAATGATAACTGCTGAAAGCCCTGGATGTCAGACTTAGCATTAACCATCACCAAGACTCTGGACTCTCCCAGTGGGGGTACCTAATAATACAAGCCACCAGTCATCTGCTACATTCCCTTCAGCTATGAATAAGGTAGAAATATAGAGTTGACAAACTGAAAATGAAACCATCTTACCAGCTCTAATCCACATTTGAAAGAAATGTGAAAATTATATATGTCTAAGATTCAGGTAATTTTCCCTATAGAAAACAATTTCTGAAATTAATACTAATGGTAATAACTGCTAACTTTTACTGTCAGTTTACTCTGTGACAGTAACTATGCCCACTTTATGCTTTACTGTCACCATAAACATGTCAAATGGTTGCTATATTTTTGAATTTTATAGATAAAGAAACCAAAATGTAGAAATGTTAAGTAATTCATCATACAACAGTGCTTGAAAGTAATAGAGTTGGGATTTGAATCCAGAACCTGTGCTTATTCAGAACTGAAAAAAAAAAAAGAAAAAAGAGTCATGATTTTTTAAGTCTGAAAAAAAGTATCTCCAAGAGCCATGGAGTTTTTGATCTTAGGAAATCTCCAATTCCAGCTAATTTTATTTGGTTTTAATATTTGCCTGGGCTTTGAAGAACCATAAGGCATCTTGGCTCTCTTGTATTACAGACAATTCAAAGTAGGTCACGTGCAGAGAGTATGTCACTTGGGGAGAGTCAGAGGCCATCAGAAATATTCTTTGTAACCCTGTTCCTCTTAGATGGGAATCAGAGATGCTCTGGAAGCATATGTCAACTTTACAAATAAAATAGCTAGTTATTTCACCAGCAAAATGAATTTATTCAGGAATAGCCAGAGAAATTGCAATTCAAGAAATGCAAGCTATGGAGGACTATGGGCAAATACCGAGAACAAAGGATGTTTTATAGAGAAAAGAGGGGCGTTTGGAGGAGCTGTCCTAAATGAAAGTTCATTGGAAGAAAGTAAGAGTTTAGGTGGCAACTTCTTTTCATTGGCTGAACCGCTGCACCTCTCCTTGGCTGGGCTGTTGCTGGGCAAGGATAAAATCTTCCTTCTTCTTGCTGGAGTATTAAAGTAGAATTGTAAAGTAAACTGCAACAGACCCTGTGTGCATGAAGGCTCCCTGTTCAGGGCTTCTTGACTCCGTTTTAAATGTGGTTTCTCTTTATTAATTTTTGCACATATAACGGAACATCACAATTACTCAGTATCTTGATGCTTTCTAAAAAAAAAAATAGTAAGATTTCTCATTTTGTCTGTATTTCAAACCTTATTTCCCAGATGACAAGCATTGTTTCACCTTTCTGTACTTACAGCCTGAGCATCTGCCTTCTGACATTCCCTAGCTCCTGGGCTTAGACAAATTCATGCAGTCAGGGTTTACTGAGCAGGAATTAGGGTACTTGGTGCCCTTTTTTAGTACATGGAACTTTTTAGTTTTAAATTATTTTATCGTGAAAATAAAACATGCACAAGGTAATAAGTAAATAGGTAGAACAAAAAAGCTACAAAATGAAAGGCTTTCTTCTACACTCTGAACCGAGTCCCTCTCAGTCAATAGCTATACAGGTTTTACTATGTTTCCAGAGAAGAATTATTCATATATACTGTAAATATATATATATGTATATACTGTATTCTGTATAAAAACACACTTAAAAACATTATTTTTATTTTTACATAGTAGTGTGTGCATTTTAGATATTTTAGCACCTTGTTTTTTTCATGAAATACATCTCAGAGGGAGATTTCCAGGTAAAATAGAAAAGTGAAAAACCAAATGTCTCAATCTCTCCCCTAATACCTAATCAAACAAACAAGAGTTTGAAAACAGAGTTGCCACTACTGAACACTAAAGTGTTGGAGAAAAGTATATTTTCATACTCTTTGAAATATGGAAGCAAAGCCAAGAAATATAAGATTCAGATGTGGTACCCCAACCATTTGACCCATATCTCAGAAACTATAATAAGGACAGGATAAGGACCAAATTCTGATATTTCCCATTATTTTGAATAAAAATGTACAATGGTTGTCAAATCATCTTGGCAAAAAGAAAGTATGGCCCAAAATTTTGCAGATTTAGAGATAGACATAAATTTACAGATTCAAGTAGCTCAGTGTACATCAAGTGAGCAAATGATGAAGAAAACCACAACTAGACAAATCATAGACAAACTGCTGAAAATCAAAGGTAAACTGAAAAGCTTTGAAAGCAGCCAAGGAAAAATGAAACATTTCATAATGTTTGAATAGTAATTTGAATAATTCATCAGAAATTATGGAAGTCTGAACACTGTGGAACTACATTCTAAGGTACCGAAAGAAACAAAAATACATATTTTTTTTATCCGGTGCAAGTCTCCTTCAATATATGAAATAAAGACATTTTTAGATAAAACTAAGAAAATTTGGGGCTTCCCTGGTGGCACAGTGGTTAAGAATCTGCCTGCTAATGCAAGGAGCACGGGTTCGAGCCCTGGTCTAGGAAGATTCCACATGCCGCGGAGCAACTAAGCCCATGCGCCACAAATACTGAGCCTGCACTCTAGAGCCTGCAAGCCACAACTGCTGAGCCTGTGTGCCACAACTACTGAAGCCCGTGTGCCTAGAGCCTGTGCTCTGCAACAAGAGAAGCCACTGCAATGAGAAGCCTGTGCACTGCAATGAAGAGTAACCCCTGCTCACCGCAAGTAGAGAAAAGCCCACGTGCAGCAATGAAGACCCAATACAGCCAAAAATAAATAAATAAATAATTAAAAACAAAACAAAACAAAACTAATGTTGCCAGCAAACTTGTACTCAAAGAAATGCTTAAGGATGTTTCTTAGACTGAAGGGAAAGTATATCAGATGAAATTCAGATCTTCAGGAAATTTTATAGAGGAACCATTAAAAATGTAACAAGACATACTTAAACATCCATTAGATAAATGAAAATGGAATTCTAATATTAATTAAATAATGGGGAAAAAGGAAAGGGTAAAAAGGACTAAAAAAAAACGGGACAAAGAAAGAAACAAAAAAATAAAAATAAAAATATAGATCTTAATCCAATTATATCAGTAATTACAATAAATGTAAGGGACAAAATGTTCCAAGTAATAGTAGACATTTTAAGAATGAATAAAAATTCAAGACTCGACTTTATTCTGCCTATAAGATAAAAATAGTTTAGATATAAAGACACAGATCTATTAAAAGGAATGGATGGGAAAAAATACACATGTAAGTAGCTTAAGAATACTGGAGTGACTATAGGAATATCAGCCAAAATAGGATTCAAGGTAAAGAGCATCACCAGTGATAAGTAAGGACATTTTATACAGTTAGAAAGATCAACTTTCAAGTCATCAGAAGGACTAACAATAATAAATGCATATGCATCTAATAACAGAGCTTCATATATGGGATGCAAGACTTGACAGAATTAAGGGATAAGTAGATTCAACCCCATACTGCCTTTAAGATAAACAGTTTAAATACAAAGACTTTGCATGAGATTTTAGAATGGGCAGAACAACTTAACTGTAGAAAATAATCAGCACAGTAGTTGACTCTGGGAGAAAAGGGATAAGGGTTGACTAGGAAGGTGCATGAAAGAACATTTTGGGGTGATGGTAATACTCTTTATCTTGATAGAGGTTTGGGTACTATCTATGTATGTATCAGTCTACAGTGTTAAATTTTGTGAATTTAATTGTGTGTATAGTGTTTCCCCAAAATTCATGTTCATCTGGAACCTGTGAATGTAATCTATTTGGAAATAATCTTTGCAGCTATAATCAAGTTAAAATGAAGTTTTACTGGATTAGGGTGGGCTTTAACCCAATGATAGTGTCCTTGTAAGAAGAGGGCAATGTGGACACGGACACAGGGGTGAATGCCATGTGAAGACGGAGGCAGATATAGGAGTAATATGTCTATAAATCAAGGAATGCTAAGAATTGTCAGCAACCACCAAGAGCTAGGAGAGAGGCATGGAACAGATTTTCCTTCAGTACGTCCAGAAGGAACCTGACATGGCTCCTAAATAGAAGAGCATGTATGGAAATTTGTTAATAAATGGAGTATTTTTCTCAGTCTGTCTCACAGTGAGGCTGCTGGATTCATTTGTTATGTTCATAGATGTATAATTAAAAAAAAACATAATTAGGGATAGGTCAGTCTCATATTGTTTCCATGATCTGTGGAATCAAAGATCCAAATTTGGTGCCTATAAGATATCCACTTCAGCTTTAAGGACACACATATGTTGAAAGTGAAGGGATGAAAAAAGATATTACATGCAAATGGTGACCAAAAGAGGGCAGGAGTGACTATACTTATATCAGATGAAATAGGCTTTCAGTTAAAATCATTCACAAGAGACAAAGATGGTCACTATATAGTGATGATGGGGTAAATAACAGAGGAAATAACAATTGTAACTATATATGCATGTGACATTGAAGCACCTAACTATTTAAATCAGATATTAAAAGAAATGAAGGGAGAATAAGACAGTATTTGTTGCAATACATCAATAGTAGGAGAATTCATACCCCACTTTCAACAATGAATAGTTCAGCCAAACAGAAAATTGATGAGGAAATAGAGAATATTTGAATAACACTATAGGCCAAATGACTTCAGAGACTTATATAGAACAGTCCATTCAATAGCACCAGAATACAAATTCTTCTCAAGGGCATATGGATGTTCTCCAGGGTAGATCATATTTTGGGCCACAATTTAAGAAGACTGAAATCATATCAAGTATCTTTTCCAACAACAAAGGTATGAAACTAGAAATTAATAACAGGAGAAAAAGCTGAAATATTTTAAAAAATTCATGGAAATTAACACACTCCTGAACACCAATAGGTCAGGGAAGAAATCAAAAGAGAAATAAAAAGTATCTTGAGACAAATGAAAATGGAAACAAAATATACACAAATCTATGAGATGTAAAAGCAATTCTGAGAGGGAAGTTTACAGTGATAATTGCTTACTTTAAGAAAAACAGAAGATCCCAAATAAATAATGTAATGTTATACCTTAAGGAGCTAGAAAAAAGAATAAAGTAATCCCAAAGTTAGAAGTGGGGAAGTAATAATCAAGATCAGAACATAAATAAATGAAATAGAGACAAGAAAAACTGTGGAAAAGATCAACAGAACTAAGGGCTAGCTTTTTGAAAAGATAAACAAAATTGACAAAACCTTTTGACTCACCAAGGAAGAAAGATAGAGAACAAATAAAAGTATAAATGAAAGAGAAGACATTACAACTGATACCACGGAAATACAAAGGATCATAAAAGACTGCTATGAACAGTTATCCCCCAACAAAATGGATAAACTAGAGGAAATGGATAAATTCCTAGAAACCTTCAACCTACCAAGACATGAAGAAATAGAAAATCTGAACAAATTATTAGTAAAGAGATTGAATCAGTAATCAAAAACCTCCCCAAACAGAAAAGCCTAGAACCAAATCACTTTATGGATGAATTATACCAAATGTTTAAAAAGAATTAATGCCAGTTCTTCTCAAACTCTTCCAGATATTTGAAGAGGAAGAAAAACTTCCAAACTCATTTTACAAGGCCAGCATTACCCTCATACCAAAGTCAGGCAAGGACACTACAAGAAAAGAAAATTGCAGGCCAATATCCGTGATGAACATAGATGCAAAAATTCTCAACAAAATACTAGCAAACCAAAGTCAACAGCATAAAAAGGGTCATTCACCATGTTCAAGTGGGATTTATCCCTGGGATGCAAGGATGGTTCAACATATGAAAATCAACAAATGTGATATACCACATTAATAGAATGAAGGATGAAATAACATATGATCATCTTAATATATGCAGAAAAAGCATTTGTTTTCTGCAAATGGTAGGCTCCAGGCGCCTGTGTGCAGAAGATGATCTGTGAGTCCTTGATTTGTACAGACAGGCCATGACAACCTTGGTGGTAGAAGCAAAAGGCATAGACTTAGCCCTGTCATCCTGGTTTGAATACTAGCTCTATGTTTATGGGAGTATAGTCTCTGTTTTAAAGACACAATAATTCCTTTCTGGATGGTCTAAACAACAAATCAACACAGAGTTAGGGACTTTTGTTTAATTTTGTTTTTATTTTTAAAAGCTTGCTTTTATTTTTATTTTTCAATTGTTTAACCATCTATATGGTTTTCAAAGTCAAATCTACAAAGGAAACTTTATTCAGAAAAATTTAATTTTCTTTAAATGTGTTTTATTATTTTTTCAATGAACCCTTCACTCCTGTTCTCCAGAGTTTTCTGATGTATTCATTTACATTTTTGTTAGTTATCTATGTTTTATAGAAATTACAGTTAGAACTGTTATCTTTTAAAATTCCTTACTTTATTATTTATTTTACATTTTAAAAACAGTCAAATTATCAGTATTTTTCTTTATGGCCTCTAGACTTTGTGTCTTGGTTGGAAAGCCTTTCCTGCTCAGGAATTGTTTTCAATGGCATGTTTTCTCCTAGTAATAATGTTTTGTTACTTTAAATTTTAATAAACTTTAAAATTTATTTTGGGGTGCAAGAAATAGAAATACAGAACATTAGCCCTAACATGTTATCCAATTATCTCCACAGTATTTATTGAAAGATTCATCTGTACCCTATTGCCTGAAGTGTCATCTTTATCATATGATGAATTCCGTGGGTGTTCAACTACATTTGCAGAATCTATCTTCCATTGCTCAGTTATTTTTGGTGCCAAAGTCAACATGTTTGAATGCTCATGTCTTTCTAATACAGTTTGACATCTGATAAGGCAAGTCCTCCTCCCTTACTCCCCGCTTCTAGAATCTTCCTGGCTCTTCTTTGATGTCTAATTTTCCATGTCTACTATAGATTTGGCTGATTAAATTTCCTTATCATTTTTTTTTCTGATACTTTTGGGTAGGGATCTGATCGAGTTGGTTATATGTATTAGGATGAATTTTCTAGTGGTAGTTTTAAAAATGTGTTTCCAATGATTTGTTAACATTAACAATATGGTAATAAACATTTAACAACATCTCTAGTTGTTTCCTCAGAATAGAGCCTTAGGAATAGCATCATAGACTGTGTTAAGTATATAGAGATTTGTGTATCTCTATTATAAATTTGCTTTCCTTAAAGGTCAGAACAGGTGCATGAATGTGCCTGTTTTTCCCCTATCTTCTGTCCAGGACTGAATATACTGAATATATTATGTCCAAGTATTTTAGAAATTTTCTCCACCAAAATATCTATGAAATATGTTGGGAGTGAGACTCACTGGTATGATTTAGAGGTTATGTCTTATTTCCTTTATTGTATTGATGGGAAAGTCAAGACACAGAAATGGTTAAGACCTGGTCAGAATCATTACAGACATTGGCATTAAAGAAGGGATCAATGGCCAGTGCTCTTGACTTATAAACTAGGGTAGGAATGTATGTGCATACATACACACACACTATTTCAACCTCAGATATGTTCCCTAGTTAGAATTCAATCTGGCCCTCATAAATCTGTTGGAATATCATTTATGAGCCACAAAGTAATAAGCAAAGAGGTTTTTAAAAATAAATTTATTTATTTATTTATTTTTGGCTGCACTGGGTCTTCATTGCTGCGCACAGGCTTTCTCTAGTTGTGGCGAGCAGGGGCTACTCTTCGTTGCAGTGTGCAGGCTTCTCATTGAAGTGGCTTCTCGTTGCGGAGCACAGGCTCTAGGTGCGTGGGCTTCAGTAGTTGTGGCACGTGGGCTCAGTAGTTGTGGCTCGCAGGCTCTAGAGCACAGGCTCAGGAGTTGTGGCGCACGGGCTCAGTTGCTCCGCAGCATGTGAGATCTTCCCGGACCGGGGCTCGAACCCATGTCCCCTGCATTGGCAGGTGAATTCTTAACCACTGTGCCATCTGGGAAGTCCCAGCGAAGAGTTTTTTTTAAAATTTTTATTTATTTATTTATCCTTAGCTGTGCTGGGTCTTTGTTTCTGTGCCAGGGCTTTCTCTTGTTGCGGCAAGTGGGAGCCACTCTTCATCGCGGTGCGCGGGCCTCTCACTATCGTGGCCTCTCTTGTTGTGGAGCACAGGCTCCAGACGCGCAGGCTCAGTAATTGTGGCTCACGGGCCTAGTTGCTCCGCGGCATGTGGGATCTTCCCAGACCAGGGCTCGAACCCGTGTCCCCTGCATTGGCAGGCAGATTCTCAACCACTGCACCACCAGGGAAGCCCGAGCAAAGAGTTTTGATGATAGCAAAATTCAAAAATTTTAGGTAGCGACTGAATGTAAAATAAGATCACAGCGTTTCTTCCAAATTGCTGCTTTCTTAAACTTAGAAGAAATGACAGTGACTAGAAGTTTCTTTTTAACTTTGCATCACTTATTTATAAATCCCTCTTTAATGAAGAACAAGAATGATATCCAAAACATTTTTCAAACATGATAAGCACTAAAAACAATGACAATAAAAAGACTAAAGAACAGTTTCATATAAATTTCATAGTTCTTTTCTGAGTTATGGGCCACATACCTTTGTGATTATTACAAGGGGTATATTTCTTTGGTATAAATATTTCCAGTGTGATGATATCTATAAGACTAAAAATTCCAGGACCAGCCATATATTATAACTATATAATTATTTCCTGACATAATTGATTTTTGTTAGGCACACTGAACTAATTTGTAATGATGGCTTTAGAACTGATAATGGTAAAATATTGATAAAGTCTTGAAAAATGGTGAAATTGCTCCATAGTTTTTGGACATTAACTGTTTCGAGGATAGTGTCAGATACTCAAAATGGCATGGAATGTGAGCAAACAGACATAATATGGGCAATTTCCACACAGGAAAATTGAAAATAAAAGAGACAAGCATTTTCAGATGACTTGTCGTCAGTCTGTGTTAACTTCCCATCAAATACAGGGGGGAACAAAAATGCCCCTTTTGGTACTCTCCTTGACAAAGAAGCATCACTCTCTGACTTATGGGAAAGAGTAAGTGCTTCTAAGAGCTACTCCAGCCAGAGCTGGTTCTGAAGAGTCATAAGTCCATAAAAAATATTTTCTTTAAGTGGCCTTCTCAACCCCAGATTTCACAACATCTTATTAGCTTTTGCTTTCAAGTGTCCTTAACTGATAGACTACATTTTCTTTAGAAACTACATCCAAATATCTTTTAAAAATGTTTTAATAAGTGATTATATTAATAACTAGAGGATGCCAATAATTTAAGGAGATACTTTTTTTTTTAATATAAATTTATTTATTTATTTATTTATTTTTGGCTGCATTGGGTCTTCGTTGCTGCACACGGGCTTTCTCTAGTTGCGGTGAGCAGGGGCTACTCTTCATTGTGGTGCACAGGCTTCTCACTGCGATGGCTTCTCTTTGTTGCGGAGCACGGGCTCTAGGCGCACAGGCTTCAGTAGTTGTGGCACGTGGGTTCAGTAGTTGTGGCTCGTGGGCTCTAGAGTGCAGGCTCAGTAGTTGTGGCACACGGGCTTAGTTGCTCCGTGGCATGTGGGATCTTCCCAGACCAGGGCTTGAACCCATGTCCCGTGCATTGGCAGGCGGATTCTTAACCACTGCACCACTAGGAAAGTCCAGGAGATGCTTGTTAATATTTTGTTTCATGATTTTTGCCTACTTAGAACTAAAAAATGTTGAACACAGCACATAAAATTCTTGCTCTCAAGGTCTCTTCAATCTGGATGAGTTTCTGTGCATGTATGTATATATGTATATGTGTATGTGTATGTGTGTGTGTGACTATCTCGAGATCACTCTGATTTTTGAATGATAATTCAAGAGTCTATATGCTGCTGCATAAGCAACTTTTAATCAGATGTCTTTTTTTTTTTTTTTTTAACCAGCTGTCTTTTTCTTCTCTAGCTAGGAGTTTCTTTTATTACCCTTGCTAAGATAGATATTTTTCTAAAATCTGAGATTCTTTGTTGTCAGTCGGGGGAAGTTCTTAACCACTGTTTATTTGAATATTGTTTCTCATATTACCTTTACTTCCAACTTTAGAACTGGGAATAGGCATTTATGTTAGAACTTCTCAGTCTGTCTTACCTGTCTCAAATTTTCTTTCACATGTCTATCTGTTTGTCTCTCTGTGTTTTATTCTGGATATTTTCCATAATTCTGTCTTTCAGTTAATGGATTTTCCATATGTGTCTTTTATGCCATTTAGAATTTCTATTCTAAATCTCTGTGTGTGTGTATCATATATAATCTTTTTATTTTTATTTCTTCAACTTGAATGATCATTTTTGATTGTCTCTTTTTCTTATCTCATATTTCCAGTTTCCAGTTTCAGCTCCTTAAATATATTCTGCGTGTAACTGTTATATATGGACCCTTGTACTAGTATTTGTTTTATCATTTTAATTATGAGCTTCTATTCCTTGGAACTTTACATGTAGGTGCTTCCGGAGTCCTAGATTATTAGTGTATACTTCCAGAGATCATTTGAATTTCCTTTTTCCAGATACCTGGGAGCATTGTCAACCTGAATCCTTTAAATTGAATCCTTTGCTTGAATTTAGGTCTAAAGGCAAATAATGGCCAGTGAATGATTATGCACTCTCATAGGAGATTTTGTTTTAATTCTTCGCTTGAAGTTAGATTCTAGATGATCTTCCTACCAGTTCCCCTTGTGGGGTGATATTTTTTCACAGTTCACAGTTTGACAGAAGATTTGGAGACATGGAGACTCAGCACAATGTGGGAGATTTATGATCTTCTCTTCGTGTTATGCGGATTTGGGGCCTTGCCTCTTGTGTTCCTGATGTGGTTATTAAAACCTCGTCTTACCCCTCTGGATTACAACTCATGTGCTATTTTTAGGTTCTGAGGATTTCCCTTTATTTAAGGCAAAAGAAGTTCAGAAATATGTTATTCAGCACCTAGCTATCATACAGTGGGGTGATTTCTCAACATATCTAATGTGCTATGTTGCCAGAAATAAAAGTCCCGAATTAGTTTTTAATGTTTATTTTGAATTCTTTGCAAAATGCATCAACTTAATTATCATCTTTTGGCAATTACCAAAGTGTCTGGGAGGTCATAGAGGAAGAACTATATTCTTGCTGATTATTTCCTTCCTTTTCCACACGGTGAGTCTTTTATTTATAATTTCTCTCTTGATCTGAATTTATAAATGAACACTGATGAGTCAGTACTGATTAACTGTGAATCTCCTAGGGGGCAGGATAGTGGAGAGGAAGGTGAATGCCTGTAACTCAGCAAATTTTCCAGTGCTCATGGAGAACTAAGACTGCATTTGATGTTTCCTGTGCTCCCTTTGTCCTACTCAGCTTTACTGACTAGTGCTTAGAAGTGCTTTTCACAACTCATAGTACAACTAAGAAGATGTGCAGCTAGAAATGTGTCATTTAGAAATTCAAGCTACTAATGCCAATATGGTGTTACGTTTTTGTTCCCTTGATTGTCCACACTGATTCTCTAATTTTCTGTTTTCATATTTTACAGTGCTAGCTTTGATATTTTCTTTTCTGACTTGGCTATATTCCCCTCTTAGAAATGTTTCTCTTGAGAAGGAAAGTGACCCTGGACTTTGCCCTCAGGCTCACCTCCCCACTCAGTTAAGACTTGATAATATGTAGCTTTCATTTCTAAACTAATCATTTTAATTATACTCCCACTGGTCCTCCCTTATAACAGCCTCAGTTCTAGCATTAATAGTTGCCACAGAATAAATAAATATTGGGGAGGCTAACATTGTATTTTCCAGTTTTGATAAGGCCTGTTGGATTGCTTTGCATTAGTTTTCAGAGCAATGATAGAAAAGAAAACATCCATAGCAACTTTCAAATTGAATCAATGTGTTTATACTGCTGATATTCTGGAAACCCTTTCACCCATCTTATTAATTTATACTAAGGGAGCAGGCAATTTTCCGATTTTATTTTGAGATGATAAAGTGTAATGCATCTAAACATGTGAAGATACATATTTAGTGCACTTTAATGCCTTTATGATCTCACTGTTAAAATGTAAAGCCCTAAATAATTCTGCATAGGAATGCTTAACACTGTCACTGCAACCAACATTCCCTACAGAGCTATGAATATGTACTAGTGGGGGCTCTACCATTCTAACTTGTAGAAATATTTCTATCTCTGCAACTTCTGCTTGGTACTGGGATTCCACTGGTCAGTGAGTTTAATGTGCTGCTGTGCATTGTAAATTCAAAGACGGAGACCAAGCTTGATTTGACTTTCCACAGAGTATTTAAGGCTAGTATTTTATGGAAAATAATTCAGGAAACTGATGTAATTATTACTGTGGATATTGCATGTCTGTTCTTGTTATTAATGTTGAGTTTTGTCTCATCACAGAAATCACCTTTTTTTAAAAAATAAATTTATTTATTTATTTTTGGCTGCATGGTTCTTCGTTGCTGCGCACAGGCTTTCTCTAGTTGCGAGCGGGGGCTACTCTTCCTTGCGGTGCGCGGGCTTCTCATTGCGGTGGCTTCTCTTGTTGCAGAGCACAGACTCTAGGCGTGCGGGCTCAGTAGTTACGGCTCGCAGGCTCTAGAGGACAGGCTCAGTAGTTGTGGCACACAGGGTTAGCTGCTCTACGGCTTGTGGGATCTTCCCAGACCAAGACTCAAACCCGTGTCCCCTGCCCTGGCAGGCGGATTCTTAACCACTGCACCACCAGGGAAGTTCCAGAAATCAGCCTTTAATTGTACAAAATCTATGCCATAGGTACTGCTATTTACGTTTTATGTTTGAAGAATATGAATAGATAAGGTACTTTGAATAATAATTGTCTAATATTTATTGAGAAATTATTAGTGAAAAGTCATATCCTGGTATTTTTATTGCCTTATCTCTTTTATGCGTTAATGTAGATATTTTTTAACTTTTTTTTGTACATGAGAAAACTGAGTCCTAGAGACTTCTTCTCAAAGTCGTATACTCAGTGAATGTTGAAACTTATATTGCAACTTTGAACTTTCTCCACTAGAAATGAGCATTGGCTTTGGAGTGCTGGTTTAGGAAGAAAAGAACAAGGAGAATATGAGCTAGTCCTCTGGATGCTTGAGATCTAGTTGAGCTTTTAATGCTGACAATGACTGTAACCTTTAGCAAATACCGTGGCATACTTTACCAATAGTAAAACTACAGTTTAAAGAAGAGAGATGATTTATTTCAAATACAGGCTGGTTTTTTTACTTTTATTTCACATTTATTGATCATTTTATCCACAACAGGAGGTAAATTGCTTAAGGGTAGACATTGTGACTATCTCACCAGAGCACACAGTGGAGTCTTGAGAATGTTTTTCTGTAATATATTAAGTGAATGGAAATTACTTTTATAACAATTTGACCCACCTTCTACATACTATGTATATAACCTACCATTTGTGTAATAACAATCAATGAGATAATTTAGGTATAAATGCTTTAAATATATGAAGGTTTGCATTTCCTTTGAAGCATAAGCCTCCAGATAGATTCTTGATGACCAAGATGGTCATTCTGACTTTTGTCTCCGTCTTGAAAATAATGATGATGAATGTTAGCTGATATAATCATCATTATTGTTAATGAGTTCTTAGAAAGCCCTTGGCATGGCCCCAAGTGCCTTTATAATTATTATCTCAATCCAAAACCCAACCCTATGGAGGAGGTGATATTATTCTACCAGTTTTATAGATGAAGGAATGAAAGCTTAGAAAAATTAGCTAATTTACCCAAACAAGTGAGTAGCAGAATTGGAATTTTGAACTCTCCTTCCCCTTGTATCACTGTTCTTTCTTCATTTTGGTGTCTTCATTATTTACTTAATAGAAGTTGTAACAATGTGCAATTATTTACTTTTTCTTTCCTTTCTTTTCCACCAAATGCAAGCTTCATGGCAACACAGACTAATTCATGTTTTCTGTATTATATTTCCAGTGTGTAGCGTAGTGCCTGCTACACAGAAGACAATTCTCATGTCAATAGTATTTGCGGAAAGAGTGAATGGATATCTGATTCCAAAGTCACATCTGGGGCCACAATACACACGAGAGAAAGTTTCTGCTAAACACACTTACCCATTATAAGGGGGGGAAATCCAGGTTTTAGTGTAGGTAATGATTTAGTTGGCTAAAATTAGAAATGAGGTAATTTCATAAGAATTTTATGTTACAATTTAGTATCCTGAATTATTGAGTCTCCAGAACGCAATGTAGAAATGTGACTTAATTACTGCCATCATATATTTGAGGGAAATTGTAATGAGAGGGGTGACCAGCTGTTTTCCATCTGTACTGAGTACAGAACAGGAGGAAAAGGGCTTATATCAAAAGTGCAGAAATTAAGCCCATCTCAGAAAGGGCTGGTGGAAGATATTAGGCTAAGTTTCTGAGATGTTATCAGGAGTCAGTTTTTCCACATATTTTAAATTTATTTTTGTCTTTGTGCTGTCAGATGATGTACCTATTAATCTGGCTGTCTTCTTTCTGGTTTCCAAAGTTCTGGTCTTACTAGAAACATCAAAGGCCAAGTTCCCAAGAACAAATTCTGCAGACCATGGTCATCACTGTGAGTGACACCACTCGTATAATTAATTCTGTATGCTCTTGTACCAGCCAGTGAGATGAGACATAATTGATTCTATAAGCCAGGCAATTTGCAGTTTTTGACAAAGCAAGGGACTTGCTTGAATATCATTTAGACTGTATAACTTTGCTGGATTTAATTTTCTTAATGCATTTGTACTTCTCATGTTTGATAATACCACTAAGAAATAGATGTAATCTTCCAAAACGGTGATCAACTCTGAAATGAACAATTAGTTGAATCAAATATCCAAATCTGTAATTGATTACATAAGGAAGAAGTTTAATCTTCTCTGGCATTCTCACAGATATTAAAATGAAAGAAAATGGGGTGGGCTTGCTTTTCACTGTTGTAGGGTGGCATTTTTTGTTTTACTTGGTTTTGAGTAGAGCCCATCAGCCAGGGCATGGCTTAAACTTCTTGTTGCCCTTCATTCTACCCAGCATTGTTTCTCACGCACTGTAAGGTTTTAATTCAATAAATATTTTGGGGTGCCCACTATATTTCAGGTTACTTCAGGTGGTGGTACTGTTGACCAGTTATGAAGGCAAAACACAGGCAAGGGTTAAAGGGGAAGTTAAGTCCCAGCTCTGGTTACTCACAGATGCCAAGCACTAGAAGACATCATGTGAGTGTAACATATTTTTCAGTACATTTCACAAGTGAAAGAAATAAAGTGCTGTCTGCACACTCCAGGGAGGAGAAACCCTAGCAGAGTGTTTAAGAACATAGCTCTGAAGCCAGTTCAGTACTGCCTCCTCCATTCATTTGCTACAGGATTGAACAAATTGCTTAATATTCTTGTAACACAATTTCCTCATCTTCAGATTGGGGATAATAATGGTGCTAATTTATAGAGTTGTTGTGAGGAATACAGGCTGTGTGTGTGTGTGTGTGTGTGAGAGGAATACAGGTTGTGTGTGTGTGTGTGAGGAATACAGGCTGTGTGTGTGTGTGTGTGTGTGTGAGGAATACAGGTTGTGTGTGTGTGTGTGAGGAATACAGGCTGTGTGTGTGTGTGTGTGGTGTGTGAGGAATACAGGCTGTGTGTGTGTGAGGAATACAGGCTGTGTATGTGTGTGTATGTGTGTGTACACCTGTACTTACAAAAAGTGTTGACAGATTAGTCTGTGGGCCAGATTTGGCCTGTTGCCTGTTTTTGTATGGCCCAGGAACTAAGAATAGTTTTTACATATTTTAAAGATCAAAAAAAAATTGAAAAGGAATAGGGTATGTTTTGATACATGAAAATTACATGAAATTCAGTGTCCATAAATAATCCAGTCATGCTCATTTGCTTATGTATTGTCTATAGCTGCTTTCACTCTACAAAGGCAGAGTTGAGTAGTTGTGACTGGGACTATATATGGCTTTCAAAGCCTAATATATTTATTATCTGGCCATTTACAGGAAAAAAACTGTCAAACTCTGGCTTGTAACATGGTCTGATATAAAGCAAATGCTATAAATTGTTACCTATTATTATTGTTGATCCATTTTCTAAGTTAGAATAATACTTTGGCTTGAACGTTAGCATGAATATCTATTCATCTTAGCAGCTAAATGTAATGAATTGAAGAGGTTCATGTGGTTGTAAAGTACAAGCATATGTCTGATTCAGATGTCTGTCTCCTTTTCGGATCTTAGAATTTCATTAAGAGTGAATATATCACAAACCTCTTGTCTAGGCAAGTGGACTTTTAATGCTTCGTGGAGCAAAATGTGTGGTAACTGGCCTCACTGGCGTGATTATCATATCATAGAATACAGTTGTAAAATGTTAACTGAAGCTCATGGGTTTTATCCACTACATTCCTCCCCCGCCAGCACCACCCGTGGGAAATTACCTTTTGAGAGTAACAAAGTACTGTGAACAAAGAGGAATTAGAATTATATTCCCAAGGCATTACCTCGTAGGAGTCCAACTGGTGAATGATAGGTCAGCATTCACTTCTCTGGTGCAAAAGTGCCCCTCCAAGGTCTTTCTAGTTGGAAACTCATTTTGGTTCCATGATCACTCAACACATTTGAAGAAGCACATTCAGTATACCATTATTTCAATTCCTGCTATGAAGTATTTCTTTAGCGAGGTGACTCTTTCGTTCTGCTATTATTTATTCATGTGTAGACTTCTTATACAAATTGCTTCACTTACTGCTTTTGGGCTCCCAGTTCTGACTCTCTCTTTTGAAAATCAATAACACCTATCTTCTGAGGGAAACTCTCAGCAAAGCCAGCTGTGATGACTTTTGTTATACTTCTTGGCATTAATTATTCATGGTTATTTATTGAATAATTCAACATGTTATATGACAATTTAAAAATTCTGTACCTTGTTACTGAAAAGTAAGGACTTTTTGGTCCACCAATTGATTCATGCCAAATGAAGCTATTATCAGTGAGATGCATACTGTATGTGAGAAGGTGACATTCAGTTTTTAGGTCTTCATTAAATAAAAGAAAGACGATTTGAATATACTCCATGGCCCTTAAGTAGAACAGAGAGCCTATTCCTACCCAACCTATACTGTAAGCAAAGGAGAGTTACCAGTATACTTATAGAGAAAAGGAACATTTCCTTGTATGATAAAGTACCAATGAAATAATGAAGTAAAACATCTTCCCTCTATATTTAATTAAATGGCATAAACTTTTCCCAGAAGGTAGTCTCTTCTTTCTCTCCTTGTTTTCCTCTCCATTTACTTCTTTGAATTTAATTGGCAAAAAGCAAGAGATTTTTTAAGTGTTTGTTTTTGTAATTTTTAATTATTTCTCTGTTTTTATCACTGTTTCATTCCATTACTTATTCCTTTATTCTGGACTTGATTCTACATTAACTGTCTTTCAGATGCTTATGGTTCCTTTGTAAATGCATAACCCCACAATCTAAACAAACCAATAATAATCCACAATGTCACTTAAAGCCGTTTGATATAAAAAGCAGCAAAATCAGGATTTCTGACTTTCTCTCAGATCCTTCTCTGGATTTCCAGTATTCCTACACTAAATAATTCTCTTTCTGGCCGGGCCTCTAAACAGTTTTTATCTGTACTGAAATATCTTTAAGTGACATATAATTTCAAAATTCTGTAGCTGCGTTGAACCAGTGGCATATTTTAATACTCTGCCATCAGATGACACATCGATTCACACTGGGTTGGGGCTGGGCCAGAGAAGCTGAATATGAACTACAGTATTTTACAAGCATAGTGTCACATGGATAAAATGTACCAGATAGGTAGTGCAGAGAAGCTGTACCACAAATATGTAATGAGATACAAACTTAGAACTTCTATATCTTAGGTATCTCTCTACAGATATATCTTTAGAGTTCCTGTGAGGCAGATTTTGAAATCAGAAGGTTTCCTTGTGATTATGGAGTCAGATCAAAATAAAGAGGAATGGATAAAATATTTATTTATTAATTGATTTATGTCTCATCATCTGAGGACTTAAAGCCGTTTAAAAACTAATGAGGGAAAGGAATCAAGATGGCAGAGTAGAAGGACGTGCTCTCACCCCGTGTTGCGAGAACACCAGAATCACAACTAGCTGCTGGACAATCATCGACAGGAAGACACTGGAACTCACCAAAAAAGAGACCCCACATCCAAAGACAAAGGAGAAGCCACAATGAGACGGTAGGAGGGGTGCAATCACAGTAAAATCAAATCCCATAACTGCTTTGTGGGTGACTCACAGACTGGAGAACACTCATACCACAGAAGTCCACCCACTGGAGTGAAGGTTCTGAGCCCCACGTCAGGCTTGCGAACCTGGGGCTTCCAGCAATGGGAGGAGGAATTCCTAGAGAGTCAGACTTTGAAGGCTAGCGGGATTTGATTGCAGGGCTTTGACAGGACTCGTGGAAACAGAGCCTCCACTCTTGGAGGGCACACACAAAGTAGTGTGCGCATTGGGACCCAGGGGAAGGAGCAGTGACCCCACGGGAGACTGAACCAGACCTACCTGCTAGTGTTGGAGGGACTCCTGCAGAGGCAGGGGGTGGCTGTGGCTCACCGTGAGGACAAGGAACTGGCAGCAGAGGTTCTGGGAAGTACTCCTTGGCATGAGCCCTCCCAGAGTCTGCCATTAGCCCCACCAAAGAGCCCAGGTAGTCTCCAGTGTTGGGTTGCCTCAGGCCAAACAACCAACAGGGAGGGACCTCAGCCCCAACCCATCATCAGTCAAGCGGATTAAAGTTTTAATGAGCTCTGCCCACCAGAGCAACAGCCAGCTCTACCCACCACGAGTCCCTCCCATCAGGAAACTTGCACAAGCCTCTTAGATAACCTCATCCAGCAGAGGGCAGACAGCAGAAGCAAGAAGAACTACAGTCCTGCAGCCTGTGGAACAAAAACCACATTCACAGAAAGATAGACAAGATGAAAAGGCAGAGGGCTATGTACCAGATGAAAGAACAAGATAAAACCCCAGAAAAACAACCAAATGAAGAGGAGATAAGCAACCTTCCAGAAAAAGAATTCAGAATAATGAGAGTGAAGATGATCCAGGACCTCAAAAAAAGAATGGAGGCAAAGATCGAGAAGATGCAAGAAATGTTTAACAAAGACCTAGAAGATTTAAAGAACAAACAAACAGAGATGAACAATACAATAACTGAAATGAAAACTACACTAGAAGGAATCAATAGCAGAATAACTGAGGCAGAAGAACGGATAAGTGACCTGGAAAACAGAATGGAGGAATTCACTGCTGCGGAACAGAATAAAGAAAAAAGAATGAAAAGAAATGAAAACAGCCTAAGAGACCTCTGTGACAACATTAAATGCAGCAACATTCTCATTATACGGGTCCCAGAAGGAGAAGAGAGAGAGAAAGGACCAGAGAAAATATTTGAAGAGATTATAGTTGAAAATTCCCTAACATGGAAAGGAAATAGCCACCCAGGTCCAGGAAGCTCAGAGAGTCCCATACCGGATAAACCCAAGGAGAAACACACCAAGACACATAGTAATCAAATTGGCAAAAGTTAAAGACAAAGAAAAATTATTGAAAGCAGCAAGGGAAAAACGACAAATAACATACAAGGGAACTCCCATAAGGTTAACAGCTGATTTCTCAGCAGAAACTCTACAGACGAGAAGGGAGTGTCACGATATATTTAAAATGATGAAAGGGAAGAACCTACAACCAAGATTACTCTACCTGGCAAGGATCTCATTCAGATTCGATGGAGAAATCAAAAGCTTTACAGACAAACAAAAGCTAAGAGAATTCAGCATCACCAAACCAGCTCTACAACAAATGCTAAAGGAACTTCTCTAAGTGGGAAAACCAAGAGAAGAAAAGGACCTACAAAAACAAACCCAAAACAATTAAGAAAATGGTAATAGGAACATACATATCAATAATTACCTTAAATGTGAATAGATTAAATGCTCCAGCCAAAAGACACAGTCTCACTGAATGGATACAAAAACAAGACCCATGTATATGCTATCTACAAGAGACCCACTTCAGACCTAGGGACACATACAGACTGAAAGTGAGGGGATGGAAAAAGATATTCCATGCAAATGGAAATCAAAAGAAAGCTGGAGTAGCCATACTCATATCAGATAAAATAGACTTTAAAGTAAAGAATGTTACAAGAGACAAGGAAAGATACTACATAATGATCAAGGGATCAATCCAAGATGAAGATATAACAATTAAAAATATATATGCACCCAACATAGGAGCATCTCAATACATAAGGCAAATGCTAACAGCTATAAAAGAGGAAATTGACAGTAACACAATAATAGTGGGGGACTTCAACACCTCACTTACACCAATGGACAGATCATCCAAAATGAAAATAAATAAGGAAACAGAAGCTTTAAATGACACTAGAGACCAGATAGATTTAATTGATATTTATAGGACATTCCATCCAAAAACAACAGGTTACACTTTCTTCTCAAGTGTGCACGGAACATTCTCCAGGATAGATCACATCTTGGGTCACAAATCAAGCCTCAGTATATTTAAGAAAATGGAAATCATATCAGTCATCTTTTCTGACCACAACGCTATGAGATTAGAAATCAATTACAGGGAAAAAAACGTAAAAAACACAAATGCATGGAAGCTAAACAATACGTTACTAAATAACCAAGAGATCGCTGAAGAAATCAAAGAGGAAATAAAAAAATACCTAGAAACAAATGACAATGAATACACGACGATCAAAAACCTATGGGATGCAGCAAAAGCAGTTTGAAGAGGGAAGTTTATAGCTATACAAGCCTACCTCAAGAAACAAGAAAAATCTCAAATAAACAATCTAACCTTACACCTAAAGGAACTAGAGAAAGAAGAACAAACAAAACCCAAAGTTAGCAGAAGGAAAGAAATCATAACGATCAGAGTAGAAATAAATGAAATAGAAACAAACAATAGCAAAGATCAATAAAACTGAAAGCTGGTTCTTTGAGAAGATAAACAAAATTGATAAGCCATTAGCCAGACTCATCAAGAAAAAGAGGGAGAGGACTCAAATCAATAAAATGAGAAATGAAAAAGGAGAAGTTACAACAGACACCGCAGAAATACAAAGCATCCTAAGAGACTACTACAGGCAACTCTATGCCAATGAAATGGAAAACCTGGAAGAAATAGACAAATTCTTAGAAAGGTCTAACCTTCCAAGACTGAACCAGGAAGACATAGAAAATATGAACAAACCAATCACAAGTAATGAAATTGAAACTGTGATTAAAAATCTTCCAACAAAAAAAAGTCCAAGACCAGATGGCTTCACAGGTGAATTCTATCAAACATTTAGAGAACAGCTAACACCCATCCTTCTCAAACTCTTCCAAAAAATTACAGAGGAAGGAACACTCCCAAACTCATTCTACGAGGCCACCATCACCCTGATAGCAAAACCAGACAAAGATACTACAAAAAAAGAAAATTACAGACCAATATCACTGATGAATATAGATGCAAAAATCCTCAACAAAATACTAGCAAACAGAATCCAACAACGCATTAAAAGGATCATACACCATTATCAAGTGGGATTAATCCCAGGGATGCAAGGATTCTTAAAAATACGGAAATCAATCAATGTGATACACCATATTAAGAAATTGAAGAATAAAAACCATATGATCATCTCAATAGATGCAGAAAAAGCTTTTGACAAAATTCAACACCCATTTATGATAAAAACTCTCCAGAAAGTGGGCATAGAGGGAACCTACCTCAACGTCATAAAGGCCATATATGACAAACCCACAGCAAACATCATTCTCAATGGTGAAAAACTGAAAGCATTTCCTCTAAGATCAGGAACAAGACAAGGATGTCCACTCTCACCAGTATTATTCAACATAGTTTTGGAAGTCCTAGCCACGGCAATCAGAGAAGAAAAAGCAACAAAAGGAATACAAATTGGAAAAGAAGAAGTAAAACCATCACTGTTTGCAGATGACATGATACTATACATACAGAATCCTAAAGATGCTAGAAGAAAACTACTAGAGCTGATCAATGAATTTGGTAAAGTAGCAAGATACAAAATTAATGCACAGAAATCTCTTGCATTCCTATACACTAATGATGAAAACTCTGAAAGTGAAATTAAGAAAACACTCCCATTTACCATTGCAAGAAAAAAATAAAATATCTAGGAATAAACCTACCTAAAGAGACAAAAGACCTGTATGCAGAAAATTATAAGACACTGATGAAAGAAATTAAAGATGATACCAACAGATGGAGAGATATACCACATTCTTGCATTGGAAGAATGAATATTGTGAAAATGTCTCTACTACCCAAAGCAATCTACAGATTCAATGCAATCCCTATCAAATTACCAAATGGCATTTTTTACGGAACTAGAACAAAAAATCTTAAAATTTGTATGGAGACACAAAAGACCCCGAATGACCAAAGCTCTATTAAGGGAAAAAAACGGAGCTGGGGGAATCAGACTCCGTGACTTCAGACTATACTACAAAGCTACAGTAATCAAGACAATATGGTACTGGCACAAAAACAGAAACATAGATTAATGGAACAAGATAGAAAGCCCAGAGATAAACCCATGCACCTTTGGTCAACTAATCTATGACAAAGGAGGCAAGGATATACAATGGAGAAAAGACAGTCTCTTCAATAAGTGGTGCTGAGAAAACTGGACAGCTACATGTAAAAGAATGAAATTAGAACACTCCCTAACACCATACAGAAAAATAAACTCAAAATGGATTGAAGACCTAAATGTAAGACCTGACACTATAAAGCTTAGAGGAAAACATAGGAAGAACACTCTTTGACATAAATCACAGCAAGCTCTTTTTTGACTCACCTCCTAGAGTAATGGAAATAAAAACCCAAATAAACATATGGGACCTAATGAAACTTCAGAGCTTTTGCACAGAAAAGGAAACCATAAATAAGACGAAAAGACAACCCTCAGAATGGGAGAAAATATTTGCAAACGAATCAACAGACAAAGGATTAATCTCCAAAATATATAAGCAGTTCATGCAGCTCAATATTAAAAAAACAAACAACTCAATCCAAAAATGGGTAGAAGACCTAAATAGACATTTCTCCAAAGAAGACATACAGATGACCAAGAAGCACATAAAAAGCTGCTCAACATCACTAATTATTAGTGAAATGCAAATGAAAACTACAATGAGGTATCACCTCACACCAGTTAGAATGGGCATCATCAGAAAATCTACAAACAACAAATGCTGGAGAGGGTGTGGAGAAAAGGGAACCCTCTTGCACTGTTGGTGGGAATGTAAATTGATACAGCCACTATGGAGAACAGTATGGATGTTCCTTAGAAAACTGAAAATAGAATTACCATATGACCCAGCAATTCCACTACTGGGCATATACCCAGAGAAAACCATAATTCAAAAAGACACATGGGGCTTCCCTGGTGGCGCAGTGGTTGAGAATCTGCCTGCCAATGCAGGGGACCCGGGTTCGAGCCCTGGTCTGGGAAGATCCCACATGCCGCGGAGCAGCTGGGTCCGTGAGTCACAATTACTGAGCCTGCGCGTCTGGAGCCTGTGCTCCACAACAAGAGAGGCTGCGATAGTGAGAGGCCCGCGCACCGCGATGAAGAGTGGCCCCTGCTTGCCACAACTAGAGAAAGCCCTCGCACAGAAATGAAGACCCAACACAGCCATAAATAAATAAATAAATAAAATTAAAAAAAAAAAAAGACACATGTACCCCAATGTTCATTCCAGCACTATTTACAATAGCCAGGTCATGGAAGCAACCTAAATGCCCATTGACAGGCGAATGGATAAAGAAAATGTGGTACATATATAAAATGGAGTATTACTCAGCCATAAAAAGGGACGAAATTGGGTCATTTGTTGAGACGTGGATGGATCTAGAGACTGTCATACAGAGTGAAGTAAGTCAGAAAGAGAAAAACAAATATATATTAACGCATCTATGTGGAACCTAGAAAAATGGTACAGATGAACCAGTTTGCAGGGCAGAAAGTGAGACACAGATGTAGAGAACAAACGTATGGACTACAAGGGGGGAAAGCGGCGGGGGGTGGTGGTGGTGTTGGGATGAATTGGGAGATTGGGATTGACATGTATACACTGATGTGGATAAAACTGATGACTAATAAGAACCTGCTGTATAAAAAAAAATAAAATTCAAAAATAAAAACTAATGAGGAAATAAATGCTAATGAGAAATGGGGTTAAGATCATGTGGAGTTAAATGACAAAAATCCTATATCCTGGCTTCTGCATCAGAAGGTAAACTGGCTCACTGTGAGCAAAAGTTGTTTTTAAATTAATATTTAAGAAAAAGCATGAAATTTCAGACTGCTAATTTTACCATAATTACCATACATGTTATCATAAATGTCCTTATATTTTTAACCTGTTTAATTTATTATTTTTGTAAAAAATCTTTGAGTAAATTTGGTGATCCAGAAATATGTGTAATTAACAGCAAAGGCTATAGTGAAGGACTCTTAGCTCCATCCATAGGGTGTGGACAATGTATCAATAGCATATTCTGTTATGTTCTTTCAACAGCTATATAAATACACCAGTGAGATTAGACCACCACTTCCAGGGTTGTGTTCAGAAGCATATCTGTTCTTGGCAATAATAATGGGTAGTGTGAGAACCACATTTCCATTGTTAGCCTGAGGAACACTATATAAGGAATCTTCTTGTTTTCTAAAACACATAATATACACAAGCATATTGTATCCTTTAAGTTGCTAATTAATGTGGGCACAAGTGCATGGAAAGGCATTATCTCTGTAGCTCCAATAATTTTCATTTCAATAAAAATGCAAACTATGGCTGGACACTTGCCAGTCTTTTTTTCAGTTAAGTTTTGATCGGCTTTCTGGGTTTCTGCTTTTTTTGCTGTCTTTTAAGGTAACATCTAGAAACAACTAAGTTATTACTTATATATTGAATGTAATTCTAAGAGACTGATCAAATTCCCAGAGCCTTGGGAAATTCTAGAAATATAGAAATTCTAGAATCAGGTGTTCTCAGTTCTTCATAGTTGGTAATAGCAAATGTTACATGGAAAATATTTTCTTGGAAAACACAAATAGCATTTATATTGTTTTGAAATATACCATTAGAATGGAAAACATTGCCATGTTCAATTCTATATCACAAACAACTATATACAGCATTAATTTCTAATTTAAAGATATATATCAAGGTGATATTTAATTATGTATTAAAAATCACTATTCTTTATCACATACTGGATAAACTGATGCTTGCTTGAAAGCCATGACAAAATAATTTTATATTCCTGGAGAAAAGTGGAAGTACACAATTTCCTAATAAATATATATGTCAGCTAGTAATAAATATAAAATTATAGAGATACTCTAAATTGCTAAATAATTTTCACCATTCAAAGATAGAGAAGACATTTTTTACTGCCCAAGTGTGGCACAGATTTTGTGTTCATTTCACTGCTTTACATTTTGGGATTTCAGGTCAATTTTGTGCTTTATATCACTAATAATTCTAATATTCATAAGCATAAAATGAAGAATCTGGTTATTTGCCTCATTACAAAGCTCATAACAGGTATCACATGATAATCCATTGAGATATGAATTGGTTTTTGGTTTTAGATGCTGTAAGATGCTTAAGATAATGAGAGGAAAATTTTCTTTCTCCTGTTTTAGAGAACGAAGTTTTTGTTTTCTGGAGGTGTGAAGTTACACTTGTCCCCAGTGAGAATTAACAGACCTTTAAAATATTAAAACCCTGCAATTTAATGGCTGATGATATTGGATAATCCTAGAAGGGATAGTCCAAGGGTAAGAGAGACAGAAGTATCCCATCTCAGAGAAGGAAGATTTCAAAGAGTAAAGAAGACAGGAGCAGCTGTTTTGGCAAGGAGGTATGGTAGAGGTAGTTCAAGAATGGTGTAGATCCCTGCACTATTTATTCACATGCTTTTTTTTTTTTTTTTCAAACATCTTTATTGAAGTATAATTGCCTTACAATAGTGTGTTAGCATCTGCTTTATAACAAAGTGAATCTGTTATACATATACAATATGTTCCCATTTCTCTTCCCTCTTGCATCTCCCTCCCTCCCACCCTCCCCAACCCACCCCTCTAGGTGGTCACAAAGCACCGAGCTGATCTCCCTGTGCTATGCGGCTGCTTCCCACTAGCTATCTATTTTACATTTGGTAGTGTATATATGTCCATGACACTCTCTTACCCTGTCACATCTCACCCCACCCCCTCCCCATATCCTCAAGTCCATTCTCTAGTAGGTCTGTGTCTTTATTCCCGTCTTGCCACTAGGTTCTTCATGGCCTTTTTTTTTTTTTTTTCCCTTAGATTCCATATATATGTGTTAGCATACTGTATTTGTTTTTCTCTTTCTGACTTACTTCACTCTGTATGACAGACTCTAACTCCATCCACCTCATTACAAATACCTCCATTTCATTTCTTTTTATGGCTGAGTAATATTCCATTGTATATATGTGCCACATCTTCTTTATCCATTCATCTGTCGATGGACATTTAGGTTGCTTCCATGTCCTGGCTATTGTAAATAGAGCTGCAATGAACATTTTGGTACATGACTCTTTTTGACCTATGGTTTTCTCAGGGTATATGCCCAGTAGTGGGATTGCTGGGTCGTATGGTAGTTCTATTTGTAGTTTTTTAAGGAACCTCCATACTGTTCTCCATAGTGGCTGTATCAATTTACATTCCCACCAACAGTGCAAGAGTGTTCCCTTTCCTCCACACCCTCTCCAGCATTTATTGTTTCTAGATTTTTTGATGATGGCCATTCTGACCGGTATGAGATGATATCTCATTGTAGTTTTGATTTGCATTTCTCTAATGATTAATGATGTTGAGCATTCTTTCATGTGTCTGTAGGCCATCTGTATATCTTCTTTGGAGAAATGTCTATTTAGATCTTCTGCCCATTTTTGGATTGGGTTGTTCGTTTTTTTGTTATTGAGCTGCATGAGCTGCTTGTAAATCTTGGAGATTAATCCTTTGTCAGTTGCTTCATTTGCAAATATTTTCTCCCATTCTGAGGGTTGTCTTTTGGTCTTGTTTATGGTTTCCTTTGCTGTGCAAAAGCTTTTCAGTTTCATTAGGTCCCATTTGTTTATTTGTGTTCTTATTTCCATTTCTCTGGGAGCTGGGTCAAAAAGAATCTTGCTGTGATGTATGTCATAGAGTGTTCTGCCTATGTTTTCCTCTAAGAGTTTGATAGTGTCTGCCCTTACACTTAGGTCTTTAATCCATTTTGAGTTTATTTTTGTGCATGGTGTCAGGGAGTGTTCTAATTTCATACTTTTACATGTTCCTGTCCAATTTTCCCAGCACCACTTATTGAAGAGGCTGTCTTTTCTCCACTGTATATGCTTGCCTCCTTTATCAAAGATAAGTTGACCATATGTGTGTGGGTTTATCTCTGGGCTTTCTATCCTGTTCCATTGATCTATATTTCTGTTTTTGTGCCAATACCAAACTGTCTTGATTACTGAAGCTGTGTAATATAGTCTGAAGTCAGGGAGCCTGATTCCCCCAGCTCCATTTTTCGTTCTCAAGATGGCTTTGGCTATTCGGGGTCTTTTGTGTTTCCATACAAATTGTGAAATTTTTTGTTCTAGTTCTGTGAAAAATGCCAGTGGTAGTTTGATAGGGATTGCATTGAATCTGTAGATTGCTTTGGGTAGTAGAGACATTTTCACAATGTTGATTCTTCCAATCCAGGAACATGGTATATCTCTCCATCTATTTGTATCATCTTTAATTTCTTTCATCAGTGTCTTATAATTTTCTGCATACAGGTCTTTTGTCTCCTTAGGTAGGTTTATTCCTAGATATTTTATTCTTTTTGTTGCAATGGTAAATGGGAGTGTTTTCTTAATTTCACTTTCAGATTTTTCGTCATTAGTGTATAGAAATGCAAGAGATTTCTGTGCATTAATTTTGTATCCTGCTACTTTACCAAATTCATTGATTAGCTCTAGGAGTTTTCTGGTAGCATCTTTACGATTCTCTATGTATAGTATCATGTCATCTGCAAATAGTGACAGCTTTACTTCTTCTTTTCCGATTTGGATTCCTTTTATTTCTTTGTCTTCTCTGATTGCTGTGGCTAGGACTTCCAGAACTATGTTGAATAATAGTGGTGAGAGTGGGCAACCTTGTCTTGTTCCTGATCTTAGTGGAAATGGTTTCAGTTTTTCACCATTGAGGACAATGTTGGCTGTGGGTTTGTCATATATGGCCTTTATTATGTTGAGGAAAGTTCCCTCTATGCCTACTTTCTGCAGGGCTTTTATCATAAATGGGTGTTGAATTTTGTCAAAAGCTTTCTCTGCATCTATTGAGATGATCATATGGTTTTTCTCCTTCAATTTGTTAATATGGTGTATCACATTGATTGATTTGCGTATATTGAAGAATCCTTGCATTCCTGGGATAAACCCCACTTGATCATGGTGTATGATCCTTTTAATGTGCTGTTGGATTCTGTTTGCTAGTATTTTGTTGAGGATTTTTGCATCTATGTTCATCAGTGATATTGGCCTGTAGTTTTCTTTCTTTGTGACATCTTTGTCTGGTTTTGGTATCAGGGTGATGGTGGCCTCGTAGAATGAGTTTGGGAGTGTTCCTCCCTCTGCAATATTTTGGAAGAGTTTGAGAAGGATAGGTGTTAGCTCTTCTCTAAATGTTTGATAGAATTCGCCTGTGAAGCCATCTGGTCCTGGGCTTTTGTTTGTTGGAAGGTTTTTAATCACAGTTTCAATTTCAGTGCTTGTGATTGGTCTGTTCATATTTTCTATTTCTTCCTGGTTCAGTCTCGGCAGTTTGTGCATTTCTAAGAATCTGTCCATTTCTTCCAGGTTGTCCATTTTATTGGCATATAGTTGCTTGTAGTAATCTCTCATGATCTTTTGTATTTCTGCAGTGTCAGTGGTTACTTCTCCTTTTTCATTTCTAATTCTATTGATCTGAGTCTTCTCCCTTTTTCTCTTGATGAGTCTGGCTAATGGTTTATCAATTTTGTTTATCTTCTCAAAGAACCAGCTTTTAGTTTCATTGATTTTTGCTATTGTTTCCTGCATTTCTTTTTCATTTATTTCTGACCTGATCTTTATAATTTCTTTCCTTCTGCTAGCTTTGGGGTTTTTTTGTTCTTCTTTCTCTAATTGCTTTAGGTGCAAGGTTAGGTTGTTTATTCGAGATGTTTCCTGTTTCTTGAGGTAGGCTTGTATTGCTATAAACTTCCCTCTTAGCACTGCTTTTGCTGTGTCCCATAGGTTTTGGGTCGTCGTGTCTCCATTGTCATTTGTTTCTAGGTATTTTTTGATTTCCCCTTTGATTTCTTCAGTAATCACTTCGTTATTAAGTAATGTATTGTGTAGCCTCCATGTGTTTGTATTTTTTACAGATCTTTTCCTGTAATTGATATCTAGTCTCATAGCGTTGTGGTCGGAAAAGATACTTGATACGATTTCAATTTTCTTAAATTTACCAAGGCTTGATTTGTGACCCAAGATATGATCTATCCTGGAGAATGTTCCATGAGCACTTGAGAAAAATGTGTATTCTGTTGTTTTTGGGTGGAATGTCCTATAAATATCAATTAAGTCCATATTGTTTAATGTATCATTTAAAGCTTGTGTTTCCTTATTTATTTTCATTTTGGATGATCTGTCCATTGGTGAAAGTGGGGTGTTAAAGTCCCCTACTATGATTGTGTTCCTGTCAATTTCCCCTTTCATGGCTGTTAGTATTTGCCTTATGTATTGAGGTGCTCCTATGTTGGGTGCATAAATATTTACAATTGTTATACCTTCCTCTTGGATCGATCCCTTGATCATTATATAGTGTCCTTCTTTGTCTCTTGTAATAGTCTTTATTTTAAAGTCTATTTTGTCTGATATGAGAATTGCTACTCCAGCTTTCTTTTGATTTCCATTTGCATGGAATATCTTTTTCCATCCCCTCACTTTCAGTCTGTATGTGTCCCTAGGTCTGAAGTGGGTCTCTTGTAGACAGCATATGTATGGGTCTTGTTTTTGTATCCATTCAGCCAGCCTGTGTCTTTTGGTGGGAGCATTTAATCCATTTACATTCACGGTAATTATCGATATGTATGTTCCTATTCCCATTTTCTTAAATGTATTGGGTTTGTTATTGTAGGTGTTTTCCTTCTCTTGTGTTTCTTGCCTAGAGAATTTCCTTTAGCATTTGTTGTAAAGCTGGTTTGGTGGTGCTGAACTCTCTCAGCTTTTGCTTGTCTGTAAAGGTTTTAATTTCTCCATCGAATCTGAATGAGATCCTTGCTGGGTAGAGTAATCTTGGTTGTAGGTTTTTCTCCTTCATGACTTTAAGTATATCCTGCCACTCCCTTCTGGCTTGCAGAGTTTCTGCTGAGAGATCAGATGTTAACCTTATGGGGATTCCCTTGTGTGTTATTTGTTTTTTTTCCCTTGCTGCCTTTAATATGTTTTCCTTATATTTAATTTTTGACAGTTTGATTAATATGTGTCTTGGCGTGTTCCTCCTTGGGTTTATCCTGTATGGGACTCTCTGTGCTTCCAGGACTTGATTAACTATTTCCTTTCCCATATTAGGGAAGTTTTCAACTATAATCTCTTCAAAAATTTTCTCAGTCCCTTTCTTTTTCTCTTCTTCTTCTGGGACCCCTATAATTCGAATGTTGGCACGTTTAATGTTGTCCCAGAGGTCCCTGAGACTGTCCTCAGTTCTTTTCATTCTTTTTTCTTTATCCTGCTCTGTAGTAGTTATTGCCACCATTTTATCTTCCAGGTCACTTATCCTTTCTTCTGCCTCAGTTATTCTACTATTGACCCCATCTAGAGTATTTTTAATTTCATTTATTGTGTTTTTCATCATTGCTTGGTTCCTCTTTAGTTCTTCTACATCCTTGTTAAATGTTTCTTGCATTTTGTCTATTCTATTCCCAAGATTTTGGATCATCCTTACTATCATTATTCTGAATTCTTTTTCAGGTAGACTACCTATTTCCTCTTCATTTGTTAAGTCCAGTGTGTTTTGAGCCTGCTCCTTCATCTGCTGTGTGTTTTTCTGTCGTCTCATTTTGCCTATCTTACTGTGTTTGGGGTCTCCTTTTCACAGGCTGCAGGTTCGTAGTTCCCGTTGTTTTTGGTATCTGTCCCCAGCGTCTAAGGTTGGTTCAGTGGGTTGTGTAGGCTTCCTGGTGGAGGGAACTAGTGCCTGAGTTCTGGTGGATGAGGCTAGATCTTGTCTTTCTGGTGGGCACGTCCACGTCTGGTGGTGTATTTTGGGGTGTCTGTGGCCTTATTATGATTTTAGGCAGCCTCTCTGCCAATGGATGGGGTTGTGTTCCTGTCTAGCTAGTTGTTTGGCATAGGGTGTCCAGCACTGTAGCTTGCTGGTCGTTGAGTGAAGCTGGGTCTTGATGTTGAGATGGAGATCTCTGGGAGATTTTTGCCGTTTGGTATTACGTGGAGCTGGGAGGTCTCTTGTGGACCAGTGTTCTGAAGTTGGCTCTCCCACCTCAGAGGCACGGCCCTGATGCCTGGCTGGAGCACCAAGAGCCTTTCGTCCACATGGCTCAGAGTAAAAGGGAGAAAAAATAGAAAGAAAGAAAGAAAGAGGCTATAATATAGTGAAGTAAAATAAAGCTATTGTAAAGCAAAGCTATACAGACAAAATCTCACCCAGAAGCATATACATATACACTCACAAAAAAAAGGAAAAGGGGAAAAATTAATATCTCCTGCTCCCAGAGTCCCCCTCCTGAATTTGGGCTGATTCGTTGTCTATTCAGGTATTCAGCAGATGCAGGCACATCAAGTTGTTTGTGGAGCTTTAATCCGCTGCTTCTGAGGCTGCTGGGAGAGATTTCCCCTTCTCTTCCCTGTTCGCACAGCTCCTGGGGTTCAGCTTTGGATTTGGACCCGCCTCTGCGTGTAGGTCGCCTGAGGGCGTCTGTTCCCCGCCCAGACAGGACGGGGTTAAAGGAGCAGCTGCTTCGGGGGCTCTGGCTCACCCAGGCCGCGGGGAGGGAGCGGTACGGAGGAGGCGGGGCGAGCCTGCGGTGGCCGAGGCCGGCGTGACGTTGCACCAGCTCAAGGCGCGCAGTGCGTTCTCCCGGGGATGTTGTCCCCGGATCCTGGGACCCTGGCAGTGGCGGGCTGCACAGGCTCCCGGGAGGGGAGGCGTGGAGAGCGACCTGTGCCCACACACAGGCTTTTTGGAGGCGGCAGCAGCAGCCCCAGCGTCTCACGCCCGTCTCTGGGGTCCGCGCTGATCGCCGTGGCTTGCGCCCTTCTCTGGAGTTCGTTTAGGCGGCGCTCTGAATCCCCTCTCCTTGCGCGCAGCGAAACAAAGAGGCAAGAAAAAGTCTCTTGCCTCTTCGGCAGCTGCAGACCTTTTCTCGGTCTCCCTCCAGGCTAGCTGTGGTGCGCCAACCCCTTCAGGCTGTGTTCACGCCGCCAGCCCCAGTCCTCTCCCTGCGATCCGACCACAGCCCGAGCCTCAGCTCCCAGCCCTGCCCGCCCCGGCGGGGGAGCAGACAAGCCTCTCGGGCTGGTGAGTGCTGCTCGGCGCCGAGCCTCTGTGCGGGAGTCTCTCCGATTTTCCCTCTGCGCCCCTGTTGCTGTGGGATCCGCGCTGATAGCCGCGGCTCGCGCCCTTCTCTGGAGTTCGTTTAGGCGGCGCTCTGAATCCCCTCTCCTTGCCCGCCGCGAAACAAAGAGGCAAGAAAAAGTCTCTTGCCTCTTCGGCAGCTGCAGACTTTTTCCCCGGACTCCCTCCCGGCTAGCTGTGGTGCGCTAACCCCTTCAGGCTGTGTTCACGCTGCCAGCCCCAGTCCTCTCCCTGCGATCCGACCGAAGCCCGAGCCTCAGCTCCCAGCCCCGCCCGCCCCGGCGGCTAAGCAGACAAGCCTCTCGGGCTGGTGAGTGCTGCTCGGCGCCGAGCCTCTGTGCGGGAACCTCTCCGCTTTGCCCTCCGCACCTCTGTGGCTGCGCTCTCCTCCGTGGCTCTGAAGCTTCCCCCCTCCGCCCCCCGCAGTCTCCGCCCGCGAAGGGGCTCCTAGTGCGTGGAAACCTTTCCTCCTTCACGGCTCCCTCCCACTGGTGCAGGTGCCGTCCCTATTCTTTTGTCTCTGTTATTTCTTTTTTCTTTTGCCCTACCCAAGTACGGGGGGAGTTTCTTGCCTTTTTGGAGGTCGGACGTTTTCTGCCAGCGTTCAGTGGGTGTTCTGTAGGAGCAGTTCCACGTGTAGGTGTATTTCTACTGTATCTGTGGGAAGGAATGTGATCTCCGCGTCTTACTCTTCCGCCATCTTCTCTATCATCCGTGAATCTTTTAAAGAAACGGTATGCATCCAAATTTTAAGCCTCTCTCTCCAGAAGTTCCTTAACTTCAGACAAGTTCTTTAGTCCTGAGAGCCTCTTGCCACGAGCTTCCCGGACCCTCTCTCTGCGACCCCCAAGCTTCCTTTTCCTCCAGACCCCTATTCACATGCTTTTGTTGAAAACTGGCTGTTGGTTCCTTATAGAAGCTGGACTCTAGGTGATATTTCCTAGGAGGTTTGATGAGAAATTGTGAGACTGATCTTATTGGTAGTATGAAAGACCTCTTTTAGAGGCATCTGTGGCAGTCATTGTTGCTCCAGGAAGCATTACAGAGGATGCTTAAAATCAGACTTGTATGGCATCTGTGTTGGCTCTGGTACATCTGTTCCTTCTACCACGTAAGGCCATAGGTCTCAAATGAGTGCAAGGTGGACATGGGTTGGAGCATAATTTATTTTGGAAATCTGTTTTGCCCTTTTCAAGAATTAACTTGGTGCCAACAAACACTAGTGTTTCTGTTACCTATATATTACGGAACAAATTTATGCTTATCAGAGAAGTAAACATGCAAAATATTTTAATTTGAACTAAATATTACATTATGGATCAGACAATTACAAATTTTCTGGAATAAAAGATTTTGGTGTAGCTTAAATTTGTACAACTTGTCCAGGGTAAAGACTTCCTTAAGATCTATAGTTATAATGGGAAAGATGTTTTCCTTTTACTTAACATGTATCTCTTATTCTCCATTCATTTATGCAGTTTCACTCTATAATATTTATTGCTTAATATGGTAAACAAACAAACTGGAGATTCTCCCTGACCTTAATTCAGTTACAGTGTAGGGAGTGATTGAAGAAGCAATATGGTTAATATAAAATTTATTATTAAAATTTTACGTTGTTGCATTGAGAAAAATGCTTTCCAATTCCCTTTTGGAGATAGGAGACCTGAAAGATGACCTTAAGAGTCTTCGTATTTCCAGTGTAGAGAATCGATGTCAAATATATGGCTGTCAGAAAAGTCAAAGCCACCTGCTATGCAGCTATTTTTAGATGAACACAAAAGTTAGCAAGTCTCTCTGATTTTTATGTCTTACATTTTATTTGCCTTAAGGACAGGTCTGACCAAAAAGAAATACATCCTGTTTGGATGTCCAAAAAGTCACGAAAGCGTCTTTTCAAAAGTAGTGTCTTAATAAATAAATTAGTTGAGTTTGGTCATTCCATATGTTCATCCAACCAACTTTTCTTTAAGAATCTGCTAGGTCCTACATAGTGTAGTTATTATGGTTATGACTACACACTGAAGGAGCTTATGTTTAATCAAAGAAGATATAATTGTTTGTTAAATGTAAAAAGCATGATGCATATTGCAAAGACATGTTAGATGAGATTTCAGTCTAGCCTAGGCTTCTCAAACGGGAAATTTTGCTCCCCTGTGGACATGTGGCAATGTCTGGAGACCTTTTTATTGTCACAGCTGGGGAGGGGAGAGCTACTGGAATCTAGTGGGTAGAGACCAGGGATGCTGTTAAACGTCTTACAGTGGCACCTGACAGCCCTCACAACAAGGATTTCTTTGCTCTTAAAAGTCCACAGTGACACTGTTGAGAAACCCTGGTCTAGAGTGATGGGAGGGACAGACAGGGCATGGAGGTTTGGGAATCACTGTGGCAGCCATATAGCTGAGCAACTGCTTTCTGGGTGGTGATACCTTTTAAATATCCCACTCATTAGACCTACAATTCAGTAACCCCATTGTGTTTTATATCTAGATAAAGCTTCGTAAAGGTTGATTGAATAAATAAATCATAAAATGGCAAATGTTAATGTGAGACAGATAGTACCCAACCTTCATTCTACTTTCCTACCCCTTTATTTTTTGACAGAATAATCAGTGTTCCTCAGATTTGTCTCGGCTCTGGTTACTGGCTGCATGACCTACAATTGTTACTGAAACTGTAAGCTGGAGATAATGATAGCTTACTTTACAATTGTTGTGAGAATTAAATGAGAATGTTCAATAAATATAAAGTATCCTGCATAGTCTCTGAATAAATGGCAGCTATTAATCAGAGAAGATCACATTATGCTCCAAATGATACAAGTCATAGAGCTTCTGTGGCCCCATAAATTACAGAATTATTATATCTTACATGAAGACCACAATGGAAATGATGACCTCTTTTGATAAAGAGCTTTGTTGTGAATTACTTTCTTAAACCTTCAGTTAGATGAGTTATATGTGGAAAGCCCTGGAATGCTAAGTGTTTTTACAAGATTTGTTACTGGCACGAAACGGGCAGGCATAAATGAGATCAATTCAAAAAATTTACCCTGCAAACTTGCTGAGGGGCTGTCTGCTAAAGTGTAGTGACAGATCATAAAACTACTGAGAAAGACAGAGGTATAGGGCACTGGAAATATAAAAGGCACTGTCTCTGGATCTTTACAAATGCAACTTTTTTCAGGATTTGTACTGCTACACTGCTATGCTTAATATCATAGTCCCTTTTTGTGTGTAGTACAGGAAGTTGACCTGAGTTCAGACGAAGGTAAGAGTTATCAGCGGTGCCTATGGCACTGTTGCTGTGCCAGTACCATGTAGTTATGAATCAGGCGTTTAAGTCAGCTGTAATGTCCCAACTTTGCTGTGTTACAGCATTGTGACCTTGAGCAAGTTAAGTGTCTCAGATAAATTTTCTCTTCTGTACAATGGGGATATTGATGATACCTGCTTCTTCAGTTGTGTTGATTAAATTGAGTAATTCATGAGAAGCACTTAGTATAGTGTCTGGGATTACGATCGTCATCATCATTTATCATTTTTACTGTCATCTCGTAAAAGCTTTCTATTCTTAAAATAATTTGTACCACTTAACTTTTTAGCTTTGTTAAAAGGAATAGCTCTTAAAGTGATTCTTCTGTATGTTTTTAAGTAGGATTAAGTTTCTGGATTAATATATATCTATTTTTATATATTTTCTGATTATGAGTTTTCTCATTGTGTGGAAAGAACAGAGGATCTGTCTGTGTGTGGATTTTTCCATTTGATAATTCTTGAATCTGATAGTTAATATCTATAGAATCTCTTCTCATTAAGTAATCTGATTGTTCTTCATTTTCTTATATGCCACTATCCACTTGTTTTCTTTCTTCAACTATATGATCAAACAGTATTGATGATGGCATTTGGCTTTGGAAGAACTTCTTAAATGCTCAAAATTTGGACTTGTGTGGACTGAGGTGCTTCCTGGTTGTGTCTGACTTTTTAAAAAGTGGGAGATGGGTAGATGATTGCAGAAATCAGGCCACAGAAGGCATAAGCTGACCATGTATAGGTGGCATCTGGGGAAACCTTCATGCATTATATATTTTGATATCTCAGCTCTTTAGGTAGAAATAGCCTGCAGGAAGCCATTCCCCTCTCTCCTAACCATGGCAGGCATCCCTGGTTGATTTTAACATTCATTTTCACTGGCCTCAGAATACTTTTCAATTCACAAAGCAGCCATTATCCATTGATTACTGTCAGCATGCTTAATGAAATCTCTTCCTCATCTCTACTTGTATAGGGATCCAAAAATGCTAGTATGGACTCTTAGATAAGCAGCAGGAGAAAGTCAAAATGTTTAGATTGGATCTAAATACTACCTGCAAAAATTCAAGATGAAAGAGATAACACAATAGGAACTTTTATAAGGAAGGCATTAGTTGATTGTGTTATATAAATAGATAACCACAAACACTTGTGTCATGGAATGCTGGAGAACTAGAGAATCTATTGGCCAGTGATCAGCTGAGGGAATCTGAAGACACACAGTTTTGAAGAACGTGTCACAAATACGAGAAAATCCACTTTTATGACATCGGAATATAGTAGAATTGATAGATAATATTAATAATCAAGGAAGTCTAATGACCTTTATTTTATTTCTTAGATATTCTGCCCACTCATTTGTTCCCATGCACCTGTTGTCTAAAGGGAAAGCTGGGTACGAAGCAAGCCACAATTATTTTTATTTGTATGAAAAGGAAAACAAAATCAGAGTTTTCAAAGTATGTAAAATTGTTTAAAGTAAAGAGAGAAAGTGTGGAGAGGAGTGTGTGATGCTCCAGCATTTTTTGTAGTTACTGTTCTTGTTTCTATTGTTTCGTTTTGTTGATTTGGTTGTGGGGTCCTTATTTTCCAGAGTGAATAAGCAAGCAGTGGATTTAGTTTCCACTGATTAATCCTGTCAGAACAGCAATATCCAGGCCTAATTCTTCTCCTTTGATCAGGAATTTATAGGGAGACATCAAGACTTGAGATCCTGTGTGTAGCTGTTTCATCACCGAGTCTACAATTTTATAGCTCATTAATTTCTTTTCATTGGATAATCCTAAAAACAAACACTCATTGACTGTCTATAGATGTCAGGCGACTGCACTGATTATTTTTCATCATATATTTTCTCATTTAATCCTCAAAACAATCCTGTGAAAAATTAAAGCTTTCGAGCCCCAGTTTCCTAACTTATAAAATAGAGATTGAAATGAATGCATATCTTTTTTTTTTTATTTCCATTACTCTAGGAGGTGGATCAAAAAAGATCTTGCTGTGATTTATGTCAAAGAGTGTACTTCCTATGTTTTCCTCTAAGAGTTTTATAGTGTCCAGTCTTATATTTAGGTCTCTAATCCATTTTGAGTTTATTTTTGTGTATGGTGTTAGGGAGTATTCTAATTTCATTGTTTTACATGTAGCTGTCCAGTTTTCCCAGCACCACTTATTGAAGAGACTGTTTTTTCTCCATTGTATATCTTTGCCTCCTTTGTCATAGATTAGTTGACCATAGGTGCGTGGGTTAATCTCTGGGCTTTCTATCTTGTTCCATTGATCTATATTTCTGTTTTTGTGCCAGTACCATATTGTCTTGATTACTGTAGCTTTGTAGTATAGTCTGAAGTCAGGGAATCTGATTCCTCCCGCTCCGTTTTTTTCCCTCAAGACTGCTTTGGCTATTCGGGGTCTTTTGTGTCTCCATACAAATTTTAAGATTTGTTCTAGCTCCGTAAAAAATGCGATTGGTAATTTGATAGGGATTGCATTGAATCTGTAGATTGCTTTGGGTAGTATACTCATTTTCACAATGTTGATTCTTCCAATCCAAGAACATGGTATATCTCTCCATCTGTTGGTATCATCTTTAATTTCTTTCATCAGTGTCTTATAGTTTTCTGCATACAGGTCTTTTGTCTCCCTAGGTAGGTTTATTCCTAGGTATTTTATTCTTTTTGTTGCAATGGTAAATGGGAGTGTTTCCTTAATTTCTCTTTCAGATTTTTCATCATTAGTGTATAGGAATGCAAGAGATTTCTGTGCATTAATTTTGTATCCTGCAACATTACCAAATTCATTAATTAGCTCTAGCAGTTTTCTGGTGGCAGTTTTAGGATTCTCTATGTACAGTATCATGTCATCCGCAAACAGATGACAGTTTTACTTCTTCTTTTCCAATTTGTATTCCTTTTATTTCTTTTTCTTCTCTGATTGCCGTGGCTAGGACTTCCAGAACTATGTTGAATAATAGTGGTGAGAGTGGACATCCTTGTCTCGTTCCTGATCTTAGAGGAAATGCTTTCAGTTTTTCACCATTGAGAATGATGTTTGCTGTGGGTTTGTCACATATGGCCTTTATTATGTTGAGGTAGGTTCCCTCTATGCCCACTTTCTGGAGAGTTTTTATCATAAATGGGTGTTGAATTTTGTCAAAAGCTTTTTCTGCATCTATTGAGATGATCATATGGTTTTTCTTCTTCAATTTGTTAATATGGTGTATCACATTGATTGATTTGCGTATATTGAAGAATCCTTGCATCCCTGGGATAAATCCCACTTGATCGTGGTGTATGATCCTTTTAATGTGTTGTTGGATTCTGTTTGCTAGTATTTTGTTGAGGATTTTTGCATCTATATTCATCAGTGATATTGGTCTGTAATTTTCTTTTTTTGTAGTATCTTTGTCTGGTTTTGGTATCAGGGTGATGGTGGCCTCATAGAATGAGTTTGGGAGTGTTCCTTCCTCTGCAATTTTTTGGAAGAGTTTGAGAAGGATGGGTGTTAGCTCTTCTCTAAATGTTTGATAGAATTCACCTGTGAAGCCATCTGGTCCTGGACTTTTGTTTGTTGGAAGATTTTTAATCACAGTTTCAATTTCATTACTTGTGATTGGTCTGTTCATATTTTCTGTTTCTTCCTGGTTCAGTCTTGGAAGGTTATACCTTTCTAAGAATTTGTCCATTTCTTCCAGGTTGTCCATTTTATTGGCATAAAGTTGCTTGTAGTAGTCTCTTAGGATGCTTTGTATTTCTGCAGTGTCTGTTGTAACTTCTTCTTTTTCATTTCTGATTTTATTGATTTGAGTCCTCTCCCTCTTTTTCTTGATGAGTCTGGCTAATGGCTTATCAATTTTGTTTATCTTCTCAAAGAACCAGCTTTTAGTTTTATTGATCTTTGCTATTGTTTTCTTTGTTTCTATTTCATTTATTTCTGCTCTGATCTTTATGATTTCTTTCCTTCTGCTAACTTTGGGTTTTGTTTGTTCTTCTTTCTCTAGTTTCTTTAGGTGTAAGGTTAGATTGTTTACTTGAGATTTTTCTTGTTTCTTTAGGTAGGCTTGTATAGCTATAAACTTCCCTCTTAGAACTGCTTTTGCTGCATCCCATAGGTTTTGGGTCGTCGTGTTTTCATTGTCATTTGTCTCTAGGTATTTTTTTATTTCCTCTTTGATTTCTTCAGTTGTCTCTTGGTTATTTAGTAACGTATTGTTTAGCCTCCATGTGTTTGTCTTTTTTATGTTTTTTTCCCTGTAATTGATTTCTAATCTCATAGCGTTGTGGTCAGAAAAGATGCTTGATATGATTTCAATTTTCTTAAATTTACTGAGGCTTGATTTGTGACACAAGATGTGATCTATCGTGGAGAATGTTCCGTGCGCACTTGAGAAGAACGTGTAATCTGCTGTTTTTGGATGGAATGTCCTATATATATCGATTAAATCTATCTGGTCTATTGTGTCATTTAAAGCTTCTGTTTCCTTATTTATTTTCATTTTGGATGATCTGTCCATTGGTGTAAGTGAGGTGTTAAAGTCCCCCACTATTACTGTGTTACTGTCGATTTCCTCTTTTATAGCTGTTAGCAGTTGCCTTATGTATTGAGGTGCTCCTATGTTGGGTGCATATATATTTATAATTGTTATATCTTCTTCTTGGATTGATCCCTGGATCATTATGTAGTGTCCTTCCTTGTCTCTTGTAACATTCTTTATTTTAAAGTCTATTTTATCTGATATGAGTATAGCTACTCCAGCTTTCTTTTGATTTCCATTTGCATGGAATATCTTTTTCCATCCCCTCACTTTCAGTCTGTATGTGTCCCTAGGTCTAAAGTGGGTCTCTTGTAGACAGCATATACATGGGTCTTGTTTTTGTATCCATTCAGCCATTCTATGTCTTTTGGTTGGGGCATTTAATCCATTCACGTTTAAGGTAATTATCGATATGTATGTTCCTATGACCATTTTCTTAATTGTTTTGGGTTTGTTTTTGTAGGTCCTTTTCTTCTCTTGTGTTTCCCACTTAGAGAAGTTCCTTTAGCATTTGTTGTAGAGCTGGTTTGGTGGTGCTGAATTCTCTTTGCTTTTGCTTGTCTGTAAAGCTTTTGATTTCTCCATCAAATCTAAATGAGATCCTTGCCAGGTAGAGTAATCTTGGTTGTAGGTTCTTCCCTTTCATCACTTTAAGTATATCATGCCACTCCCTTCTGGCTTGCAGAGTTTCTGCTGAGAAATCAGCTGTTAACCTTATGGGAGTTCCCTTGTATGTTATTTGTCATTTTTCCCTTGCTGCTTTCAGTAATTTTTCTTTGTCTTTAATTTTTGCCACTTTGATTACTATGTGTCTTGGCATGTTTCTCCTTGGGTTTATCCTGTATGGGACTCTCTGCGCTTCCTGGACTTGGGTGGCTATTTCCTTTCCCATGTTAGGGAAGTTTTCGACTATAATCTCTTCAAATATTTTCTCTGGTCCTTTCTCTCTCTCTTCTCCTTCTGGGACCCCTATAATGCGAATGTTGTTGCGTTTAATGTTGTCCCAGAGGTCTCTTAGGCTGTCTTCATTTCTTTTCATTCTTTTTTCTTTAGTCTGTTCCACAGCAGTGAATTCCACCATTCTGTCTTGCAGGTCACTTATCCGTTCTTCTGCCTCAGTTATTCTGCTATTGATTCCTTCTAGTGTAGTTTTCATTTCAGTTATTGTATTGGTCATCTCTGTTTGTTTGTTCTTTAATTCTTCTAGGTCTTTGTTAATCATTTCTTGCATCTTCTCAATCTTTGCCTCCATTCTTATTCCGAGGTCCTGGATCATCTTCACTATCATTATTCTGAATTCTTTTTCTGGAAGGTTGCCTATCTCCACTTCATTTAGTTGTTTTTCTGGGGTTTTTTCGTGTTCCTTCATCTGGTACATAGCCCTCTGCCTTTTCATCTACTCTCTCTTTCTGTAACTGTGGTTTTTGGTCCACAGGCTGCAGGATTGTAGATTTTCTTGCTTCTGCTGTCTGCCCTCTGGTGGTTGAGGCTATCTAAGAGGCTTGATGGAAGGCTCTGGTGGTAGGTAGAGCTGACTCGAAATGAATGCATATCTTAAGGAGTCACATCTAAAGATTGGGACAACAAAATTTGATGATATGAAACTCTTATTATGTCATATTTCTAACATGTGACAAGAAATACTAGAGAATACATGAAAAAAATCTCTACTACCAACTATCTTTATGACTAAGAGCACGTTAGTACCTGCTCTATTCCTTTTCCTCAATTTTAAAGTAAAAAATGATGAATTTAAAGGAATTGCATATTATTCCAAAGCATTCTTTTCAGATGGAACTGAAGAATATTTGAGAGTTCAGGTAACTTCTATAGCTTCAGGTTTATTCTAAATTAAAAGAGTAAAGGCATATACCAAAGCAAGTTTTTTTTTTTTTTAAAAAGCAAAGTTGATGTCAAAAGTGTTTAAATGTAAACCAGTATTTAAAGAGATACTAATGGGAATTTATTCTTAAAACTCAACTTGGGAAATAGTTATATTCTTTCCATCAAATGACATGAGATAGATTTTGGTAAGTTACATATTAATACACATATATCACATATATGTACACACATACACTCACACCAGCTGTTAGTCCAGTGAGCTTGACAATGAGGGGGTAGTTGGCTCCAATTGATGGGTGAGGAAATAGGTTCAGAGAAGTTATGTACCTTGGGTAAGCCTCTCAGTCATCCATCTTTTTGTTTATTCATGCATTCTTTTCCTCAACAACATTAATTGTCTAATATAATAATGAAGAAGTAGAGGAGAAGGAACAAGAGGAAGTGATCCTAATACACGTAGAACACTATTTCTTTAAATAGTCATATTGACCACAAAAATCACTTACAAAACTCTGGCTTTCAATCTTGGCTTGCTTTTTACTAGCTGTGTGATTTTTGGTGCAACTAGTTAAACTGCTTAAAGCCCCAATTTCTTTATCTGTAAAATGGGGTTAACAACGACTCCTCAATCATCCCACAGCACTTACTTTCATGTACCCTGTGTCATCAACCATCATCTTTATATTCTTCAGGCATGGCACAAAGACACTATACAGGGCTTCGAGAGCTCAGTATGATGACAAATAAATACTGTAAATACATAATTTCAACACAGTATGGTGAGCTTCACCTATGGCAGCAGAGAGGAGATAATTCTTTCTGCCTGAGAGAATTGTCACATTAGACTCATACCAGATTCAAACCCACATTTTCAAATAGGTATTAGAAGACTGGTGTTGTTTTTCTACTACAACTAATATCTTGTCTATATATACCATTATATGTAGATCAATTCTGTATCTATCTATCTATCTATCTATCTATCTATCATCTTTCTATCTGTCTTGCTACCTAGCTGTTTAGCTAGATAGCTATCTCCTCTCTGTATATGTATGTTCTATATATTGTGCTATTTATCTAGCTCCTGATCATAATACTCTCAACCTATTGTGGAAGATTCCCCCCAAACCTATAAATTTTACAAATATTCATTAGTTTTAGTGCTAGCATATTTTAAAAATAGTCTTCAACTTATATTTAAACAATTAATCACACTGTAGATAAAACACTGGTACTTATGAATGCTTGAATAGGTAACTTTCTTGTAACATCATTTTCTACCAAGTCCTGTTTTGTGAAAGGAACCCATATACATGAAGAAGCAATTGTAAAAAGTGAGATGCAGGATGAGACACACATGTCCAATGACAACTGAGAGGCTTTGTTTTTGTGAATAAGTGAGAATGCATGAAAAAACAATCCATGCATGACGCCTTATGTAGAGGAGGCACACAGCAAGTTTGAGTTCTCTATAGGATGTGAATGGTGACATTTTATTTTCATTAATTTCTCCTGAGCAAACGTGTAGAATGTATACACAGGAAGGAAACAATAACAAATGACACTGAACACTAATGCATCATTAAGAACTAATGCAGAATTTCAAGGGAAAATATCCAACAAAGGATGTATGTCATGGAAACACCTTCTGGGAACGGTGGCAGAGTCTGCTGCTCTAAACCATTTAAAACAACCTGTAAAAACCCACCAGGATAATTATATGATAGAAAACAATCCTTATTAAGAAGCTGCCTTATTAGCTTATAAGTGTCCTTCATCTTCCTTTTTTCTAGCATTTCATGGTACTTTTCAGCTGAAGAAACTTTTAAATACTGTTGACAAATTGATGGAAGAACTTTATGAAAGGTTGAGTCTCCCTTCAACAAGCATTTGTAATGTTGATTAAAAACAAATGCTATTTCAATGTGTCCCTTAGAAATAGTCAACAGTCATATCAAGTCCTTTCCTAAGCTCTATTGCATAAAAAATACAAGTACAAATGCAAAAAGAGCAAAAAAAGTGCTCTTTAGAAAAGGGGTTTGCAGTTTTTTCTGTAAAATTGAATCATTATTTATCCCAGAGGAGCTTCAAGGTGGCAGAAGAGTAAGACGTGGAGATCACCTTCCTCCCCAAAAATACATCAGAAATACATCTACATGTGGAACAACTCCTACAGAACACCTACTGAACGCTGGCAGAAGAACTCAGACCTCCCAAAAGGCAAGAAACTCCCCACGTACCTGGGTAGGGCAAAAGAAAAAAAAAAACAGAGACAAAAGAATAGGGACAGGGATGGGACCTGCACCAGTGGGAGGGAGCTGTGAAGGAGGAAAGGTTTCCACACACTAGGAAGCCCCTTCGCGGGCGGAGACTGCAGGTGGCGGAGGGGGGAAGCTTCAGAGCCACGGAGGAGAGCTCAGCAATAGGGGTGCGGAGGGCAAAGCGGAGAGATTCCCGCACGGAGGATCGGTGCCAAGTAGCACTCACCAGCCCGAGAGGCTTGTCTGCTCACCCGCCGGGGCGGGCGGGGGCTGGGAGCTGAGGCTCGGGCTTCGGTCGGATCGCAGGGAGAGGACTGGGGTTGGCGGCGTGAACACAGCCTGAAGGGGTTAGTGCACCACAGCTAGCCAGGAGGGAGTCCGGGAAAAAGTCTGCAGCTGCCGAACAGGTAAGAGACTTTTTCTTGCCTCTTTGATTCCTGGTGCGCGAGGAGAGGGGATTCAGAGCGCCGCCCAAACGAGCTCCAGAGACGGGTGCGAGCCGCAGCTATCAGCGCGGACCCCAGAGACGGGCATGAGACGCTAAGGCTGCTGCTGCCGCCACCAAGAAGTCTGTGTGCGAGCACAGGTCACTCTCCACACCGCCCCTCCTGGGAGCCTGTGCAGCCCGCCACTGCCAGGGTCCCGTGATCCAGGGACAACTTCCCCGGGAGAATGCACGGTGCACCTCAGGCTGCTGCAATGTCACGCCGGCCTATGCCGCCGCAGGCTCGCCCCGCATTCTGTACCCCTCCATCCCCCCTGCCTGAGTGAGCCAGAGCCCCCGAATCAGCTGCTCCTTTAACCCCGTCCTGTGTGAGCGAAGAACAGACACCCTCAGGCGACCTACACGCAGAGGCGGGTCCAAATCCAAAGGTGAACCCCGGGAGCTGTGCGAACAAAGAAGAGAAAGGGAGATCTCCCCCAGCAGCCTCAGGAGCAGAGGATTAAATCTCCACAATCAACCTGAGGTACCCTGCATCTGTGGAATACCTGAATAGACAACGAATCATCCCAAATTCAGGAGGTGGACTTTGGGAGAAAAGATATATATAATTTTTCCCCTTTTAATTTTTTTGTGAGTGTGTATGCTTCTGTATGTGATTTTGTCTGTATAGCTTTGCTTTTACCATTTGTCCTAGGGTTCTGTCTGTCCGTTTTTTTTTTTTAATTAAAAAAATTTTTTTCCTAATAATTTTTTATTTTAATTATTTTATTTTATTTTACTGTATTTTATTTTATCTTCTTCTTTCTTTCTTTCTTTTTTTCCTCCCTTTTATTCTGAGCTGTGTGGAGGACAGGCTCTTGGTGCTCTAGCCAGGCGTCACGGCTGTGCCTCTGAGGTGGGAGAGCCAAGTTCAGGACCCTGGTCCACAAGAGACCTCCCAGCTCCACGTAATATCAAACGGCAAAAATTCCCCAGAGATCTCCATCTCAACACCAAGACCCAGCTCCACTCAACGACCAGCAAGCTACAGTGCTGGACACCCCATGCCAAACAACTAGCAAGAGAGGAAAACAACCCTATCCATTAGCAGAGAGGCTGCCTAAAATCATAATAAGGCCACAGACACCCCAAAACACACCACCAGATGTGGACCTGCCCACCAGAAAGACAAGATCCAGCCTTATCCACCAGAACACAGGCACCAGTCCCCTCCACCAGGAAGCCTACACAACCCACTGAACCAACCTTAGCCACTGGGGACAGACACCAAAAACAATGGGACCTACGAACCTGCAACCTGTGAAAAGGAGACCCCAAACACAGTAAGTTAAGCAAAATGAGAAGACAAAGGAACACACAGCAGATGAAGGAGCAAGGCAAAAACCCACCAGACCTAACAAATGAAGAGGAAATAGGCAGTCTACCTGAAAAAGAATTCAGAATAATGACAGTAAAGATGATCCAAAATCTTGGAAATAGAATGGAGAAAGTACAAGGAATGTTTAAAAAGGACTTAGAAGAACTAAAGAGCAGACAAACAGTGATGAACAACACAATAAATGAAATTAAAAATTCTCTACAAGGGATCAATAGCAGAATAACTGAGGCAGAAGAACGGATAAGTGACCTGGAAGCTAAAATAGTGTAAATAACTACTGCAGAGCAGAATAAAGAAAAAAGAATGAAAAGAATTGAGGACAGTCTCAGAGACCTCTGGGACAACATTAAACGCACCAACATTTGAATTTTAGGGGTCCCAGAAGAAGAAGAGAAAAAGAAAGGGACTGAGAAAATATTTGAAGAGATTATAGTTGAAAACTTCTCTAATATGGGAAAGGAAATGGTTAATCAAGTCCAGGAAGCACAGAGAGTCCCATACAGGATAAATACGAGGAGAAACACGCCTAGACACATATTAATCAAACTACCAAAAATTAAATACAAAGAACAAATATTAAAAGCAGCAAGGGAAAAACAACAAATAACACATAAGGGAATCCCCATAAGGTTAACGACTCATCTTTCAGCAGAAACTCTGCAAGCCAGAAGGGAGTGGCAGGACATATTTAAAGTGATGAAGGAGAAAAACTTACAACCAAGATTACTTTACCCAGCAAGGATCTTATTCAGAATTGATGGAGAAATTAAAACCTTTACAGACAAGCAAAGGCTAAGAGAATTCAGCACTGCCAAACCAACTTTACAACAAATGCTAAAGGAACTTCTCTAGGCAGGAAACACAAAAGAAGGAAAAGACCTACAATAGTAAACCCAAAACAATTAAGAAAATGGTAATAGGAACATACATATCGATAATTACCTTAAATGTAAATGGATTAAATGCTCCAACCAAAAGACATAGATTGGCTGAATGGATACAAAAACAAGACCCGTATATATGCTGTCTACAAGAGACCCACTTCAGATGTAGGGACACATAGAGGCTGAAAGTGAGGGGATGGAAAAAGATATTCCATGCAAATGGAAATCAAAAGAAAGCAGGAGTAGCAATTCTCATATCAGACAAAATAGACTTTAAAACAAAGACTATTACAAGAGACAAAGAAGGACAGTACATAATGATCAAGGGATCAATCCAAGAAGAAGATATAACAATTGTAAATATTTATGTACCCAACATAGGAGCACCTCAATACATAAGGCAAATACTAACAGCCATAAAAGGGGAAATTGACAGGAACACAATCATAGTAGGGGACTTTAACACCCCACTTTCACCAATGGACAGATCATCCAAAATGAAAATAAATAAGGAAACAGAAGCTTTAAATGATACATTAAACAAGATGGACTTAATTGATACTTATAGGACATTCCATCCAAAAACAACAGAATACACATTCTTCTCAGGTGCTCATGGAACATTCTGCAGGATAGGTCATATCTTGGGTCACAAATCAAGCCTTGGTAAATTTAAGAAAATTGAAATCGTATCAAGTATCTTTTCCGACCACAGCGCCATGAGACTAGATATCAATTACAGGAAAAAATCTGTAAGAAATACAAACACATGGAGGCTAAACAACACACTACTTAATAACCAAGAGATCACTGAAGAAATCAAAGAGGAAATCAAAAAATACCAAGAAACAAATGACAATGAAAACACAACGACCCAAAACCTATGGGAGGCAGCAAAAGCAGGTCTAAGAGGGAAGTTTAGAGCAATACAATCCTACCTTAAGAAACAAGAAACATCTCAAATAAACAACCTGACTGTACACCTAAAGCAATTAGAGAAAGAAGAACAAAAAACCCCAAAGTTAGCAGAGGGAAAGAAATCATAAAGATCAGATCAGAAATAAATGAAAAAGAAATGAAGGAAATGATAGCAAAGATCAATAAAAGTAAAAGCTGGTTCTTTGAGAAGATAAACAAAATGGATAAACCATTAGCCAGACTTATCAAGAAAAAAAGGGAGAAGACTCAAATCAATAGAATTATAAATGAAAAAGGAGAAGTAACCACTGACACTGCAGAAATACAAAGGATCATGAGAGATTACTACAAGCAACTCTATGCCAATAAAATGGACAACCTGGAAGAAATGGACAAATTCTTAGAAAAGCACAACCTTCTGAGTCTGAACCAGGAAGAAATAGAAAATATAAACAGACCAATCACAAGCACTGAAGTTCAAAGTGTGATTAAAATCTTCCAACAAACAAAAGCCCAGGACCAGATGGCTTCACAGGCGAATTCTATCAAACATTTAAAGAAGAGCTAACACCTATCCTTCTCAAACTCTTCCAAAATATAGCAGAGGGAGGAACACTCCCAAACTCATTCTACGAGGCCACCATCACCCTGATACCAAAACCAGACAGAGATGTCACAAAGAAAGAAAACTACAGGCCAATATCACTGATGAACATAGATGCAAAAATCCTCAACAAAATACTAGCAAACAGATTCCAGCAGCACATTATAAGGATCATACACTATGATCAAGTGTGGTTTATCCCAGGAATGTAAGGTTCTTCAATATACGCAAATCAATCAACATGATACACCATATTAACAAATTGAAGGAGAAAAACCATATGATCATATCAACAGATGCAGAAAAAGCTTTTGACAAAATTCAACACCCATTTATGATAAAAACCCTCCAGAAAGTAGGCAGAGAAGGAACTTTCCTCAACATAATAAAGGCCATATATGACAAACGCTGAGCCACCATTGTCCTCAATGGTGAAAAACTGAAGCCATTTCCACTAAGATCAGGAACAAGACAAGGTTGCCCACTCTCACCACTATTATTCAACATAGTTTTGGAAGTTTTAGCCACAGCAATCAGAGAAGAAAAAGAAATAAAAGGAATCCAAATCGGAAAGGAAGAAGTAAAGCTGTCACTGTTTGCAGATGACATGATACTATACATAGAGAATCCTAAAGATGCTACCAGAAAACTCCTAGAACTAATCAATGTATTTGGTAAAGTAGCAAGATACAAAATTAATGCACAGAAATCTCTTGCATTCCTATACACTAATGATGAAACATCTGAAAGTGAAATTAAGAAAACACTCCCATTTACCATTGCAACAAAAAGAATAAAATATCTAGGAATAAACCTACCTAAGGAGACAAAGGAACTGTATGCAGAAAATTATAAGACACTGATGAAAGAAATTAAAGATGATACAAATGGATGGAGAGATATACCATGTTCTTGGATTGGAAGAATCAACATTGTGAAAATGAGTCTACTACCCAAAGCAATCTACAGATTCAATGCAATCCCTATCAAATTACCACTGGCATTTTTCACAGAACTAGAACAAAAAATTTCACAATTTGTATGGAAACACAAAAGACCCCGAATAGCCAAAGCAATCTTGAGAAAGAAAAACGGAGCTGGAGGAATCAGGCTCCCTGACTTCAGACTATACTACAAAGCTACAGTAATCAAGACAGTATGGTACCGGCACAGAAACAGAAATATAGATCAATGGAACAGGATAGAAAGCCCAGAGATAAACCCACGCACATATGGTCACCTTATCTTTGATAAAGGAGGCAGGAATATACAGTGGAGAGAAGATAGCCTCTTCAATAAGTGGTGCTGGGAAAACTGGACAGCTACATGTAAAAGAATGAAATTAGAACACTCCCTAACACCATACACAAAAATAAACTCAAAATGGATTAAAGACCTAAATATAAGGCCAGACACCATCAAACTCTTAGAGGAAAACATAGGCAGAACACACTATGTATGACATAAATCACAGCAAGATCCTTTTTGACCCACATCCTAGAGAAATGGAAATAAAAACAAAAATAAACAAATGGGACCGAATGAAACTTAAAAGCTTTTTGCACAGCAAAGGAAACCATAAACAAGTTGAAAAGACAGCCCTCAGAATGGGAGAAAATATTTGCAAATGAAGCAACTGACAAAGGATTAATCTCCAAAATTTACAAGCAGCTCAATATTAAAAAAACAAACAACCCAATCCAAAAATGGGCAGAAGACCTAAATAGACATTTCTTCAAAGAAGATATACAGGTTGCCAACAGACATGTGAAAGAATGCTCAACATCATTAATCATTAGAGAAATGCAAATCAAAACTACAATAAGATATCTCACACTGGTTAGAATGGCTATCATCAAAAAATCTTCAAACAATGAATGCTGGAGAGGGTGTGGAGAAAAGGGAACCCTCTTGCAGTGTTGGTGGGAATGTAAATTGATACAGCCACTATGGAGAACGGTATGGAGGTTCCTTAAAAAACTAAAAATAGAACTACCATATGACCCAGCAATCCCACTACTGGGCATACACCCTGAGAAAACCGTAATTCAAAAAGAGTCATGTACCAAAATATTCATTGCAGCTCTATTTACAACAGCCAGGACATGGAAGCAATCAAAGTGTCCATCAACAGATGAATGGATAAAGAAGATGTGGCACATATATACAATGGAATATTACTCAGCCATAAAAGGGAATGAAACTGAGTTATTTGTAGTGATGTGGATGGACCTGGAGTCTGTCATACAGAGTGAAGTAAGTCAGAAAGAGAAAAACAAATACAGTATGCTAACACATATATATGGAATCTAAAAAAAAAAAAAAAGGTCATGAAGAACCTAAGGGCAAGATGGAAATAAAGATGCATACCTACTGGAGAATGGCCTTGAGGATACGGGGAGGGGGAAGGGTAAGCTGGGACAAAGTGAGAGAGTGGCATGGACGATATACACTACCAAATGTAAAACAGATAGCTAGTGGGAAGCAGCTGCATAGCACAGGGAGATCAGCTCGGTGCTTTGTGACCACCTAGAGGGGTGGGATAGGGAGGGTGGGAGGGAGGGAGATGCAAGAGGGAAGAGATATGGGGACAGATGTATATGTATAACTGATTCACTTTGTTATAAAGCAGAAACTAACACACTATTGTAAAGCACTTATACTCCAATAAAGATGTTAAAAAAATCATTATTTGTCCCAAAAGTATATGATTATATTCACATATAGCATCGATATTTTAACATTAGTTTTATACTATTTTTTGTATATATTTAATTTGAGAAGTACAGGAAGGATAAATGTTCTTCAGGGTTTTTTGTGTACAAATTTGAAATTTGTAGAAAGAAAAACTACTTTTAATATTTAGGGTTTCAGCATAAAATAGAATTCTTCCTAGTTGGTTCAAATGTAGAGATATTAAGGGAACAAAGAATGTTGAGGAATTCAGAAAGTAATAACACCAGGAAGCTCAAGGGCTGGAAGGAGATAAGGGAGAAAATGATGACACCAGAGCCCAGTGAGAGGTGGAATAGTGGTGGCCCCAGGGCTGCTTAGCAGAGGGATAGTTGTGGAGCATCTCAGCTGCTGCCAGAGATGCAGCACTGATGCAGGGAGGCAATGAGGAACAAATGAATTGTTCTCTCTTCTCCTTCTTTTGACTCTCCTGGAGGATGCCTCATATTGGCTGACTCAGTACAGAAGCCAGGAGGTGAGGAAACCCCGGTGATGCAGTCCTCAGCAATACGGATCCTTAGGCCCAGAGTAGGGAAGGATGGAGAATGGATAGAAGGAGAGACAGTAGCCCCAGTGAGGATGCTTTCACAATGTGTATCAACTCCAGGACTCTTACTGTTTTCATGGACGTGGGAAGAGAGCTGGAGTGATGTTATCCAAGGCTTGCCCATAAATTTCTATTTCTGAGAGATACTCTGCTAAACACGAGGTAGAAGGGTTTGTGGTCAAAGAGACTAGTGAATTTCAGAGTGGGAAATAGTAGCCTATTAACAGGTTGCTTTACTTCAAAATTTCTCAAAGCCTTTAGATTTGGAAAATATCAAGAATAACAAGGTTAATTTGAGAGAAATTTCAATAAATATTCCACAGAAACAGTGCCCATATAAAATATGTTGGAGAATACTGAAATTATTGGATTGAAGTAGAAGTCTGAGAAAGAGACGTCTTTGGAGAGTTGAGAAATAAACTCTATTCCACTTAGGACATTGTCATTCCTTTCTTTCTTCACGAAACAAAACTATATAGCACTTAAAGTCAGAAGAAATGGAAAGTTAAAGGGAAAATTGTCTTCTTCTTCTATTAATACTTCAACTGTGGGCATTCCTGCAAATTCACATGTCAGTGATCTGATCTTTCTTTCTATATATTCTCTTAATGAATGCCCTCTTCCCCCTGGTTTCAGTTCTAACCTCCATTCTCATTATAATGCAATCGAAAATGCCTTCCTGTGTTCTAGTTCAGAATATCAAGTACAGATTTTTCAAATGGATATTTGCTTTAGGCAAGCATCTCAGATTTATCATCAGGTTATCTAGTTATTTGGTCCTGGCTAAGTTGCTTAATCTCTCTTCAACTGAATTTCCTTATTTGTGATATGATGGAGTTGGGCTAAACACAATTTGTGTAAAAATGTTGCATCATGTATGGTTATTTTAATTCTCCCAAATTTCTGTGAGTCACTTAAAATCTCCTGGAGGGAATTTTACATTCGTCTAAATCCATGAGTTCCACAGAATGAAGAACAGGTACAGGAAGTTGTTATTTGCGGTTCAGAAATGGGACAGGATTTGAAAAGTAGAATCCAGAGTTGCTTATTTGGTCCAAGGTTACCTTTTTGGAGGAGACTGTGTTCAAATCCATGGACTCTGAGGTTTCCTGGAGGAGCAGCCCAACAGGCCATAGGCAATCACATTAATATATCAAGAGGGATGGCTTCGCTTCCTGTGCATCAGGCACCTGGAGGTGGGGCCTGTCCAGTCCTGCTGACAGCGGCGGTCCTGAAGGACTGCCCTAGTAATCTGAAGCCCTGTAATTTCATGCCTCTGAAAGAGAATATCACTCCCCAGCTAGCAGCTGGAGAACACTGATAAGATTGATACTCCACAGGTCTTCACAGAAGGGTCTCAGTTTTTCAACTGTTGTAAAAACCTGAAAACTGAAATAAAAAGCCCAAACTGAAAACTGTTGAAAAGTTGTTCCCAGTTGAAAAACTATCAGAACAAGAAGAAGCAAACTACAGTACTATTTCCACTTCCTTAAAATTTCCCTTTCTCAAGACATTAAAACCTGACTGACTGTGCAGATATTTCAGGCACCCAAACCAATGTACAGATAAAGAAAATCTCAGTCCCCTTAATTAAGGATTCTCAGTAGCTTGAGAGGGAAATCAAGGTCCAGCACCTTTATAAAGGATGATTATTAAGACAGAGCTAATAGAAAAGACTCAAATGCATTTGTCAAATTTGACTAATGTGTTTTTATTTTAACATTCCCATGGTTAATTAAATCTATCATAAAAATTAAAATAAAAAACATCCCCCTCGGGCTTCCTTGGTGGCGCAGTGGTTGAGAATCTGCCTGCTAATGCAGGGGACACGGGTTCGAGCCCTGGTCTGGGAAGATCCCACATGCCACGGAGCAGCTGGGCCCGTGAGCCACAACTACTGAGCCTGCGCGTCTGGAGCCTGTGCCCTGCAACGGGAGGGGCCACGATAGTGAAAGGCCCGCGCACCGCGATGAAGAGCGGTCCCCGCACCGCGATGAAGAGCGGTCCCCGCACCGTGATGAAGAGTGGCCGCCACTTGCCACAACTAGAGAAAGCCCTCGCACGAACCGAAGACCCAACACAGCCAAAAATTAAATAAAAATAAATAAATAAAGTAGCTATAAAAAATTTAAAAAAAAAAAGTAATTTCAAAAAAAAAAAATGTCGTCCTCCTGCACCACTATATTTAAAAAAAAAAAAAAAAATCCCCCTCTCTATCTGCCATCCATCTATCCACCTTCCAACAAGAGGTAACCGCTGTTTTGTTTCTTTTGAATTCTTCCAAAGCATTTCTGTGCAAATATTCTAATACGGATATTTTCTTTTTCCCAACCTATATTCAAAAATGGTAGAACTTGACAAAATATATATTATATGTCTTTCTAATTCAATGCATTAGAATACTTTCAATTTTTAGAAATAGCTGTGTGGTATTCCATTATATTAGTGTATCTCAATGAGAGGGAGCAATTTTGTCCCACTTGGCACATTTGGCAATGTATGGAGACATTTTTGGTTGTTGTAACTGGGGGTGGGGTGTGCTACTGGCATCTAGTGGGTATGAGCCAGGGATGCTGTTAAACATCTTACAATGCTCAGGACAGCCCCTCCCCTTCCAAAGAATTATTTGGTCGAAAACGTCAGTAATGCTAAGATTGAAAAATCCTGTGTTATATGGGTGTACCCCAATTTACCTATGCCCTATTGATGGACGATTGAGTTATTTCCAAAATTTTGTTATTACAGCAATGCCAGAATGAGTAATTGCATATGCTTTACTTCACATATGAGAGACTATTTGCAAGAAGTAGAATTGATTGTTAAAAGTTAAAGAATTTTTCATTTCAGAATGAAAAAACTTCATGCATTGGGAGTTTTGTCAAGTTACAGTCCTTTCAGAAACTTGTTAAGGTTTATTTCCAACTACATTGCCAACATTGTGTGTTAACAAGCATTAAGAAATTTATCAATCTGAAAATGTGTTATTTGAGTCTTTTAAAATTTTCTTTCTCTTATTATGTTAGGTTGAGCATCCATTCATAATTAAGGGCCCATTCAATGTTCTATCTTTCGTGCATGGTTATTTATAGTTTTTTCCCCAGTTTTAAAAAATGTTTGTTTTTATTTTTATTAGTTTCTAGGGGCTCTTTTTTTCTGTTTAGTGATTTGCAAGTAATACCCCTGGTGTGTCACTTGTATTCTGACAGTGTTTTTAAAATTTTATTTTATATATTTCAACCATGAAGGTTAAAATATACAATTTTATATATTATATATAATGTAAATATAATAATATATAAAATATAACAGTATGATTATTATAATATATATTATATAAATATAATTATAACTATAAAATACAATTTTAATTGATTCATTCTTTCATGGTTTCTATGTTATGAGCTACTTTTAGAAAAAGTCTTTCTGATAATTTGAAATCCAAAGTTTTCTTTTATTGCTTTTCTGATTTTATTTTTACAATGAAATCTTTGATATTTGGTAATTTATGTTGGTATTTGATGTCATATGTCAATTCAATTTTTACCCCCCAGCTAGTTAAGTAGCTGTCTCAAACATAGTTTTTGAATACTCTGTATTTTCCCACAGATTTATTATACCCCTTAAAACATTTATACCATCCTCATTGGTGTTTGACTTCGCTCTGTATATTGTGCTCCATTTGTCTGTCCTTGTTCATGAGTGGTACCACTGTCTCATGTTTTTTTCATTATTGGACTGAGTTCATGTTTATTGCTTTTCTTTTTTAGAGTTTTTTCCCCTAGCCATTTTTGCTTGTTCATTTTTATAAGAATTTTTAACAGTTTTATTAAAACGTAATTCTTATACTATTCACCCATTTAAAGTATATGGTTCAATGGTTTTCAGTGTAATCGCTGATATGTATGACCATCATCAGAGTCAATTTTAGAATATCTTCATCACCTTAAAAAGAAACATTGTACCTTTTAACTGTCACCTTCCTATCTACACATCCCTCTACAGCCCTAAGCAATGACCAATCTACTTTTTGTTTCTATAGATTTTCCTATTCTGGACATTTCATACAAATGGAACCATACTATATATGGTCTTGTGTGACTGGCTTTTTTCACTTAGCAAGTACTTTCAGGGTTCATCCAAATTGTAACATGTATCAGTATTCCATTCCTTTTTTTTTAAATTTTTTTTAAAATTAATTTATTTATTTTTAGCTGTGTTGGGTCTTCGTTTCTGTGCGAGGGCTTTCTCTAGTTGCGGCGAGCGGGGGCCACTCTTCATCGCGGTGCGCGGGCCTCTCACTATCGCGGCCTCTCTTGTTGCGGAGCACAGGCTCCAGACGCGCAGGCTCAGTAATTGTGGCTCACGGGCCCAGTTGCTCCGCGGCATGTGGGATCTTCCCAGACCAGGGCTTGAACCCGTGTCCCCTGCATTAGCAGGCAGATTCTCAACCACTGCGCCACCAGGGAAGCCCCCATTCCTTTTTAAGGCTGAATAATATCCCATTGTATGGATATACCACAGTTTATCCATTCATCACTTGGTGGACATTTAGGTTGTTTCCTAAATTTGTCCATCACTTGGTGGACATTTAGGTTGTTTCCTCCTTTTGGCTACTTTGAGTAATGCTTTTATAAATATTCATGTGCAATTATCTTTTGTGGGTATATGTTTTCATTTCTCTTGGGTGTTTAACTAGGAGAAGAATCGGTGGGTCATGTGGTATTCTATGTTAAATTATTTGAGGAAGTGCCAGATAGTGTTCCAGGGTGGATACAGCATTTTCTTTTCCTATTAGGAGTGTATAAAGGTTCTGATTTCTCCGTATCTTCGACAGTACGATCATTTTCTGACTTTTTGTTCGAACAATCCTGGTGGGTGTGAAGTGATATCTCATTGTGGTTTTGATCCATAAGAATTTTAATTTCTTTTGTTAACATAAAGATAAAAGATTACTGTTTTATTGCAGTCAATTTGGAGAGAATTGAAATCATTATATATTTTAAATAAATATAATTATCATATGTGCTAGTTTTTTCATCATATAATTCATACAGACATTTCTTATTAAATATATTCTCACAGGTTTTATATTTAGTTTGTAAATTTAGATATTCAGTTTAAGTTTTTTAGCTGGTTGTGTGTATAGACATTTCTTATCAAATATATCCTCACAGGTTTTATATTTATTTTGTAAATTAAGATATTTAGTTTAAGATTTTTAGCTGTTTGTGTTTGCTTATAGAAAATCTACTATCTGAAATACTAAATTTGTACATTGCTACATTACCAAGTTTTGTTCCTAACAGTGGTTTTCATTTTTTTATTATTATTATTTTTTTTACATCTTTATTGGAGTATAATTGCTTTACAATGGTGTGTTAGTTTCTGCTTTATAACAAAGTGAATCAGCTATACATATACATATATCCCCATATCTCCTCCCTCTTGCATCTCCCTCCCACCCTTCCTACCCCACCCCTCTAGGTGGTCACAAAGCACCGAGCTGATCTCCCTGTGCTATGCAGCTGCTTCCCACTAGCTATCTATTTTACATTTGGTAGTGTATATATGTCCATGCCACTCTCTCACTTTGTCCCAGCTTACCCTTCCCCCTCCCCGTGTCCTCAAGTCCGTTCTCTATGTCTGCGTATTTATTCCTCTCACAGTGGCTTTTAGTTGATTCTTTTGAGTTTTTCAAGGATAAACCATAAGACAATTACTTCCTCTTTTTCAATTTTTATACTTCATAGTCTTATTCTTTTTTCCTGTTAAGTTTAATGTTATCTTTTGGGTTAATATATGTTTTATCACAATAATATTAATATTTGAAAATTTTTAAAAGTAAAAAATAGATGTTTAACTGTATCAAATACTTTTTCATTGTATAAGAATATAAACAACACTTGGTCATGATGTATTATTCTTTTGATGTGCTACTGAATTCCAATTGCTAATATTTTATTTAAGATGTTTGCTTTGATTATCAGAGATGAGATTCGTTTGTAATCATCTTTTGCGGGCTAACACTGCCAAGTTAAGTATCAATGTTTTGCTTGATTAAAAGAAATAATTAAGTTTTAGTTCTTTTTATTCCCTGAAACAGTTCAGAAAGCATTGGAATTATTTGCTCTTTAAAATTTTGGTAGAGTTCTCTTGCAAAAGAGTTTAGGTTTTGTGGTAGGCAGAATAATGCCCCTGCCCCCCCCAACAATATCCATGTTCTAATCCCTGGGACCTATGAATATATTAGGTTACATGCTGGCAAGGGAAAATAATTAATATTAAAGTAAGAAGTTTATCAAGGTGGGCTCAATATAATCACAGTGTCCTTTAAAGTGGAAGATGGAGGCAGACGAGGTAGGAGCCAGAGAGAGATGTGACTATGCTATGCTGCTAGTTTTGATGTTGGCAGAAGGGGCATACACCAAGGAATGCAGGTAGCTTCTAAAGCTGGTAAAAGGAAGGAAACACATTCTCCCCTAGGACCTCCAGAAAGAATGCATCCCCGCTGACACATTGATTTTAGCCCAGTAAGACCCATTTTGATCTTCTGACTTCCAGAACTGTAAGAATAAGTTTGTGTAGTTTTACGTTACTAAGCCTGTTATAATTTGTTACAACTGCTACATATATATATTTACATATATATACAACAGCTATATATATATTTACATATATACATTTATATAAGTAAGTATATATTTATATATATTCATATATTTACATATGTATATGTATAGTTATTATGTAATATCAGTGTGAATTCATATTTATATATGAATATATATATATATCAGTATTCATTAGTTCAATCTTAGTATAGTTGGCCCTCCATATCTACAGGTTTTGTACCTATGGATTCAACCAACAGTGAATAAAAATGTTTGGGAAAAAAATTCCAGAAAATTCCAAAAAGCAAAATTTGAATTCGATGTGCATTAGTAAACTGTTTACATAGCATTTACATTGTATTAGGTGTTATAAGTAACCTAGAGATAATTTAAAATACATGGGAGGAGGTTATATGCAGTACTAAGCCATTTTATATAAGGAACTTGAGCAGCTGAGGATCTTGGTATCTGTGGGAGGTCCTGAACCAACACCCTGTAGATACTGAGGGATGACTGTATGTATATACATAAAGTAGTTTCAGAATTACTAATCCATACCTCTGTGAGAAACAAATTTATCAACTAGAGTACAATATTTATGTACAGTTATTTTTTAATCTTTAGCCTTACAGTATCCATTCAAAACATCACTCTTATAAAATTACTTAGGTTAGCTCCCTTTTCCTGCCTAATTGATGTAAAGAAATAGGTCTTTGCTAATATTGACATATAAATTTAAGACTACAAATTTTCCTCTGAGAATCTCTTTAGATGTATCTCATGGCTTGTTATTAACTACTATATTTAATATTATAATCTGTTTTACTGTCTTTTGTTTATATTCTTACTAACTTAGTTTTGTAATATACTTCTCTTTTTGCCAGGTGGTAGGGATGATTTATTTTCTGGCTTTGTTATTGTCTTAGTTCTATTGCATCCAATTAGAGAATACTGTTTTATTTACACATTTCTGAAAATTATTGACAATTTGTGGCATAATATATATGATCAATTTTGTGACTATTCCATGGGCATATGAAAATAAAGTACATTCTTTATTTTCAGGGAAGAAAATTTAATATATATTTGTTAAATTTTTTAATTTTTTTAAGTGTTCTTTTATTAAATTAATTTTATGCACTCGATATTTCATAGTCTGATATCTGTGAATTAAAGCTTCCTGCTTGTTGCATATTTCTGTGTATTTCCCTCTGATGTCTTTTACAGTTTTTGCTTTATCACCACTGATGCAGCATCATTTAGCTTATGCATATTCATAACTGTTACATGTTTATGCAAGTTGTACTCTCACCAGTATAAGTTGGCTTTCTTAGTCTAGTTTATTTACTTGTTTTTGGCCTGAATTCTACTTTCTCAAGTGCCCTACTTTCTTTTTGTTTGCTTTTATTCCCCTAAGTTTTTCTGGTTTTGATTTTCCATAGTGTCCAACATGAAAGTTTTCATAGATATTCTCACCATTTTAATATTAATTGACATGACAGATATATCTGGTTTATGTCCAGTTTTTAGTTTTTAATGTTCTTTTAGTTTTTTTTTAGTAAGTGTTGTTTTCTTTGCTTTCTCTGGGTTTTCTTTGTCTAATAGTTGACCTTTATAATTATTATTTTTAATATGTGTAGCCCTCTATTTGTTAAAAAATGTAAATGGCTTCTTCATATTAAGTACCTTCCCAAGGTCATCAGTGATGGAGCCATAATTTAAATCACATAATATTTGTTCTGTGCAGTTTATTTTTTGTTTTGTTCTGCTTTGAGTCAGTATAGGCTCTAGGGACAGTTATTCTGGAGATGTACTTCAATGATCTTTTAAGCTTTCTCTAATTCCCAACCCTCTTTCTGTATCACAAGTTTGTATAATTTATTTGAACATATATTTAATGCACAAACCAAGTGAATAAATGAGTGGCCTGAATAAATGATTGATAAAGATGGAAAATTTTTAGGTAATTGGTTTAACATTATAAGATAAAATGTAATATTACTGATGTAAATTTTCTTTTTGTTGTTGCTGTTTTGTGTTTTTTCAATCTTCTTCTCTTCAAAAATATTTATGGCAGGAATATGTTAAATTTTATTGTGCCTCTGATGAACTTGCTACCTTTTGAAAGATTTTATACCACCCTAGCTGGAGAAAACTGGGCTGTTGTTTTGTTTCTTGCACTTGCCTTCTCTCAGATTCTCTGCCTATATGTGTAGAAAGTTGAAAATTAGTGATAAATCATCCATTTAAAACAAATGCTTTTCTAGAGATATAATAGTTACAAATGACAGACCAGAGGGTACTTGTATCATGTGTTGTGTAGAGGAAGAAAAAAGATGCAAAGCTTACCTGACAGCCACTTTAAAAATGTCTTTGAATGAATCGGTGCGGAATAAAATCTGAGCTAGATTTAATCACACGAGGAAAGTTTTCTGAGCTTAACATTTTATTTCATAAAATGACCATTTCATCCCATTTCAGAATCTTAAAACATGTGTCATTTTGCTCATATGTAATTTACACAAAACAAGGCCACAGGCTTCTCAAGTTAGAAAGACCAGACGTACCGGAGTGAGACCCAGTTGTTTTAGAATCAGAGCTCTATCCGTTGATGGAATATTTCTTAACCTCTCTGACACTTGATTTTCTCGTCTATAGAATAGATGAGAATAATACCTATCTTCCAGAGGGAAGACGCCTTAAATAAGACAGTGTATTACAATTGGTGGTGTAAGTGGATAGAAATAAGAATTCCCTTTCTACAATCTTTGTCCAACAAAAGCCTGTTGAGGACTTCACAGACAGTCCAGAGTAGCCCAATTCATTTAAAGCCAATCGGGAAACTACTCAACAAGCTGACCTTTGTACAGCTGTCATGAATGCTCTGTATCAAAGGAGAAATGAGTCCTATAGGATTACGACACTCTCAAACTGTGGGCTTTGGTTTATTTTCTGAGGAACTGTTTTATTCTCCTCCTGACCAGGCTGATAGTGATTTAGGATTATCATAGCTTTCCTAACCAAGTTGCCTGATAAATGTTCATATTGGTAAATTTGCTTGCTAATACATGTAATGCTAATAATAGAGTCAGCAATGAAATTAAGTTTGCTTTATTAATTTTTCAATATTAAATTTCACTAACAGATGCATTAAAAATTAATTGTCATGTTTATTATGCCAACTCTAATGAAAAGACATACATCATTAGTGATATGCTTACAATATAAAGTGTGTAAGAACATTTATAAGGGAAAAAATCAGTAACCTCATTAAACGTGTTTATATTTGTTCCTCCAGTGTCAATTATTCCCGTAGTTATTAGCATATTCACATTATGACATAAAACCAATGAATAGCGTTTTCCCGTATAGTAACCTGATCTTGTCGGTCTAATTTTAACTAACTTGTGCTTCATAATATTTTATGTTTTATACGCAAAATCTTAATATTAAAAAAAAGTTTGTGATAGAGATTGAATGAGATTTACCCTACATTTGAATGCACATTTCTAAAGAGTCAAAATAAGCCTAAATCCACCATTTAGATTAGAATTATATGTGTATAAATGAGCCAACATTTTAATTCTACCTATAGGCAGAATGAGTTTAAATTCTGTAAAATGTGTATATCTGGAAAGTATCTCATTCAAATTTGGATCTGGAGACTAAATGACATCTTATTTTGTCCCCCAAGATTTGAAAACCTAAAAGATCACTGTATCTCCTGCTTTGTACTACTTTAAACATATTTTAAAATGAAATATAGTATTCAAATCTCTGGTTGTAAAACACAAGAAACAACAGATCCTTGGCGTTTAGTTCTATTAAAATTTTCAAAGCTTGTTATTTGATAGACTTACTTAAATCTGTATGTTTTATCTATGTATATGTATGTGTATGTGTGTGCACTTGTGTGTATATGTGTGTTTTATTTAATAGCTTATTATTACCACTGTTTTGAATTGAACTGCATTGCCATTTGTAGAAAGTATGTCACAATATTATAATTGTTTTTAGTAAATGCTAAATGGTCCTACTCAATCTAAATGTTTGAAAGACTACTTAGTGTAACAATAATGCAAGAAGTTAGAAAAACCTTATCCAGGTGAATGATAAATAAATACGCTTGCATATCTAGCAAATAACTATATGAATGTGTCAGCCTCTGAGATAAAAGGGCATAGGATAAGGTTAAAAGAGGGCAAGAAATTAAAGAAAACATTAGAGTAAAAAGAAAATGTACAGAAAATTTAATTGATGACCCCACTAAACTGAACAAAGAATTCTAAAGACCTAATATTTATTATAATCATTGTAAAGCAGTTTGAAGTTAGGCTAAGGCCCTCCAAACCTTGTGATTTAATTCCGTGGTTATAAATAATCCAACTGGAAACTTACCCACAGAAATGGCCCTTGGAAATTGTTATGGAATGTAATTATGAGCCTGTACTTGGCCTTCTGAGCCACAATAAATGTGTTGTAAGAATGTCAAATACATGTGATACCTTTTGTGAGAGATCATTTTAGTGGCATAGACTGAAACTTTAAAAGACCTGTGTGGAGATACAGTTCCATAATTCTCATAAGAAGAGAAGGGTGTGAAATTGACAGGCAAAATTTCACAACCTCTCTTCATTTCTCCCAAGTATATTACCATAGCAAGGCTATGCACTCTGTATTTTGGATTCTAAATACTTGCATTAAATATTTTTGCTTTACCTATACTTTTCTAAGCTTCCCCCCCCGCCCCACATCAAAGAATATTAGAATAGAATGCTGGGTTTACTAAAGAAAGAACACAAAATTTTAAGTAGTTAAAATTTCCCCCGAGATATTTAAAAAAATGTTTAAGGTAGATTAAACCTAAACCAAAAATTAAATCAAATTATATTCTGTGTGCTCAGTTTTCTGTAGGGAACCAAAAGTCACTGGAGTATAAAATTCTAATTAATTATGTGGAATGCTAATGGATTTTAAATTAAAAATATGTTCTGTTTAACACCACCTCACTCCACACAGTTTTGCAAGTGGATATTACAATGAAACTGTCCTATAAAATCTGGAATGCATGAAAGGTATAATTATCACTTTTCCAGTTTAATCTGAGGAGAAGAGCTGCACTCTTCATCAAGAGAGGCTTCCTGCAGATTTATACTTTGACAGTTCAACCTGAAGGAAGGTTTATTATTCTACTCCACATACAGTAATGGATTCACTGGTGACATTATTTTAGCAACCAAAGTATTGTTACAGCTTTTCTAATTTTATAGTAGTTTTTAAGCCTAACTTCTTTTGCAGATATGGAAACTGAGGTTGACACCAACAAGGTTTCCCATTTCATGTTGGGCATTTAATTAATCACAGCATGCCCAAATGGAATGGACCAACTATGAATCCATGTCATTTAAGAACATCAACTAGAAACTCTACTTTCTATCAGGTCGTTACCAATGTTCTCCCTAATACTGACCCTTTGATATTGTAATACTCTAAGAAAAAGCATGATACCATCTAGGGTTGACATAATATCCCTCATTCATTGGCTTGTTTGTTCAGTGAGCATCTACATTGTACCAAGAATTGTTTACTATAGAGAAGACACAGCAGTGACTAAAACAGACAAAGTCCCTTTCCTTATGGAGTATAGAGCCTGGTGTAGGAAGATAATTTTGTTAAAAAAGGGAAAGAAACATGTATCAGATTGTAATATAATAATAATTGAAAGGAAAAGGCTATAGTAGGGTAGGGGTGGTTAGGTGAATGGTGGTTGCTGGTTTATCTTGCATGGTCAGGAAACATTCACTGACACAACGATGTCTTACCTCACACCAACAGGGCGTGAGAGAGCAAACTATATGAATATCAGGTGGAAGAGAGCTCCACACAGAGGAAACTACAAAAGCAAAGGCCCTGAGGTGAAAATACCCTTTTATGAGACACACAAGTAGTCCAGGTCTTGGGACAAAAGGAGGGTTAGGGGGCTGGTGACCATATGGGCAGAAGTAAACAAGGACCAAACAAAATGGCCATTGAACAGAACAAGGCGGAATATAGTCTGTTTCTGTGGCGTCATCATGACTAAAAATAATATGGTGAGTGTGGGCCACAGAAAGATGAGGCTGACTCTGTTGTCTTAGAAGTGAGGATTACTAGGGGGAGGAGGAAAGATGCAGAATCCAAGAGAACTATGAAGAATCCCTTGTCAACTCATATCTCCAATGCATGCTTTTGTTTGTTTGGAAGAAGCAGTCCTTTTCAGAGAAATCTAGTCAAAAGTATTTCATGAGCAGTCTTGTGCTAGGACTTTGGAAACAAGAGCAAAACACTTATCCATAGTACTTATAAGTGAGGTGTCAAGTAAAACGGAGTTAGAACAGACACTCTCCCATCTTCTAATCTTAGCAAATGCTATCTTTTGACTTCCTTTATTTCTATTCCCCTTCCATACCTTTGTTTTAAAGAGCAAGTTTATGTCATCCAGGAATTTCTCCTCTTGCTTCCTCCCTGCAACATCTTCCCACTCGGGTCAGATTGGTGCTTCTCCTCATTATGTTCTGCCTGCTGTCCCCAGTCAACCTACAATGAAAGCACCATGAGAACAGAAATGTTGTGTGTTTCTCTCAGTATTATATCCCCAATACTTAGACGAGACCTGAAAATAGTAGGTACTCGACAAATGATTAATGAATGATTAAGGAATGAACGAAAAGCACTTAAACAACTAAATAGACAATAGGCATGTAATATCTTTCCCCACTGGGCGATGTTTCTTTTTCACTGAAGTTCTGGCACAGAATTTAAAAAACACAGTAGGTGCTTCATAACTGGATTGGTGGATGAGTGCATTAACAGAAATTTAGGCTTATTCTCTGTGGTTTGCACCCGTGAAGAACAACACAGGTTTACTTCTCCCAAGGTGCTATTTTCCTTGGTCCCAGATAAATCATACATTGATATGATTGCCCAGAGGCCCAGGTAGTTAGATAAAATTTAATTTTATAAAACTGTATCATTCCAAAGACAATGGTTTAAAAAAATCTGGTTATGTTTACAAGTTGACTATTTTTTTTTAGGTTAACACTAATTCTGTAGGATCTTAATATGTGTGATTTGATTTATGAAAACTGTATCCAACACACATAAACATACTTTCTTTAGCCTATTAAAGATTTTGTAGCAGCATTAATGTTTGTTGTGAAAAGCAGGGGATTAATATACAACTCTTTTTTTTCTCTTGAAACAATTCCCAGGACTAGTTTTGCATGAATAAACTTTGGTAAATACTTCCTTAACATTGTGATAGAGTGAGAATTCAAGGAAGTCATGTTTTATTTAGTTAAAGTTTAGAATAGGAAAAAAAAGTTGATAGTTGTTGAAGTTGGGTGATGGGTATGTGGAGGTCCATAATATATTATTTATACTCATAAAATTTTATAAGCTTTCTAAATCTTATAGAGATCTGATTTTTTTATAATAAAAAGCTAAAATTTAAAAAATACACAGGGTTGTCATCTACCTTGTTCTCTTATTGAGAATCAGTAGTTTGGTCATTTTAGTTATTTTGGCCCAAAACTCAATTTAGATATTTTGTTAGTAGTTGAGTGACCATATCCTGTATCATCTAAACCAGGACCCTGCTGGGAATGAATGGAGGCACCTTTAATGTGTTAGGACTGCAATCACGAAACAGGGCTGTTCAAAACAAACTGAGTCAGGTGGTCTACCACTTGGTAGGTAGGAATTCTACTGAATATCTTTAAAAATTGAATACTCTGAAAGTCAACAAATAAATGAGTCAATGTTATAAGCAAGAAAACCTCAGGAGCAATGCCAGTTTTTCCGGTTTCAGTGTTTTCTGAGGTGCCTGAATCTGTGAATGAGGCAGTTCTTCATGAAGGGAGTGCTCTGCCTGCTTCTTTGGGAGAATGCCTTTCCAAATGTAGGCTTCCTGGCAGTAAGCTCTGCATGGCTTGGACATAGTGTGCATGGCTAACCCTCTGAGAGTTAAGGAGTTCCCTGTTGCCAGTTGGCTGTTGAAGATTACTTGGCTCCCTGCCAACTCACTGCTCCTGTGGCAGTCATGAAAACCTTTTCCTTATTCATCCATGTGACCAGCCAGCTGGCAAGGGGGTGATCACTAGGCTGTGAGCGGGTTGCTGGCGATGAATGCCACATGTGCCTCAGGAGTCTCAGACGAAGGCTTGATATGGTAGGCACACAGTTTTCCCAAACAGAATTATTTAGGTCTGATACCTAACGTGAACATGGTTGGTATATTTATATAAAATATGAAACTTGACTAATTTAGTTTTGTGGTAACAAACCATTTCACAATTGAGAAAATAATTAAACATTTTGATAAATTCAATACTTGAAATGTAGGCATCCTTTAAACAATATTTAAGGGTATTTAATGACTTTTAAAATATTCATGTAACTGATTTATTTTTGAAAGCCTCCTTTTCATCTAGGCTATAGATATTCAATACTGTAAAAATATATAGAGAGACTAATATTGGAAGAAAATATTCCAAAATATTAATTGTTATCTGTATGTTTGGAGTTGATGGATAATAATGATTTCTATAGGTTTTTTTTTTGTTTTATGAGTTTTCTGAAATGTTCATTAATTACTGTTATTACTAATTTAACTATTTAAAATTAGGTCTATATAAATTATATATGTATATGTAATACATACATACATATGTGTTACATATACATGTATACTTATGTATATATGGCAAGATTTATGCCCACTAACCCCAAAGCAGTTTGGACAAATTTACCTTATTTCCAGATTCTGTCACTTGAAGGTTGTCATGTTGAGGAAGGTCTAAACTCCATCAGTAATGTCAATCTTAAACCCATAGTAGTTACCACTAATTTATTTAATACTATTGGTTTTAGGAAATTTATATCATGTGCTTATAGTAAATAAATTTCTTCATATTTCTTCTGTTACTAATAAAAATACCTTATTTTATAAAGCATGTCTCAGCTAACTGACTGAGGCAGAGTCAGATATTTCTATGTATCTGTAAAAAATGTCTCTAGATTATTAATATTGTCTATAAATAGTTCATTATTTTCATGTACATCCTGTTTTCCTGAACTCTGTGTATAACTGCCCAAGTATGGATAGACACATTTATATTTCATTTATGGAAGACACCAACTTTAAACTTGACCTTTGTCTATGAGTTTGAGATCTTTGAAGATCAAAATAATAGTGTAAATATCCCTTACGTATTATATACACCTGTGCATACTATACAAAAGTATATAAAATAATATAGTGCAAGCTAAAAATATACATGTTAAATATTATCTATCCAAGTTTATGCTGTCTAACTTTTTAATAGGCTCAAACAAAATATTTTAGTTTATTTGTTTAATTTAGAGGGAATGCAATGTTGGCTTTTTAGGATGCTAAATCAAAATTGTGCTTTGATTTGTATTTATTATTTTGTATACCTATATAACAAATGCTTCAAAGAAACAGCCCTTTTTATATAAGGGCCTAAGATTAATATTTTGGGAATGGCATTGAAGAGAGAGGAAGATGCCAACAGCATCCTAAATGCTACTTAGTTAGCAACTTAGTTAACAATTTGAATAGCCTAGATCATTTTTCCACAAATTTTGATTTTTTTGTCTCAGTTTTTTTACCTTTGCCTGCCATGTCTTCTGTAACCTGAACCAGTGAAATTCTTTTGATACATTTAAGCTCATTTCAAAAGCCATCTCCTCCATCAAACCTTCTTTCATCCTTCGACCAAAAAAACCCCCATAATTTCCCATGCTGATGCAATCTCTTCATAGCTCTTCTAGGACACACCACTATATACTGCATTGTGTGTGTATATGTGTGTGAGCTCTTCTAGGACACACCACTATATACTGCATTGTGTGTGTATATGTGTGTGTGTGTGTGTGTGCAGGTTTTCACGTATACTCAATTTCAGTTTGGAGAAAAAGTATGAACCTTGGGCTCAAACGGGTTTTGACTCACAGGTACATGAGTACCTATGAGTCAAGGTACATGTCCTCCTAGGTACCTGTCCTTGGCCCCAAGACATCAGTTATTGCTGTCTGTATTGGGACTAAAATAGACAATCCAGCAGTTAGTGTGAGATGAAGTAAGTAGATGTTAAAAATGGTTTAACTTTACTGAAACATAGCAGCAGTTCAACTATGGCTGGTTTATTATTATTATTAGTTATTAATATTTTTTGTATCCTCTAATGTGTCAATCACAGTGTTTATATTAGGAGCTTGAAAACATTTAAAAATTTTAATTGACATATATTTTAATACATAAAGGCCTTTTTTATGTTGGGAGCTGATTTAGCAAGATTTCTTATTTTAAATAAATGTCAAACAATTTAGCAAATGATAAATGCATTATGTCTTAATTTGTTTAGCTTTCTCAGCTTCTTATTAACTTTAACCTTTTAATTTGTATATACATTACATCAGGTAAATAACTACTTATAGCTACTCCACTATGCTTTGTGCTGTTTTTTAATAATCTATTATAAGCCTCCATTTTAATGAGGCAGCATTTAGGGAATTTCAGTATTAAACATTTGATATTTTATTAATAACATATTTGAGTAGGTTAAGAATAAAGGCTAATCATAATTGTTCTTTTTTAAAAAAAAATAATTTGCAGCAACTACAGATCCTCAAAGAAATATTTACAATTCTTAAGATCAAATACTGATTTTTGAGTTTCCTGTATTACTATTTATCCCATGAAAATACAGATTTTGATTATTTTTTATGGTGTCCATTTCTAACGTGGTGCTCTTCGTGAAAACTCATTTGCTTGGTCATGATGCGGTCTCAGAATTGTAGTGCCTGAGGGAGCAAGGCACTTTATATGATTTTTATGATGCAACAGGCTTCCTTAAAAAAGAAGCAGAGGGCACTATTTACAATAGCCAGGACATGGAAGCAACCTAAGTGTCCATCAACAGATGAATGGATAAAGAACATGTGACACATATATACAGTGGAATATTACTCAGCCATAAAAAGGAATGAAATTGAGTTATTTGTAGTGAGGTGGATGGACCTAGAGTCTGATACAGAGTGAAGTAAGTCAGAAAGAGAAAATCAAATACCGTATGCTAACACATATATATGGAATCTAAAAAAAACAGTGTTTCTGAAGAACCTAGGGGCAGGACAGGAGTAAAGACACAGACGTAGAGAATGGACTTGAGGACACGGGGAGGGGGAAGGGTAAGCTGGGACGAAGTGAGAGAGCGGCATGGACATATATACACTACCAAATGTAAAGTAGATAGCTAGTGGGAAGCAGCCACATAGCACAGGGAGATCAGCTCCGTGTTTTGTGACCACCTAGAGGGGTGGGATAGGGAAGGTGGGAGGGAGACACAAGGGGAAGGAGATGTGGGGATATATGTATATGTATAGCTGATTCACTTTGTTATACAGCAGAAACTAACACAACACTGTAAAGCAATTATACTCCAATAAAGATGTTAAAAAAAAAGGAAAAAAATATAATAAAATGCCTTGTGAATTAAAATAAATAAATAAATAAAATTTAAAAAAGAAGCAGAGGAAGGCACATTTTAGAAAATCTAGGTTTTAGATCTGTTTCCACTTAACATCCATTTTTATTTGTTAATTCTTTTATTTATCTTTATTTATCTTCTCAACTGCTGTTTATAAAACCTCTACTATGTGTCAGAGACTGGACTGAATAAACATTGGAGACATAGCAGTGAGTAAGGGATTATGATAAAACTTGTCCTATGTTCTGTTTTTAATCACTCTAATTATATTTTCAAGTACAAGGATGCTGTGCTCCATTTTAAAAATGTATATTTATGTTTTGACTTCAAAATAACATAGCCCATAATTGTTGGCCTCTATCATTATAGTAATCAGAAGACCCCACAACTGGCTGATAAAATAACCAAGAGATTTAGGATTAAGCCTTTATCAAACTCTTTGAAATTTATAATTCATAAAAATTAATTGTTTAGGAAGTGTAAGACATCTCACAATCTTTGAATTTCCTGAAGTATCACAATGTATATCCTTTACAATATATAGGAAGCTTGGGAAGTAAAGTATGTTCACTTTTATCCCCAGCCTTTTATCTTTTACTCAGGAATAAAACCCTCCATAAAATAAACCCCACAGTAAGTGCTATGTCTACCACCATGTTTCATTAGACTGTGCAATAAGGTAAGCATTAAAATGTTGGAAAATAAACAAAGCTGACTTTTATTTCTATTATCCTTCAGTATAGATAAAATAAACATGTTTTCTGTGGAAAGAAAAATAAAGCATTCTTTGTCAGAGTCAAATGAGATAATCCTTACCTAAAAATATCGTGGATATTTCTTTGAGCTTCAAACAGTCTCTGAATGCACTAGGTAGTCAGTAAGATTAATTTCATGAATTGTTCAAGCATAATGAGAAGCCAGTATATTTGAAACCAGTTGTTAACTGGTAGCAAAGTTAAGCACCATTTAGCCTAATTAATTAACCAAGTAAACAATCCAGGTTTTCCCACATAGCTGTCTTCTCTTAAATATTTGTAACACATCGCATCTTTAAAAAAAATGCACAGCTATGTACCGTGAATTATAAATTAAATACTTTGCCTGTGCTCTGTTCAACTTGACTGCCTTTATTCTGGTTTTATCCTTGTAAAATATGTAATATTTTTATGTACTGATTATACTCCTCTATAGCCAATTGATTACTCAACAAATATATTCTAATGTCAGACACTGTTTGCAGAAACCTTATAGTGAAAACCATGTAATTTAAATGGATGTTAACCTGATGTCTATGTTTGAAAAAACTAATTTTCCACCATTACTGATTGCATATCAGTTCAGCCTTGAAATTCTCTTCCTTTAATGATCTTCGTACTTAAAAGGCAGATTTAGTATCATTTCAGCTTTTCCCACTTTGGTGATGCGTTCTTCAGTTAAGCAATTTCCTCATTGCATTTGCTACAAGGAACCAAGGATGCAAGTCTGCATTCCCCTGTACATGAAATGAGGGAAAACCATGCTGCGATAGTCACCTCAGCCATCACACATTCAGTTTAAACATACAGTAATAGACTTATACTCCAGGAAGGCTTGCTGTGTTTGTTTGCAAACTAGTATGCCGTACGTACAAGTCTGTGGTTTTATTGACGTATCCCTTTTCCATTCCTGTGGTTTTTAATTGAAACCCCCACTGCTTTGCCCAGCTTCAGGAACGCAGAATATCGGAGTTTTACATTTACTTTCCAACTCAGACAAGAGGAACACAGAGGCTTCAGTCTGTGTAGCAAACTCCTATACATTTTAGTGTTTCCTTTGGTCTTTAATGAAACAATGAGCCTTTGCATATAAATTGGGAATTAGTGGCTGAATGAAATCTGAATATATGAGAAATTTCTGTTTCAACTTCTCAACGTATACAATTGTTATTACCTGTAGAATTGGGACTGGATCTGTGTCCTCAACAGACTTTTAGAAACCTTTCCTATTTGTAACACACTCTAGTAAATGCTGAGAGTCAAACATGAAGGAAACATTTTTTTCTCCTAACATGAGTTGCTAACGCTGTGACAATTATTTCCTGGCCTCAAGGAGCCATGTTACTTAAAACCATGTAATTTAAAGAGATATTAACCTGATGTCTATATTTGGAAAAAAACTAATATTTTACTAGATTGCAATGGAATTGGTGTTTATATTTCTCTCTTTTCCCTTCTGTCTCCTATGATCATGTTGTAGTAACACAGAGCTGAATATTCAGTTGGTATTGAATCTTATAACACATGACTGAGTGGTTCCTAAGGATTAACCTCGGTCAGTCTTTCCTTTCCTTCTTCTTCTCCTCTGCTCATCTGTAGATCCTAGTTTGACCAAGTTTTAAACCATTGTATAAGGAGAATCTTTTTTTTCAAACATTTTTATATAAATTAAAAAATTCTGAATATATAGAGCTATTTTTTTTCAGTACCTGCGAGGTAGCAAAAGTATCACCTTCCTCCTGTACTTCCTCTGTCCAGGTCCCAAAGTCACCTTCACATGGTCTGCAAAGAGGACAGAGTCAAGAACTGTTATGTTTACATTGCAGTTTCACCAAGGATAGAAAGTGGACCATGAGACTGCCAAGGAAATCCGGCATTTTTCCCGATTTTCCTGGCCAGAAGTTAAGGTGAGTAAAGAAAATTATATTGTTACCCAATTTCCTACAAAGCCTAATTTAAGTTCTTACATAATATACATTATATGTTGATTTTCTGGAATATGTTGAAAAGTCACTTGTTTTCACAGATGAAAATAACAAGATAGGGTTTGTAAGTACAAAAATTTTTCTATTTTTATGAAAGAAATGGAAATGAAGAACTTTATTCTTTAATTATGGTGATTGATTAATAACAATAGGTTGAGATTCATAGTGTAACATAGATAAATCCCACCAACCCAATTAGTAAAATGAAGTATTTTCTTTTCGACAAAGCATTACAGATTTTAGGAAGTTTGTTTAAAATGCTTTGAAAGTATCATTCATTTAGCATAGCATTATATTCATTATTAGTAAGATATAAATGCTTAATAGAACTGCCCTCCCATTGTGTATGGTTGATAATACATTGTAAGGCAGAGTCCTTCACTTAATCCTATACTAATGCAAGATTTGTATAATGAGAATTGGTGAGATTTGAGGTGCCTACAGTGAATCTCTAGTTCTACTTCCACCCCATCTCTCTTTTTTTTAAAGTGATTGAGCAATATATGTATATCTGCAGAGATAGTGACAAAATGAAGAATATCTAATGCCAGTGAAGCAATAGTAATAATACTAAAAAAGTGGTGTAAATAATGAAAAATAAATATCTAAAGCAAAACATTACTGGGTTTCTAACAGATCTTTAAGATTTTTCTCCGTTTTGATAACTTTTAGTTGGATAGTTTAAAAATCTATAGACATGGGAAGATTTCAGATTGATAAGTGGTCTGCTCATCTGACCACTGAACAGTATCATAGGTGAGGTAACACAGGCTTGAAATTCTCATGGGCCAGTGTTCATAATCTGACCCTCTTACTTGGGCATTTGATTTAATCATTCTGAGATGAATTACCACAAAAGAATATAAATTTTGCAGAATTTTTGTAAGTATTACAAAAAATTGAGGTCTTAAGCCAGTCTTTTAAAAGATATTTTTCCAACGTGCATATCCTATTGTTGTATGGTACTTTTCTTAGTGTGTGCATTTTTATTGATCACTGGTCGTTGATAATATAGGTATTACGTTAAATTGATATGGTATAAATTCTTAAATTTTAAATAAAGCTATTATATACTAACAAGGCTATATTTATAAACTTTATTGGGATAGTGGTTATATTTTCTTATCAAATCAAACAAAAATACTGCTTAATAGCAACTTAATAGCTTGAACCATGATCTCATCATATTCCGTAAACATTGCTTTCTCTTTAGCTACTGTTATAAACATGATGGTCTGCATTATATAGTATTTGTATTATTTTGTAAGGGGAGAGATAATGATAAAGACCATTATCACGATTACCACTGGAAAGACTGATCTAAAAAAAAGAAAAAAATAAGGAAAAAATATTCCCATTACCGAGAATGTAAAAGGGACATAACAAAATTATGATAAGAGACAATAATGAATAATTTGATACCACCATAGTTTTAAATTTAGGAAATAAATGAATTCTTTGAAAACCATCACTTGATGCCAAAACTGACACAAAAATAAATTGAAGAACATCTCAAGAATTGAATATGAAATTAAAAACTTTCCCACAAGGTAAGTACAAGTCCAGTTGGTAGTATATCCACACAGAAACAGAAAAACATTATAGTGCAAAAACAAAGAGGACCTAAATTAAATGGAAGGCTATATACCACATTCATGGATCTGAAATTCAGAATTTTTAAGATATCAGTTTTCCCCAAATTGCTCTATAAATCAGTGCAATCTCAGTCAAAATTCCAATAGGGTTCTTTGTTATTGTTGAAACTAAATTTTCATATAAATTTTATTATCAGATTTTCAAAAGACCAAAATAGTAAAAAAAAAAAAAAAAAAAGCTATCATAAAGAAGCTTGAAGATTTACACTACCACATATTAAGACTTACTGTAATGTTACAGTTATTAAGAAAGTGCAATATTGGTGAAAAGATAGATGAAGAGAATATTGAAGTATATAATAAAGGGTCAGGAAATAGAGTCACATATGGTCATCTCATTTAGAATAAAGTTGCCTTTGCAGTCCAGAATGATATGATTATTTATAAATGGTACTTGGTTAATTAGAAAGCCATGTAACATAATATTCAGTAGGTACTTTGTTTCCAAATTACCACAAATTTGTGGCTTAAAACAACATAAACTTATTATCTTATGGTTCTGGATATCAGAAGTTAGAAATAAGTGAGAAATTATCACCTAAAAAATCATATCTTTGAAATTAGAAGTTGGAATTCTTAGAAATAAAAGAATGTGTGAGGAGATTGGTTCAAGATGGCGGAGTAGAAGGACGTGCTCTCACTCCCTCTTGTGAGAACACCAGAATCACAACTAACTGCTGAACAGTCATTGACAGGAAGACACTGGAACTCACCAAAAATATACCCCGCATCCAAAGACAAAAGAGAAGCTGCAGTGAGACAGTAGGAGGGGCGCAATCACAATAAAATCAAATCCCATAACCGCTAGGTGGGTGACTCACAAACTGGAGAACAATTATACCACAGAAGTCCACCCACTGCAGTGAAGGTTCTCAGCCCCACATCAGGCTTCCCAACCTGGGGGTCTGGCTAGGACCAGATTCTAGGACCAATTCTTCAGGAGGAAGAATTCCTAGACAATCAGACTTTGAAGGCTAGTGGAATTTGATTGCAGGACTTTGACAGGACTGGGGGAAACAGAGACTCCACTCTTGGAGGGCACATGCAAAGTATGTGTGCACGTCATGACCCAGGGGGAAGGAGCAGTGACCCCATAGGAGACTGAACCACACCTACCTGCTAGTGTTGGAGTGTCTTCTGCAGAGGCGGGGGGTGGCTGTGGCTCACCACGGGGACAAGGACACTGGCAACAGAAGTTCTGGGAAGTACTCCTTGGCATGAGCCCTCACCGCGGGGACAAGGATACTGGCAACAGAAGTTCTGGGAAGTACTCCTTGGCATGAGCCCTCCCGGAGTCCGCCATTAGCCCCACCAAAGAGCCTGTAGCCTCCAGTGCTGGGTTGCCTCAGGCCAAACAACCAACAGAAAGGGAACTCAGCCCAACCCATCAGCAGACAAGCAGATTAAAGTTTTACTGAGCTCTGCCCACCAGAGCAACACCCAGCTCTACCCACCACCAGCCCGCCCCCATCAGAAAGCTTGCACAAGCCTCTTAGATAGCCTCATGCACCAGAGGGCAGACAGCAGAAGCAAGAAGAACTACAGTCCTGCAGCCTGTGGAACAAAAACCACATTCACAGAAAGATAGACAAGATGAAAAGGCAAAGGGCTATGTACCAGATGAAGGCACAAGATAAAACCCCAAAAAAACAACTAAATGAAGTGGAGATAGGCAACCTTCCAGAAAAAGAATTCAGAATAATGAAGATGATCCAGGACCTCAAAAAAAGAATGGAGGCAAAGATTTAGAAGATGCAAGAAATGTTTAACAAAGACCTAGAAGAATTAAAGAACAAACAAACAGAGATGACCAATACAATAACTGAAATGAAAACTACACTAGAAGGAATCAATAGCAGAATAACTGAGGCAGAAGAACGGATAAGTGACCTGCAAGACAGAATGGTAGAATTCACTGCCATGGAACAGAATAAAGAAAAAAGAAAAGAAACGAAGACAGTCTGAGAGACCTCTGGGACAACATTAAACACACCAACATTCGCATTATAGGGGTCCCAGAAGGAGAAGAGAGAGAGAAAGGACCCAAGAAAATATTTGAAGAGATTATAGTCAAAAACTTCCCTAACATGGGAAAGGAAATAGCCACCCAAGTCCAGGAAGCTCAGAGAGTCCCATACCGGATAAACCCAAGGAGAAACATGCTGAAACACATAGTAATCAAATTGACAAAAATTAAAGACAAAGAAAAATTATTAAAACCAACAAGGGAAAAACGACAAATAACATACAAGGGAACTCCCATAAGGTTAACAGCTGATTTCTCAGCAGAAACTACAAGCCAGAAGGGAGTGGCATGATATATTTAAAGTGATGAAAGGGAAGAACCTACAACCAAGATTACTCTACCCGGCAAGGATCTCATTCAGATTCGATGGAGAAATCAAAAGCTTTACAGACAAGCAAAAGCTAAGAGAATTCAGGACCACCAAACCAGCTCTACAACAAATGCTAAAGGAACTTCTCTAAGTGGGAAACACAAGAGAAGAAAAAGACCTACAAAAACAAACCCAAAACAAGAAAATGGTAATAGGAACATACATATCAATAATGACCTTAAATGTGAATAGATTAAATGCTCCAACCAAAAGACACAGGCTCGCTGAATGGATACAAAAACAAGACCCATATATACGCTGTCTACAAGAGACCCACTTCAGACATAGGGACACACACAGACCGAAAGTGAGGGGATGGAAAAAGATATTCCATGCAAATGGAAATCAAAAGAAAGCTCGAGTAGCCATACTCATATCAGATAAAATAGACTTTAAAATGAAGAATGTTACAAGAGACAAGGAAGGATACTACATAATGATCAAGGGATCAATCCAAGATGAAGATATAACAACTAAAAATATATATGCACCCAACATAGGAGCACCTCAGTACATAAGGCAACTGCTAACAGCTATAAAAGAGGAAATCGACAGTAACACAATAATAGTGGGGGACTTTAACACCTCACTTACACCAATGGACAGATCATCCAAAATGAAAATAAATAAGGAAACAGAAGCTTTAAATGACACTAGAGACCAGATAGATTTAATTGATATTTATAGGACATTCCATCCAAAAACAGCAGATTACACTTTCTTCTCAAGTGCACACGGAACATTCTCCAGGATAGATCACATCTTGTGTCACAAATCAAGCCTCGGTAAATTTAAGAAAATTGAAATCATATCAATCATCTTTTCCGACCACAATGCTGTGAGATTAGAAATCAATTACAGGGAAAAAAATGTAAAAAAACACAAATGCATGGAGGCTAAACAATACGTTACTAAATAACCAAGAGATCACTGAAGAAATCAAAGAGGAAATAAAAAAATACCTAGAAACAAATGACAATGAAAACACGACGATCAAAAACCTATGGGATGCAGCAAAAGCAGTTTTAAGAGCGAAGTTTATAGCTATACAAGCCTACCTCAAGAAACAAGAAAAATCTCAAAAAATCAATCTAACTTTACACCTAAAGGAACTAGAGAGAGAAGAACAAACAAAACCCAAGGTTAGAAAGAAATCATAAAGATCAGAGCAGAAATAAATGAAATAGAAACAAAGAAAACAATAGCAAAGATCAATGCAACTAAAAGCTGCTTCTTTTAGAAGATAAACAGAATTGATAAATCTTTAGCCAGACTCATCAAGAAAAATACGGAGGGCTTCCCTGGTGGCGCAGTGGTTGAGAATCTGCCTGCTAATGCAAGGGACACGGGTTCGAGCCCTGGTCTGGGAAGATCCCACATGCCGCGGAGCAGCTAGGCCCGTGAGCCACAATTAGTGAGCCTGCGCGTCTGGAGCCTGTGCTCCACAAGAGAGGCCGCGATAGTGAGAGGCCTGCGCACCGCGATGAAGAGTGGCCCCCGCTTGCCACAACTAGAGAAAGCCCTTGCACAGAAACGAAGACCCAACACAGCCAAAAAGAAAAAAAGAAAAAAAAAAGAAAGAAAAATAGGGAGAGGACTCAAATCAGTAAAATTAAAAATGAAAAAGTAGACATTACAACGAACACTGCAGAAATACAAAGCATCCTAAGAGACTACTACAAGCAACTCTATGCCAATAAAATGGACAACCTGAAAGAAATGGACAAATTCTTAGAAACATATAACCGTCCAAGACTGAACCAGGAAGAAATAGAAAACACGAACAGACCAATCACAAGTAATGAAATTGAAACTGTGATTAAAAATCTTCCAACAGACAAAAGTCCAGGACCAGATGGCTTCACAGGTGAATTCTATCAAACATTTAGAGAAGAGCTAACACCCATCCTTCTCAAACTCTTCTAAAAAATTGCAGAGGAAGGAACACTCCCAAACTCATTCTACGAGGCCACCATCACCCTGATACCAAAACCAGACAAAGACACTACAAATAAAAGAAAATTACAGACCAATATCACTGATGAATATAGATGCAAAAATCCTCAACAAAATACTAGCAAACAGAATCCAACAACACATTAAAAGGATCATACATCACGATCAAGTGGGATTTATCTCAGGGATGCAAGATTCTTCAATATATGCAAATCAATCAATGTGATACACCATATTAACAAACTGAAGGATAAAAACCATATGATCATCTCAATAGATGCAGAAAAAGCTTTTGACAAAATTCAACACCCGTTTATGATAAAAACTCTCCAGAAAGTGGGCATAGAGGGAACCTACCTCAACATAATAAAGGCCATATACGACAAACCCACAGCAAACATCATTCTCTATGGTGAAAAACTGAAAGCATTTCCTCTAAGATCAGATACAAGACAAGGATGTCCCCTCTTGCCACTATTATTCAACATAGTATTGGAAGGCCTAGCCATGGCGATTAGAGAAGAAAAAGCAACAAAAGGAATACAAATTGGAAAAGAAGAAGTAAAACCATCACTGTTTGCAGATGGCATGATACTATACGTAGAGAATCCTAAAGATACCACCAGAAAACTACTAGAGCTAATCAATGAGTTTGGTAATGTAGCAGGATACAAAATTAATGCACAGAAATCTTGCATTCCTATACACTAACAACAAAAGATCAGAAAGAGAAATTAAAGAAACAATCTCATTCACCATTGCAACAAAAAGAATAAAATACCTAGGAATAAGCCTACCTAAGGAGGAAGAAGACCTGTACTCAGAAAACTATAAGACACTGATGAAAGAAATCAAAGATGACACAAACGGCCTGGATTGGAAGAATCAATATTGTGAAAATGACTATACTACCTAAAGCAATCTACAGAGTCAATGCCATCCCTATCAAATTACCACTGGCATTTTTTACAGAACTAGGACAAAAAACCTTAAAATTTGTATGGAGACACAAAAGACCCCAAATAGCAAAGCAATCTTGAGGGAAAAAAACGGAACTGGAGGAATCAGATTCCCTGACTTCAGACTATATTACAGAGCACAGTAATCAAGACAATATGGGACCGGCACAAAAACAGAAATATAGATCAATGGAACAGGATGGAAAGCCTATAATAAACCCACGCACCTATGGTCAACTAATCTATGACAAAGGAGGCAAGGATATACAATGGAGAAAAGACAGTCTCTTCAATAAGTAGTGCTGGGAAAACTGGACAGCTACATGTAAAAGAATGAAATTAGAACACTCCCTAACACCATACACAAAAATAAACTCAAGATGGATTAAAGACCTAAATGTAAGAGTGGACACTATAAAACTCTTAGAGGAAAACATAGGAAGAACACTCTTTGACATAAATCATAGCAAGCTCTTTTTTGACCCACCTCCTAGAGTAATGGAAATAAAAACAAAACTAAACAAGTGGGACCTAATGAAACTCAAAAGCTTTTGCACAGCAAAGGAAACTATAAACAAGATGAAAAGACAACCTTCAGAATGGGAGAAAATATTTGCAAACGAATCAACAGACAAAGGATTAATCTCCAAAATATATAAGCAGCTCATGCAGCTCAATAAAAAAAACAAACACCCCAATCCAAAAATGGGCAGAAGACCTAAATAGACATATCTCCAAAGAAGACATACAGATGGCCAAGAGGCACATAAAAAGCTGTTCAGCGTCACTAATTATTAGAGAAATGCAAATCAAAACTGCAATGAGGTATCACTTCACACTGGTTAGAATGGGCATCATCAGAAAATCTATAAACAACAAATGCTGGAGAGGATGTGGAGAAAAGGGAACCCTCTTGCCCTGTGGTGGGAATGTAAATTGATACAGCCACTATGGAGAACAGTATGGAGGTTCCTTAAAAAACTAAAAATAGAATTACCATATGACCCCACAATTCCACTACTGGGCATATACCCATAGGAAACCATAATTGAAAAAGACACATGCACCCCAGTGTTCATTGCAGCACTATTTACAATAGCCAGGTCATGGAAGCAACCTAAATGCCCATTGACAGGCGAATGGATAAAGAAGATGTGGTACATATATACAATGGAATATTACTCTGCAATATAAAGGAAACGAAACTGGGTCATTTGTAGAGACGTGGATGGACCTAGAGACTGTCATACAGAGTGAAGTAAGTCAGAAAGAGAAAAACAAATATCGTATATTAACGCATATATGTGGAATCTAGAAAAATGGTGCAGATGAACTGGTTTGCAGGGCAGAAATAGACACAGAAGTAGAGAACAAACGTATGGACACCAAATGGGGGAAAGCGGAGGAGTGGTGGTGGTGGTGGGATGAATTGGGAGATTGGGATTGATGTTTTATACACTAATATATATAAAATATATAACTAATAAGAACATGCTGTATAAAAAAATTAAATTATATTAAAAATAAAAAACAAGATCTAGCCACAAGTCTCCTAACTACTCTAAGTCTAAAGCAGCAAGAGAGTAAATGACATTGGGAGATATCTACAACTACCATAGTATGAAATGGAAATATCTGTGATTTCTGTACTCAGTATTATGTAATAGATGTAAGGGAAAAGAATCTGAAAAAGAATATATATATGTATAACTGAATCGCTGTGCTGTGTACATGAAACCTACATGATATTTTAAATCAACTATACTTCAATAAAAATTTTTTTAAAAAGAAAAAAAATAGATTGTGATTTCTTGCCTGATTTTTCCTTGGTTCCTGCTTGTGGAGTGAGGGCAAAGGAGATGTTTATCTCCTCAGTATTTCCAGCTTTGCTTAGAAAGAGAACATGTAGGATTTTCTTATGCATAAATGTAGTTTCATATGGATGAAAACTAAATGGAGGATTTTTACATGGAGCTGAAAATTTCAGATTCCTTCAGTGCAGAGATTCAAGTATAAAATAATACTTGTATGATAGAAAAAACAGAGGGAATTGCAACATTCCTGTTACTTATTAATTAGAATAGTTAACCATTTAGAACCATTACCAGGTTGCAAGACATAAATTCATGTTGTATGCATCAGAATATAATAGATGACTCTGAAGGTTTTAGAATATTTTGTGAATGAATCCCTGAACTAGAAATTAGAGAATGCTGTGTCTTTTTGTACTTTGAATTAGTCTCCTTATAGACTTTATATAGACTATATCTCATATAGAATATAGGAAAATGACCGAGATGCTTAATATAGTAAATATAGTATATATATTAATTATATTATGAAATCTCATTGAATAGCTACAGCAGTAAAGTAGTAAATCAAAGCCATCATATTGAAATCATGCATGAGCTACTTTTTTCCCCAATAGAGAAAAGTGTTTGCTGTTAGTACAGCATATTTAGAATAATAAACTTGGAACTTTGGAAGCCTACACTCCTGGGACTTTCTGAGTAATAAGTGATCATAAATAATCTAAAAAATGCATGAAAAGATTTACTGATCTCATCATCTGGCATTTATCTCTTTTTTATAAACAAGGGAAACAGTCCTCCAGGTATATGGAGACCTAAGGAGTATGGTCATAATATAGCAAAGACCTTGAAATAGGCAGAATGAGATGTCTACTTCTAACTGCTGAAGACATCTCATGGTGAAGCAGTCAGGCTCTGGGGAAAGGTGGCTTATTTTGTAGGATACCGCAGCTGGTAATAAAATGCTTTCTAGATGTGAATACACAGCAACTGATGGGAAGCATAAGATCCATTAAAAATTAGACTCACCCTTAATAACTGCCTACTGAATACATTGAAATATGTAATATTATATTGATTAGCCCTTGCATGAAAGACATGAAAAAGGCAACTGCATGTTCATCAGAGTATCTGAAATCTATGTTTTTATATATATATATGTAGACATATATGTACACACACACATGTATATATGTCTATGTGTGTGTATATATATGTGTGTATATGTATACATGTATATACATCTTGGTGTGAGTGCGAAGTTTTGATGTGAGTGCAAGGAAGGATATTATCTGAAAATTAGTTATATTTTGCGTTTTGGGCTCACTTTGCTTTGTGTTTGGAGTGAAAACTAAAAAAAAAAAAAAAAAAAAAAAAAAGGTGTTAGCATTTAGCATGTGCCGGGTACACCGTTCTGTGCTAGTTGTTATTTTTACCCAGTATTGGTAACATCATGCTACCTGTGGTTCAATTTATAAGAATTCTCTGAGTTGGAGTATGGATACAATGCCTCAGATATTAATAAAAATATTAATTTGCTTCTACATTTCTTATTCTTTGTTATATAGGAAGAAACAAAACATAATGTTTAAGAATCTAGACTTTGAAGTTAGCATTTTTGGGTTGAAATCTGGCTCTACTAATTATGCAGGTGAGCAACTTAACCTAATGTGGAAGATTAAAGATGGTTGCAAGTTCTCTCCCCCTCCCCTTGAACCTGAGGAGTAACTTCTTTGACCAGTAGAGCACAGCAGGAGTGACTCAGTGCCAATTTCTAGATCCAGGTCTTAAGGATCTGGCAGCTTATACTTCCTTTTCCTGGAATCCTCTCTCTGTGAGCTCTGAGTTACCATTAAGATGTCAGACTATTATATGAGCCCACCACACTGGAAAGGCCAAGTGAAGGTGCTCTGGTTGATAATTCCAAATGAGCCCAGCCTTCTAGCCATTCTTCCCACTGTGCCAGATGAGTGAGTGAAACCGCTGTGGACCCTCTAGACCAGCCCATATTTCAAATGAATACAGCCAGTGACTTCTATCAACGTTATGAGGAACAAGAGAATTATTTGATCTAGACTTTCCTGAATTCTTAACTCAAAAAATCATGAGATTTAATAAACTAGCTGTTGTTACAAGCAAGGAATTTTGGGGGCGTTATAGTAGTGTCTATATTGTTGAGTTTTTTTTTTGAGACACAAATGAGGTCATATGTGTAAAGCACTTAAAAATGTCTGATATGTAATAAGCCCTCAAATATTAGTTATCTTAATATGTAATATTTTTCTATACATCTCATTCAGAGACTGAGTGAGGGAGGAATGGGTGTGATCTAATACACTTAGAAATTCCTGGATCTTCCACTAATCCTAATGCCACATTTTAGTGTCCTGATCTCAGTCCTATGTCTAACTGCATTGATTGAGTTAAGATGTAAATGCATAGAATTTATCTGAGAAGTGAAATAAACACCGGTAAGGGAATGGGGAAATGAAGGAGAGAAGGAGAGGCAATAAAGGGTCCATTATCAAGCCACTTTGCACAGGTAAATAGAACTTCATTCCAATAGGAAACTCTGGGCCTCGGTGCAAAACATATGCTTCCAAATGATCTCACTCAAAGGGTAAGCAAGGTAGCTGGGTCATTAATATACCAACTCTAGTAACTGATTGAGGGCTGCTGGGATGGGGAGGATTAAATCCCAAACCTTGTCACTTGATCTGCCAGGTAGGCAGCAAAGTGGTCTCTGTTGGAAAAAAAAAAGAAATCTCAGGACATGGGATGCTGGTGCTGTGGGTTGGTTGGTAGCCTCTGAGGGGTGAGAACGAGGAGTTATGTGGGGGGACCAACAACATCTGCTACAGTCAGTGAGACGAGAGATGCCTGGCTATTCGTGTGTCTGTCATCCCCTCTGTGAGATTTCCCATTCAGTGCAGGACAGATCGTTTCTATTCATTTGTGTATTGGAATGTCTATTCATTAAAATTGTTCAAGACAAGGATCTTACTCTGGAAAATTAAATCTAATGAGACTTGTAATTATTCTGGGCTTCAATTCCTTGAGAGGGTTATGAGTCCCAAGATTTTGTCAACATATCCCAAAGTGCTGGCACTTCAGAAAATCCCCAAAGCTTGGAGAAACCACTTAGAGTGCTGATGGCCCTGCCGTCCTCTGACATCCGAAGTAATTTACTTTTAAAGGTGGCATTGTGTGAAATCATTGATTTAACTGTCCGCTGCAAAGGGGCTTGTCTTTTTTCTTTGGAAGTGTTTCCCTTAAAAGGAGTTGGCTTCCTCAGTGATAAGCAAGGAAATCTCTCACATGTCAGAACCTGGGTTATTAAATGACACTTGAACAATTTTAGTCTCCTCTTTGTAAAAAAGGTGGGGGGAGGGGGGAAAGTATTGTATACATTTACATTTTAAATTATGTAATCATGTTATTATCTGAAACTAATACCATGCAGTTAAATTTTAGATAAAGTGTCCTGTAATGCATACAAAATGTTCATTTGTTGAAGGCCATTAAGTTAATTTCCTGGCAACAAGATTAAATGCAAGGCATTTACATAATCATTAGTCGTGAGGTGTAGAAAAGATAATTAAATATTCCACCACATTAATTTATATTTAATTAACTGTGTTTTAGCGATCCTTCTGTCTGAATATTAATATTGTGTAAATAAACAATTAGAATGCATACTGATTTTATTAAAGCTTTATTCTTAAAATTAAGTAAAAGATGCTGTTATTAATTTAATTATATCTAATTTTAAATCCTAATCATGTTAATAAAGTTTGAAAAGGTTATCATTGGCCTCAGTGATGACAGCTTCACATTTTATATTTCCAACTGCAATGTACCTTATAGATTAAAAAATATATTTATTTAGGTTATGCCAATAGTTATTTGCTTTCGTGATACTCTACGCTATGGTTCTTTTAAATCAGAAGTGACACTGTACTTTAAAAATGAAAGTTAATTATTATTTTACAGTAAACCTTATTTAGCCATGGCCATATTCACTTGCAACATGTGATATTTCTTGAAAACAACTGTATTATATAAAAGGAAGCAACAATTAAGCAATCCCAAATAAGATCAAATTGATAGAAGCTAATGCTAAGGTTTATAGCCAGTGAAGAGTCTACTAGGAGATAAAATTTCTGAGGTTTTTAGAGATTTTTTTTTCCCCTGTAGTATTAGGGAAATTCTTGCAAAGATAATCAGACATTGGTAGGAGTGAGAACCTAAATGTTTTCTGGTCTAGGATGCCAGACATTTGTGGAGGGCATAAATTGTAGCAAAGTGAAATCCTGACAATACGTGCACTGTGTCATTAAGAGTTCTTGCTTTTATTTGCCTGGACAATTTGGAAGCCAGTAAATAAATAGTCTAGGTTTTCATTAAGCATCCTCAATAAGACAAGCAACAAAATATAATGTGGAAAAAAAAAGAGATTTTTTTTCTCCTGAATCATGAGAATGTGTTCTTAACTAAAATAAAAAGTTACATTAAAATATCACTAAGCAACAGTCACATTATCCTATCAGGAGAGGTTATTGAATATTTCATATTAAATTGTAATATCCGAAGCAAAAATGTTTGTGTTTTCAATATGAAATATTTATCTGGGCAAACAACTAAATACCAATTTTAACTGTCTAAATGGAGTTTTCAGGGAGAGGGATGCGTTTCAATAGTGCATATTTCCTAATGGAAACATTCGTTTCTAGAATTATAGAAGCGGGAATAATAAGGTTGCTTTTGTTTCTTTTCAAAGCTGTTGGGACTTTTATATTTGACATGGTTAGTGTTCCCCTGGGCTGACCAAAATATATTCTCTCCTGGTTTGCGACGATAACTGTTCTCACTGTTGGAAATCATTCTGCTTGTGTGGTAAACTCATGCTTCCCTACTTTTCAACCCAAAGTAGTCAAACATCATGTACAAGGGATGCTACAGTGCTCACTTCCACAGGCTAAGTTCTGAAACACCTAATACAGCCCACATCTCATAAATCCCAATGGTGATTTTCCAGCCACTATTTTTAAATTTTGTTTTTGCTCCCTCCTCCAACCCTGTTCATGTTAGAATCACATTGCTGTCCTCCCTTATGTAGCTTTAGTATTGTTAGAGGTGTTCGGATTGCTAGCTTATCCAGGTAAACATGACGTTTGCTCATTCATTCAACAAATATTTTTGAATACCAACTTCTCTAGTTTCAGACACTACCAAGATAAATAAGACAGGATTCTTAACTTTAGCAACCATATGTCGATTCTGGTGGAGGAGATATATAATAAGTGGGTATACAAATAAATACATATTTATGGACTCGTCTTTCTCAGTTACTAAGAAGAGTCCCCAACCTTGAGGGCTGGATGAAAATGTTTAGGCTGTTAATATGTTGAGCAGAAATTTCTGAGGGTACATTTCTCTTTGTAAGAGCCAGTTTGCTTTTTCTAAGCTTCCACTTCATTGAAGGGTAAGACCTATACTGCTAAAGCAAAACTGTGAAGCAGAAATTACAGGAAATGTCATTTGATTCTGAGTCTTGGAACATTTTATTGTTAAGTTTAGTGACTCATTGACCACAGCTCTTGGGGCAGGTGTTCCCATATTTTCTTGGCAATGCTCTGAATCCCCTCATGGGATGCACAAATCATGAAATATAAATAATTCAAAAACAAGTCTCAGTAAACACTTCCCCTTTCTTCTGTTTGGAATGTTAATTTCCTTTTTGAAGTTTCTTCTGTTTGATAGCAGGATGCAGTTTTGCTTGTTTCTTCATTGCCGAAGACAGACTGGGAGAACTCAGTGAATGCCATATATACTACAAAGATTGGAATTTCCAAATTAAAAAATACCCCGCAAAACTGTATCCAGTGTAGACAAGTTCTTCAACCTTTTTTATCTTTTAAAAATTATATTTTTTGATAAGATCTAAATTCAGCTTCTTTGCAAATAAAATTATATTTCTTCTAGGAAAATCATATCTCAAAACTCTCAGATAGGTAATTACCATAATTGTATTATACCTCTTTTATTTACATAGTCTTAATACATTTACATTATTAATCTACATATACTTATATATGTTTATTTTTATTTTATTTTTCTATTCATAAAATGTTTTAAATTAAAAAGTGGAGGAGTTCTGTAAACACTAAAAGCCAGAGAGAAAACAAAAAAAATCTCAAACTGCAAATTTCTATGGAGCTAATAGCAGAAAACTTCCTAGCAGAATGTAGATCTTAGAACAATTCTGCAGTTTTGATAAGCATAAGCAATACAGCTTTTTATTTAATCACTAATTTAAGTAATTTACCTAAGAGCTACCAATGGTTGTATTATATTCTAAAGCTTCTAGAAACCTGATAATCTAATCTTTTCCTTAAAGATCTTTACAATTTGTACGAGTATGATTGGCATTGACAAATGAGAGAATGGTGTCAAAATACCTTTCATAGCTTTGCAACTTTCTAAACCTGCTTTGTGGCAGTATTTTGATTACTTTTATTATCCTGACTCTCTGACAGTGAACTGAAACATGAGTAAGTAATTTCACCTTTGTGCCTTAGTTTCCATAGTGATAAAATGAGTAAATTGAGCTATTTTAACAATTTTATATCTGGTAAGCTAATTTGTTTGATTTTCCCCACTTTCGTTTGATTATCACATTAAGATATTGATGCTGTATTCATGTATAAGTGCATATTTATGTGTGTGCATATGTTGCCATCATAATAGTGGAACAATTTTTGAGTATTTTCAGGATTATAGATAACTGAGTTCATTGTTTTGTCATTAAAAGTTCTACCAAAATTTCTCTAACACAGTTGGGAAGTGGATGAAGTCGCTGAGGTTATGCTTTTCCCGTACATAATTAGGAGGAAAATAAAGGGAGAGGGCAATTTTCCAAATGACTTCAATTTTAATAGGGAATAGAAGTCTGAATAAATGGCTGTCCCTTCCACATGGAACGTCCTAATTTAAACAATATTCTGGCACTCATTTCAATCTGCTCTCCATTCGATTTGCTTGTCCTCAAATGATTTCAAATAAGTAAGGAAATCAAGGAAATAGAAAACATAATTAATTTTGAATTGGAAGGCAGGTGTATGGAAGGCATCATCTAAGACTAGGACTGAGCAACGAATGGGCATTCGAGTCTGTGACAATTCTGTAAGCCTTGCGTATAGTGCAAACTCCTTAGGCTAGTGTGCCTCTTAGACCCCTTTGAAAGCTCCTTGGTAATGATTTTTTTTCTCAATTTTTACATGGTTTAGGATGACTATTTCCAGAAAGGAAACCTCAGATAAGACCATATCTTAATGTTATTATCCAACTACTTTATGATACTACAGTGAGATTATCCTCTAAGATTATTCTCTGTCCCAGTTTTTTTGTGCCAAGTTATCTATGGAGATGACGGTTACATTAGACAGAGATGTGCAAAGACAAACAAACATGAACAACAATAAAAACCTACCTGCTAGATGACCACTGAGCCACAAAAAAGAAGAGGGATTTCCTGATAAGTGGTTTAAGGATTCTGAAAATTTGCTATTTTTAAAAATGTATGTAGATTCCATATCCCAGCATGGCTATTAATGAGGATAAGGTAAATTTCATAAACTTTGCTTCCCCTGGGATGTCCATGCAGCATGTACTCTCTAAGGCCAAGTTTCTTCTATTAGGAAGATGCTAATTTGGATGAAGCTAAACTACTTAATTTTCCACAGAGATTTGAGGAAACTAATTGAGGGCAAAATGTATTGAAAATATTGAGTGATTATATATTTAGAGTAACACATTCACTCAAGTATAAGTACAATAAAAATAAAACGGAACAAATGACAGAATGGAGAATAGTGCCTAGCTAGGTCTCCTGGCTCCCAGTATAATGCTCACAAAATATTTCATGGGCATTTTTTTTTTTTTTAAGTAGCAAGAAAACTGGCATTTACATCTCCCAACACAACAGAAATCTTTACTTTGTGTCCTGACTTAAAAGAAGATGTTTCTGATATATTTTATTTCTGATTTTAATCTTGGGCTGTTTAGTGTTCATTTGCTGTGGTAAGGAGACGACAGGGTAGTGGCATGTGGTGGCACGGTATAATTAATCTTCTTTGTTCCTTGAAAGCAGAGGTTACTTGAAAATTGATGTATACATAATTTTTAATTCATGGAGGTAGTAATGGAAATAGATCTAAAATAACTGCTTTTAAAAAAAAAAAGCATGGGGCTTCCCTGGTGGCGCAGTGGTTGAGAATCTGCCTGCCAATGCAGGGCACACCGGTTCGAGCCCTGGTCTGGGAAGATCCCACATGCCGCGGAGCAGCTAGGCCCGTGAGCCACAACTACTGAGCTTGCGCATCTGGAGCCTGTGCTCCGCAACAAGAGAGGCCGCGATAGTGAGAGGCCCGCGCACCGCGATGAAGAGTGGCCCCCCCCCGCTTGCCACAACTAGAGAAAGCCCTCGCACAGAAACGAAGACCCAACACAGCCATAAATAAATTAAAAAAAAAAAAAAAAAAAAGCATGGTAACAATTGTGTCAATTTAGTATTCGGCTGCACTGCTCTCTTCCATACTGTCTCCCTTTGAATATATTTTAACTGCATGTTTTCTATGGCTGGTAAGTTTGAAGCACGTTCTCACTTAGCTCTGAGTAATTCAGAAAAGGAAGTTGCTTAGCATGGATAATGGAGAGGCCTTTAGGATGGCAAAAAGGCCTTGGCTTGGATCCAAGTGGAACCAATCTTCATCTGAAGCTATGTAGTCTTCACCATCATGCTATGGCTCAAGTTAGTTGATTCACATCCTTTTTCCCCCCTTGCTCCTCTCTCCTTCTTCCCACTTCCCTTTTTTCTTCCTTCCTCTCTCCCCTCATCCCTCCTTCCTTCTTTCCTTCATCCCTCCCTCCTTTACTTTCTTCATTTTTCTTTCTCTATGAATCTTTCTCTTTTTCCTCCCTTTAAAAACTTATTTTCATCTGTGACACTCCATCCTGTCAGCTATTGCTGAGCATTTGGTGCAAAAGTAGCTCAACTGGCCAAGGCCAGCTGGCAGGCAGGGCTGACGGCTTTCAGGAAGGAGACACAGTCATTCCAGTGCAGAAAATCCAGGCAGATGCAGGGGAGATGTTGTACTCCATTTTCATCGTTCTCTTGTACTTCCACAAAGGTCTCCACATATGAAATATGGTGATAGAAATGATAGGAGAGTAGGTAGAGCCAGAGCCCAAAGGAAATTACATGCCAGTTTTCTATTTTTTCTTGAAAAAATTATGAAACCATTGTAGACATTTGCAGTTTAAAATACTTATAACAGAATATGTGTAATTCTGAAAGGTAGTTCCAATTCAACCCTGATGTTACGTCATCATGTGTGCTAGACTCCAGATGCTAACTGACAGCTGGTGCACTACCACCACAATAATAATGATAAACAGTACCAATAGTAACTTTTACCACACTACCTTTTATAGCTGCATCCTCATGTGTATAATGAAGATGTTAACAATATCTTCCATGGAGTGATGGTGTGAAGGACTTGCCCAGCATCTCACAGATTCTGTCAGAGGTAGTGTCTAAATCTAAGGCTGCCTTTATCCAGCTATTCAGCCCTTAATTGGGTAGCTGCACTCTCTTTCTCTAGCAGATAGTAAAATGTAATTGTCCTGCACCATTACTCAATTACACAATTTAATTTTTTTCCCTAGAATATTTTACCATCTCACTTTCATACATTCTTCGTTTTTTAACACGTGTGAATCCTGGAGCCGATTAACTGATAGTAAGCCACAAGAATGCTGAAACTGTGGCCTGAGTTAATCACAACCATTGGGCTGCAATTTGTTTGGTTACATAAACACAAAGTTTTTACTTCTCTTCTGAAAATCATTTATTTTGTACTAGGCAGTTAAGATATTCAAATAAATCTCAGATTATCTGATGCCTGAGAAAAATTTTTTCCCTCCAAGGTACATTCAGAATATATTGACTGTTTGGCTTCTGTGTTAAAAAAAGTGAATTACCTTCTTGTTTCTTCAATAGTTATCACCTTCTTTCATCTCTGTGTTTGCATTTCTGTGTGTTTCCTAAAGCAAGTTAGCAAGCAAACAAAAAAAATTATACTTGTGTATAGTAATTACAGATTGTGATTGATAAAAATAAATGCTGCCTTTAGGTTCAGCCTATTCTCTTCTTGCAGGTGAAATTAGGTACAGGGTTTAAGTGCAAAAAGTTTTGCACATTAATTTAAAAGAATACATTTACTATACCCGAGTATGTGTTAGACTTTTTACTAGCAGCTTCTAACAGTAAGAAAGACATTCTTATTCCCAGTTCAATCATCCAGTCTTTTCTTACATTTAGCAACAAGTATTTTACAAATGTAACTTAACTCTATAAGAATTTTCAGAAAAGTGTAACCAAGCCTAGGCTTACCTCTCTACTTTCCTTACAATCTACTTAAAATGAGTCTACACTCATTGTTGACTCTTCCTTACCTAGTTGTGCCTCAACTTCCTGTTATCTGTGTCCTAAGCATTCATTTTTGCTCTGAAACTGCCCTCATTAATGTTACTGATTACCTCCTCTTGGTATAGTTTAGTGAATAAATTTCAGACTTTATCTCAGCTGACCTCCCTGTGGTCTTTGACATTGATTTTTCTCAGTGACTTATAAAATTTTCTGATCTATGATTTTTCTCAGTGACTTATAAAATTTTCTGATCTATGCTTCTTTAACACACCATTCTGTTCTCTTGTGACTATGTATTTTGAGACTTATCCATAAGTCTCAAAAGGTGGAGATTCCTCTTCCCCCTACTCACCTAGTAGGAACTCTCCATCTTTTTCCCCATGTCAGGCTCCTCTTCTCCCTTTACATATTCTTTGCAGGAGGCAATTCCATCTAGTCAAACTGCCTGTTGATAGTGAAACACAACAAAAATGCTTTAACTCATATTTCCAAAGCAGACTTCTCTTCTGCAATCCAACTCCATGTTATTTGTGTCAGCCTACTTGCAATCTTAACCAGAGTAGCCATGGTTACCTCTAACTCAAACTTGCAAATGTGTGTGTGTGTGTATGTATGTGTAAATGTGTTTGTATCTCCTAACAAAAGTGGATATTCCCAGATGAGTTTATGGCATCTTTCAGGAAACAAAAACAGCAGTGATAAATTCTTCCTTTATCCTTAATGTCATGAGTACTAAGAACTGTCAGTGTATTCTTCTAATTTTTTTTTGGATCCAATAATAGCTGTAGATTTGAGGGTTTTTTTTTAAGTTTTAATGATTTCATTTCTGGATCAAGAATTGTATCTAACTCGTCTCTTATCTTTGGCGATGTTACTTTCAAATTCACCTCCACATAACTAAAAAAATTTTAAAAAATTGACATTTCATATTGTCACACAGATTTAAACTATTCAGTAGTAATCCCATGCTGATGAGATAGACTCCTAGTTTTATTGTATGCTACACAAGGCTCTTCCTGATCAGGCACTTGAATGAGTCTCTTATCACACTTTTATCATATTCTAGATTCAAGAAAAGTGAATGATTTGCAGATCTTTGGATGTACTGTTTTTTCCCCTTCGCTCATCTGTGTCTGTTCTCATAACAGAAAGGAGAAGCACTTATCAATTGTCTCCCAGCTTCCATTGGTCAAGTATGGCCCACATGCATTACTTATGGTCCTTTTGAGTGGCTCGTGTGAGAGTGCCATGCAGATTTATGGCAGCAACACACCTGAAGGAGTCAGAGAAGGTGCTGGGGTTGCTGATAAGCAAAGGGCAGGAATAAAAATTTTGTAGCGGAGGCCTGAGCAAGGTGCTCTCCGATTTTACCTGGGATAGGCTTGTCACCCAGCAGGGGCTGGAAAAAGAGAGCATATAAAGTTTTATACAAGAGGTGTTCAATACACCCATACTCACATTTCAAGACTCAACTCACTATATCTCTATAATAATCTTTCTTGTGTCTTGTCCTCATGCTCTCATGTGCTCCCACCACACATCCCTGACATACTTCTGTGACTGATGCCATACTGTAGCCATGAACTTAATTTTCTATTTCCTATACTATGATCTGCTTGAGTGAAATGAGGTCTCTTCACTTCTACTGATATCTCTAGTGCATGTTGATATTTGGTAATAGATCAGATCTATTGATTTTATTTAACTGACGCCAAATATTCTATCATATGGATATGTTATATAATATTTATCCATTTCCAGTTAATATACATTTCAACTATTTCTATGTTTCATTGTTTCAAAGAATGCTACAGTGAATACACAATGATTATTTTCTAAGCCCTAGTTTTCTTTTTCCGTACGTAAGCATTTGGAAATTAAGAATAGTTTTAAAATTACTGGGACTTGTATTTCTTTTGAAAAAATTGTGAGACAAATGCATTTTCTAGCTGTTAACAGAATATAAATTCTCCTATTTAGAGAAGCCTTTTCAGTACTTACGGTTAGCTAGACGTTTTCTAGATCTTATTCTAGGTCTGTTTATTTACATGTTAACTTGCTACCCTTCCTTCTTAGTGTGTATAACATTTAAGTTACTGATCACATTGCTCTATTTATAATTTTAATCTGCTTAAATATTTCTTGGTCCTTTGCCCATTTTGAAAAAGGACTGTAGCCGAAACCATCATAATAAAACATATCCCCCTTTGTTCAAAGACCAGCTTATGTCTCTGCATTAATTTTCTTTCTTCTCTTTCACAGATAATTAATAGAAATACTGGGAAATACTTAACTTTACTTCAACCTATTTGAAGTTTATTACCCTTGTGATTCATACATCACAACCACCAAAAATGGATAAATTGTACAATTGACCGGAGTAAATCTTCCCTTCAAGGACTACGACTCCCAAATCTCCTAACAGTATGTTTTCAGACTGCCCTCTCTAATAACTGTTGTTTCCCACAGAGCAAAAAGCTTTATACATTACAAACACTGCACTGTTTTTCTTAGAGGCTAGATTCTCAAACTTTCAATTCTGACATGCTTCAGGTTGCTGCACTCTGATAGACTCATCCAGTGCTCTCACTTCGTGCCATTAATATGAAATATTCTGTTTTGACATTCAGTCATTTCAGAAAATGGGCATTTGCTTCACGGGATAAAAATCTGTATCTCTAGAGAACTGCATTAAAAAAAAAAAAGTCAGGATGTACTAGAGTACTGCTTATTTAGCAAACTTCCTAATTTCAGTGCGTTGTTAAATAGACTTTCTAATGCTAAGAATAGGCACTGTTCTCATTTTTCTTATGCTCCATTCGTAGTTCGGTTTCTTCTCATCTCCCACTTGTGCTGTTGCACATATTTTCTGGACAACGTCTTGCTTCTAATCAATCTCTTTACATTTTTTTTTTCTTTCCTACATCCGAAGCTAACCCTTGACATCTTCATCCTTTGCTGCAACAGGGACAGTGGTGCTCAGCAAACATTCCATTTGCTGCCCCACATTTGAAATGCAAAATTATAAATGGAGCTATGTGATCAGAAACTTAAATGTTATATACACTAAGAAGGAAGCGGGGCAAGTTAACATGTATATAAACAGATCTATGTTGCATGTAGGTAGGTCCTCATGACTAGTTCTGGCTAATGGGCTACCCATGAAATAACAGGGGGTACTTCAATGGAAGCACAGAAGAGGCCAGTTCATTATCCTACATTTGTCCCTTTTCTTTCTTTCTTTCTCTCTCTCTCTTTTTTTTTTTTGGTGTGTATTATTCCAAATATTTAAAAACATTTTATTTTATACTGGAGTATAGTTGATTTAGAATGTTGTGTTAGTTTCAGGCGTACAGCAAAGTGATTCAGTTATACATATACATATATCTATTCTTTTTCAGATTATTTTTCCATTTAGGTTATTACAGAATATTGAGTAGAGTTCCCTGTGCTGTACAGTAGGTCCTTGTTGATTATCTGTTTTATATATAGTAGTGTGTATCTGTTAATACCAAACTCCTAATGTATCCCCCCCACACGCACTTTTCCCCTTTGGTAACCATAAGTTTGTTTCCTAAGTCTGTGAGTCTGTTTCTGTTTTGTAAATAAGTTCATTTGTATCCATTTTTTTTTTTAGATTCCACATACAAGCGATATTATATGATATTTGTCTTTATCTGTCTGGCTTACTTCACTTAGTATGATAATCTCTAGGTCCATCCATGTTGCTGCAAATGGCATTATTTTATTCTTTTTATGGCTGAGTAATATTCCATTGTATATATGTACCACATCTTCATCCATTTCTCTGCCAGTGGATATCTAGGTTGCTTCCATGTCTTGGCTATTGTAAATAGTGCTGCATTGAACTATGTATCTTTTCAAATTATGGTTTTATCCAGATACATGCTCAGGAGTGGGATTGCTGGGTCATATGGTAGCTCTATTTTTAGTATTTTAAACCTCCATACTGTTCTGCATAGTGGCTGTACCAGTTTATATTCCCACAGTGTAGGAGGGTTCCCTTTTCTCCACACCCTCTCCAGCATTTTTTGTTTGTAGACTTTCTGATGATGGCCATACTGACTGGTGTGAGGTGATACCTCATTGTAGTTTTGATTTGCATTTCTCTGATAATTAGTGATTTTGAGTATCTTTCCATGTGCTTTTTGGCCATCTGTATATCTTCTTTAGAGAAGTGTCTTTTTAGGTCTTCTGCCCATTTTTTAATTGGGCTGTTTGTTTTTTTGATATTGAGCTGCATGAGCTGTATATATATTTTGGAGATTAATCCCTTGTCGGTAACATCGTTTGCAAATATTTTCTCCCATTATGTGGGTTATCTTTTTGTTTTGTGTATGGTTTCCTTTGCTGTGCAAAAGCTTTTGAGTTTATTTAGCTGCCATTTGTTTATTTTTGTTTTTATTTTCATTACTCTAAGAGGTGGATTCAAAAAGATATTGCTGCGATTTATGTCAAAGAGTATTCCATGTTTTCCTCTAAGAGTTTTATAGTACCCGGTCTTACATTTAGGTCTTTAATACCTGTTGAGTTTAGTTTTGTGTATGGTGTTAGAGAATGTTCTAATTTCACTCTTTTACATGTAGCTGTCCAGTTTTCCCAGCACCAATTGTAGACACAAAATTTCTCAACAAAATAGTAGCAAACCAAATCCAAAAATACATTAAAAGGATCATACACCACGATCAAGTGGGATTTATCCCAGGGATGCAAGGATTTTTCAGTATCAAAAATCCTTGTGATATACCACATTAACAAATTGAAGAATAAAAAGCATATGATCCTTTCAATAGATGCAGAAAAAGCTTTTGGCAAAATTCAACACCCATTTATGACAAAAACTCTCCAGAAAGTGGGCATAGAGGGAACCTACCTCAACATAATAAAGACCATATATGACAAACCCACAACTAACATCGTCTGTCCCTTTTCTAGATGATACCTGCTCAAGATGGGGAGTCTGGTTCCCTGAATGACCTTGCCCAGTACACAACAGCACATAATAAAGTAGAAATAAATTTTTAAAAACCATCTGCTTTGTTAAGTGCCTCACATATAGGGAATACACTAGCCTATCTTGGCTAATGAGTAATCACAGGTCTCTAGAGTCTTTCGGTAAGAGATTGAAACGTTTAACTTGTCTCGCAAAGTCTTTCAAAATCAAACTCCACTTTACTGATTTCATAGAACTCCAGGTAATCTCTACTCTAGATAATTTAATCTATTCAAATTCTTCTATATTTTACTATATCTAATGTTATTATTATTTTGTTTTATTTTTACTGTGTTATTCTTTTGATCACAGTCTTTCAATGATTCAGTATTGTTTCTACCATAAACTTCTTTATAGGGCTTAATAAATCCTTTATGTTCTGGCTTTCTTCAGCCTCATCTTTTGCCAGTCTTCTCTTTATGTATTTTTTTTTCCAGGCTGGAACAACTGACACAGTTTCCCACCTTTACTTTGCAAACTCCTTATCTGTAGGTCTCCACCAAACAGGTAGTTACTCATGCAAGATTGTTCTTATCTCCAGGTTGAGACCCTTCCCATATACTCATAGGGGATGCTGGACTTCCTCCTCAGTAGCTCTCATTACACTGTATTTTCATTGCCTAGTTGCTTCTTTACACACCCCACTAAGCTGTAAGCACTGACTCAGTCTGTCTCATTCCTGTGTGTTTTTACTGGCAATCACAAGCTCTGACACATAAAGGGAACACAGCAGGGTGTTGAATCAAAATATGTTCCCCATGATGTGGAAGTCTGTTCCTCTTTCTCTAAATACTTTCTCATCCCAGTACATATCCCATCGCTTCCATGAAGCCTTCTGTATGATTACATCCCACACGATTCTGTCATTTTGAGGTGTTCTCGTAGAGTACACCACCCATTTTACCACCACCCATTTTTAGCACCCTTTTCTTCCTTACTTGTTTTATTGCCTAAGTATTTTTTTTCCAAGTATAATCTTTGAAAACAGGGACTATTTTGAGTAAATTATTTACGGTATTCAGCAGAAGCTTTACCTTGAGCCAGGCACTATGTTTGGAAAAGTATGAATAATGAAAAGGTCTGATCTCAGGGCGTTCGGAACCTAAAAGACAGGACAAAATGTAAACAGATAAATAGATGGCAATAGTTTTATTTTTATATTTGCCTGAGCAACTATCTGTGTGCCAAGAGAATATAACTGCTGAAAATGCTTTAATATATGAAAAGGCATAGAAAATGTCTTTCCAGCAATAAAGTGAAATTATGGAAAATATAATTATCCACATTAATTGTCAGTCCTAGTCGACTGTGGTAAAACTCCAAAGAATAATTATGTTCACAATTCCTCACTTCTGTTTCTATAATTTATAAGAAAGAAAGGAAGGAAGTCCCATTACTTCTTACTCATCTCCTTTTCTTTAATTATTTCTCCTCTACTGTACTATTCTTACTTTTCTTCCTTCCTAATTTGCCATTTCAAACCTGTGCAGATTCTACGCTCTCTCTCTCTCTCTCTCTCTCTCTCTCTCTCTCACACACACACACACACACACACACACACACATACAGAGTCTGATTAGCTCGCTAAAGTATTTACCTAGTTAAATTCTTCTCTGTTATTTTTCTACATCTCACATGATCTTAGTCCAATCAAAATTATGTGCACATCAAAAATAGTGACATTCTTACTATTTTAACTTGTTATCCAAGATTGTGCTGAATTTCTTAGTAGATGAATTTGTGATATTTTAGATCATTTAATTTTCAGGGATATGTTGATTCTAAGTAGACAGAGATAAAATATCTACTATTTAATCAGCACTGGGATAGTTACAAGAGAAAGATGTAAAGTAAGGGCCTCACTGAACTAATGAGGAAAGAGAGGTGGCAGCTAAGCCAACAGAAAAGTAAAAAGCCCAATTTATTTGATATAGACTCTATTTAAAGAAAACCTAATTTTATGTTATGAATATTCACCCTCCCATCGTATTCTGCACATGTGAAGTTGCTCATAGTTTTAGTTATTTATTCCTCACTTTGTTCTAAAAAGGATTTAGGATAGCTTATGAGGATATTTAAAATATATCAAAGCAACATAATTAGAAATAGGTGAGAAAGTAGAAAACTAACAAGACTAGGAACCTAAAGTCAAACCAGAAATAGAACAAAATATAATACAAGTACCATTTAGTGAAAGTTTTACACATTTACTATTGTTTCTAAGATTTTAAGCAACCCATGTTGAAGGAATTTGGTAGGTTATTACACTGACAATATTTAGGCCATAAAAAAATGAACTGTTCAGGAATAGATGGTCAGAAGAGGTGGGATGTTCTCTTGAGAGGTCTCAGGAAATGCATTGCCAGCCATGTTCTCAGCCAACTTGAGATAACAACCATGGTGAGTTCCTTAAAGCAGTTCTTTGTAGCATTCTTCTGTAAAAGCTGATGGTATCATATTAAATTAGATTTCAGTGTAAGGCACTATTTTGCCACTCTGTAAGAGTGGGTAGGGATGGAGCAGCAATAAGATATAGTCAAATATGTAACTTTATACTGATTTGGCTGAATTATTTGTACAGAATATAAAATATTGAGTGCCATAACTTGGTATCATGTTCTTCATTTAATCCTCAGTAAAATTATTTCAAAGTTACTGCTACCCATTGTCTATATAAAAATTTGGCTAAGATTTCTTGGCCAAAGAAATCAAGACCCACCTGATCTAACAGATATTCCAAATACTAAGTCTGGAAAGAAGAGGTAACTACCTAAAAGACTCTCACACCTACCTTGCCTCTGGTTGTGGAAAATATGTACAAAGGCTACCAACACTTAGTAATGACTTTTAACAATCCAACAAATAGAAACAGGAGAACAAATGTGTCTGAGGGTAATAATATGAGTAGAACTACAAAGAAAGGTGATTTATACTTAGGAGCACAAATGTAAAATAATACACCTTTTTTTCAAAAATTTCACAGGTAAGAAAAATGCCCTTTCAGGGTTTTTTTTTTGGGGGGGGTGGGTTATTGCCATATTTTTATTTATATTAATATCCATATGTTGTGAAAGCTGGAGGTTTTGGCAGGGAATCACCAAATTTAGAAATGTAGGAACTGAGTTTTACTTCTAGCCTTGCAGTTAGTTCACTTAATTATGTTGTATCTATCTCCATGATACACCATGTAATGATCATTCCAGGGTTTCCTCACTCCAAAAATTTTATGACTGTATTGTCAAGTTGATCAAGTTATTGGTGTTACAAAAGATTCCCACCTGGGCTTCCCTGGTGGTGCAGTGGTTGAGAGTCTGCCTGCCAATGCAGGGCACGCGGGTTCGAGCCCTGGTCTGGGAGGATCCCACATGCCGCGGAGCAACTAGGCCCGTGAGCCACAATTACTGAGCCTGCGCGTCTGGAGCCTGTGCTCTGCAACAAGAGAGGCCGCAATAGTGAGAGGCCCGCGCACTGCGATGAAGAGTGGCCCCCGCTTGCCACAACTAGAGAAAGCCCTCACACAGAAACGAAGACCCAACACAGCCATAAATAAATAAATAAAATTAAAAAAAAAAAAAAAAAATTCTAAAAAAAAAAAAAAAAAAAAAAAAAAGATTCCCACCTGATTACTATGTTCTATTGTGCATAGTCAAACTAAAGAATTAAAGTACAGTATAAAGAATACTTTTAAAAAGAATGAATCTTGTTACTAAGTTACCTATTGATAGTCCACAGTTAGTAAGCATGAAGGGGCAGAGACATTCTGTTTTATGTGACAATCGGCGTTCTGTGCTGAAACAAGGCTCGCCATTCTCTGTGTAGTCTCTGCCTGAAAAGTAGCCCCTCCTCTAGTGGTTCTCAGTCCTGAAGGATGATTTGAAAGGTGTAACTTAGTGAGGACTGGGAGCCCCAAAACAGTGATTGTGGTGTTTCCTAATGCTCATTTGGCCACTCACTCGTTTCATGACGTTAAACAGTTTCCTCTTGCCTCTGTGAAAACCAGGTCCTCTATGGAAAATCACAGATTGAACTGAATATTTGTTTTATGATGTGATAAACTGTGTGTTATTAACTATAAAGCTCATTATAGGAAAAGTGCTTGGAGAACACACTCATTTAATTAGATATTTATTTTGCCTCGGGCATGTTAATAATCATGTCATCCAAACTTAGCAGTAACCGTTGAATAAAGTAGAAATGCAGCCATTTTATAAATTAGACAATGAGAAACGTATTTAATATCTCCACGCATCAAAGTTATGTAGCTAGTGAGTGGGTGAGCCAAGACTTCAACTTAGGTATCGTGTTCTAAGCTCCCTACACTTACCTTAAGATATGTTGCCATTCACTGACATTTTTTTCTATCATAACCCAAAGCTCTTTACTTCTAAAGCACCAGAATATCCTCATATTTCGTCACGTTTCTAATTGTAGATATTTGTTTGCTTAGAAAAGGAAGTTAACTATTAAAATTCTAATGATAAAGAAGTGATAGTTATTAGATTGGGAACTATAATGTCACTCTAAATTGTGTTTGGTATTCTGATAATAGATAATGAATTATAATCTCACTTGGAAAGAATTCAGTGCAACTCCTCATTTAATGAAATGGCTATTTCTCTGACATTTCATTACAACACCAGAATCAAGGACTTGAGAATATTTTTCCTCCTATTGTTCAAGAAATATTACAAAAATGCAGTTTCAGTATCATGAGGGTGTACTTAAACTACCGGGTGTTACAAGAGCTTATCTCTGGGATGATGTCTGCATTAAAGAATCTATGGCAGCTCAGCCCTTCCTCTTCTCTGAGAATAATAACAGAAAACATAACTAAATGATCTTTAAGGTGGCAATAAAAGCTTTTCTTGCTTCACAATTTCTCATTGTTGGTTTCTTTTTCGATGAGCTCTCAAAATTCCTAAACTAAAACTTTAAGAAATGAGAGAAACACTTCCCCTCACTTGTTCAATCTTATTCCAATGTGTTTCTTTCCTTCTCAATACTTGTACACAAGACAGTGAACTTAAAAGAGGTCTGCACTTAAATCTCTGTATTTCTAGCCAAACTATGGGGGACGTCTCAATTTACAAATATCCTTAATTGAAGGACTAGGAGATGTGAAAGCCTTGGCAGAGAATATTTTATGAAAAGCCCTGTTTGTGAAGGTTATGACTGTCTGTCTTGGGCAGAAATTTAATGGTGAGGAGCTCGTTTGAAGGTTGAAGTCCTTGTTGGATTACTTTAGTTTCCGTATCCTTGAAGTAGAACTGTTTGCTTGGGGGCCGAGGAGAAGAGGGCTGCACACCTGCAGTCTTGATAATTACCGGCGTATTTAAACATCTGTGTTTGGATGCAAAGACATTCCTGAAATATTCGTGCAAGCGTGGCACTGTCCACTTCTCATGACCAATCTGCTTGAGAGCCAAGATAGGCAAGTCAGCCCTAATGTACCAACTCGCCCTAAGCCCCTTTTCTATCATATTTTACTTACTTTTGGGCTTGTCAGTTATTTATTACAGCATGGGAGTATTGCAACAGGTCTACATTTCACTCTCCATAATGAGAAATCCCTAAGGGAAATCTTCATTGTCTTTTAGGGCTGGAGAGCAATTCATCTTTCACTTTTGCAAAGTATCATTATAAAGTCCTAAATGCAGTGAAATTTAAAAAAAAAGAAAAAATATAGTCCAAGATACTAAATATAAAAAGCATATCTATAAAGAAAAGTCAAAAGGCCTGAATGTTTTATTCAGGGACGGCTGTGTCAACTTACTACATCCTGTCTACACAAACATTCTCACGAGAACCTGGTTAAACATGGCTTATTGCTGTCGGGACACAGCCAGACCAGAGTGAGATCACATCTCTGGAAAAATAACAATCTTCATTTCTTCAGCAGATGTTTACTGAGCTTCTACTGTGGCCAAGCACCCTGCAATGGTTGGTGAGAATTACAGAGATATTTTTGAACTGGATTCTGCTTTTATATAACTTACAGCCAAGAAGGACCGATCTACCATTTTAAGGTAGAAAGTGATGCATGACTCAAGTGAGGCACTAGAGAGAGAAGTGCTGTCTATATTTAGGAGAGGGCTTGGGAAAAAGTTAATGAAAGAGACAATACAACACGTGTTTTAAAAGACACAGTAGAGAAGGAAGCTTACATAATTCCCTTATCAAGTAATATAATTTTAAAATGAACTGGCAGGAAGATATATGTGCATTTAAGCAAGATGTGCACTGGACTTTTAGGTCATTGTAAGAACAACATGATTCCAAATCACTGTGTGCAATTTGGTTGTGTGATTTGATCCAAACTTTGTTGATTATGATGATAATAATAACAACCTGCCATGAAGAGTGCAGTTAACTGATAGCTTCTGGGATCCACTGCGGCACTCTAGCCCAGGCCACACCCGTCCCAGCAGCTCCCAGCCAGTAATGACACATAGTTGTGTACTAGAGCACGGTCATTTCTGCTCAGTGCAGGACTGCTCTTGGGCTGTCCTTGTGCCAGGGTTCCCTGAGGGGCTGACGAAACATTCTCAGAGCTGCACCACCCTCTGAGTCTCTTCCCATCTTTTCCCCTTCCCTCATTCCTTTCATGTTGTAGTCCGAAAGCTCTCCTAGCCCATTCCAGCTCCTTCTCTCTTTCATCTTACAGGGGCATCAACTCCCCTCCTCCCAAATTTCTTGGCATCTGCTTTCTGGAATAGCCAAACTGACTATAGTTGTTACATATGTAGTCTTCAAAAACATGTATTAAATAGTGGGGATTATTCTCAATCACATTTCATTGATTAAAACACAGAAGAAAAGGAAGGTTAGTTGTTTTGCCTATTTTCACAAAGCTGGCAATGGTGAAAGTGGGATTTAATTTCCTTTCTGAATAGAGTATCTATGTCCTTAAAAATAGTTTAGTGTTCAGAAGGAAACTATTGTGGTTCATTTTGTAGTGAAATATCATTTTGAACTGCCGTAATCACTTTGGACATACTTCTCTTATTTATTTATTTTTTGGTAAACTTAGATTTGCACATGTTAGGTTCAAAAGGGCTTGTTATAGAAATATATTTTTGTGCTCAATTTGGATTTTTTTCAACAGAAGCATCAGCATATATCTTCCTGGCAGAACTGCCGTTATCTTCATTCCATATGCTCTAGTTTCACCTGCGTCCTGATCCCCAGGTTAAAAGAAAAGCACATGGGCGTGATATAGCATAGGCTCTTGTTGCTCTCATGATTTCCATTGTTAAATATAGTTCTTGCTTTTCCTTGGAAAGTTCTTCAATCAGAGTGGTGCACTGATTCCTTAGCCTGATATTGAAGGCCTTATTTTTCCCACAATGCTCAACTCTGTGTCTAACCTGTGTGACTACAACAACAGACTTTTGGTTATTCTTAAGAACATTTTCTGCCGTTAAGCTTTTTCACAGAGTCTTTTGGCTTGAATATACTATTTCCTGTCTCTCAAAACTTTTTCATTAACAGCCCTTTCTCCTTCTAGATATTTTAAACTAGGTGAATAGGGCATGGAGGGTAGTGGAAGAAAGCCCTACACATGCCTCAAGCTTCTGTTAGATATATTTTCTACCAGAAGCCTTCAATGACTCATTGATATTTCTGTGGTGTCCCTACTATTAGCCCCATAGCCCAGAAGGAGAGACCCTTAAGGGCAAAGGTGTGTCTATTATAGCACCTCTCACATGGTATAAAGGCATTCAATAATTTTTATTGTAAAATAAATATCAAATGATTTTTATTGTAAAAATGTCTATTTGCATCTCTAACTTTGAGTCACCGGAAAATTAGAATTTGGTCATTTCATCTTTGAATCTCCCTCCTCCAGCAGAGTCTTTCACATGTTGGCTGCTCAATAAATTCAATTCAATTTAATTAGGAAAAGTAATATATATGCTAAATGTTATTATCAGTTGTAGACAGTGAAGTATAATGGGAAGAAAATATTACATTGAAATTTCAGTATTATCTATATCCATGAATTAAAATAGCCACAGAACTATTAAGCATTATTGCCATTTTGTGTTAAAGAATTTCATTTTGTTAAAGATTCCTATCCTTCTATGTGAAAAGTGCCTTAAACTAAACCTTGTCATGAATTGCCATTCTTCTTCCGTCATGAGATATTAATAGTTACCCAAAGGTTTTTATAGCCATACCATTAATTGGAATTGAGCAGGGGAAATCACCCAGAATACCATTAATCTCTTAGACCTCTTTTAGTATCTCTACCCTTAGGGGTAAATGAATTCCCTGGAGTAGTCGTTTGCAACTGGTCAAATTCACCAAGAATTGTAAATTCTCTGGACGACATCTCTAGAGTAAACTTTTCTCTAAATAATACCTGTGTAGCCCAGCAACAAGCTAGACATATTTGTGTGACATTTCCACCTTCATGTATACATAGCATGCCCAGTCTTTGAAAAAGTGTTTGGTAAAATACAAATTTATTGGGGAAAAAAAATTAAAATGTCACTCATCACTAGTTTTAAAAGAGAAATATTTATAATAGCTGGAAGTCATACTTAGGATTATAACATTTGGGGGTATAGTGTGTTTGTAGGCAGATGTGAAATCAACATACAGTGGTTGAAGACAAAGAATATTTCTCCTCTAGGCATTTCTACAAAAGAAGAAAAAACAACAACAACAACAACACTATATAGTCTCAATGTCTCCAATGACTGAAAGTCTCCAGGCAGTTAGCATAAGATGAAAATTTAAAAAGAACATGAGAGAGAACAACGTTTTATGATTCAGTGACGTTTCTTGGGGGACTCAGGCTGCAGAAACAGAATATGAACTTCATTTGAGGCTTGCTATGTCTGACCATGACTTCTCTTTTGCCTCTGCACATTAACTTGTAGCAAGTTGCGCCATAAACTCAATGACTTACAAGAAGCAAAGTGACACATTCTTTTTATAAAAGAAAGAAACTCTGTAAAGCTAGAACTGGGAATATAAAACCAAAGTACTCAGCAGATAAATTACAAGTCATTTATCACTACTCTAGGATTTTGTACAAGTAGAGGCTCCAGAGCTCATAAATGTGGCTAGACAATTCCAGTGATCTATGGGGCCTGACCAACACCTTTCTGAACTCTGAGGATCATAAGTTAGAAGACCAACCAGAGTGGAAGCTCTAGGTCTGACCTTAGAAAAAAAGCAGACGTAAAACAAAATTAAAATGGCAACGGTCATGGTGGTAAAATATTGTTCATCAGAGGTTTGTAGAATTAAATGAGACTGTCATTGGAGTGGAAAGATTCAAGTTTAAGTCCTCTTCATATTTGAAGAGGCATGAAGTTGACATCCTTGAGTCCCTTTGAATTCTCTTTGATTTTAATTAATGACATTCCCGGCTTCCATAATCTTCCCTCTGTGTAATCATTAGGATTGGCAAGGATTGAGGACCAGACACCCCAAATCCAGCAAATGCCAAGTTAAATATTGATAGTAGGTAGAAATAAACAATCCCAAACTGACTAGCTTGGAGGAGGACTTTGATTCATTTTTTAAGGCCATAGGTCACGACAAAGAATATCCATTAGGCGTTTCTCAGAATGCATGAGTTGTAGTTTATCTTCCTTGCCCTGCAGTTCCATGCATCTAGAAAGAAAGGGCCAGTGGGCTTTATAAGTCATCTGCTCAAAAAAACTGTTTACTTCACTGATGGGGATATTGAGGCCCAGAGAGCATAAGTGAATTATATGCTGAAAGTTGGAGTAGGCTTAAGCCAGGAATAGAGGCCAGGTGTCCACACGTCACTATCAGAAAGAACTATCCAAGTTTATTTACTCTTCTTATTTTCCCAAAGAGAAGTTGATATGAATTCTAGGATTCCTGGCTATTTCACAGAATATGATCTTTTTTTTTTTTTTCACTTATCTTTTTTGAATGAATGAAGAAATCCCTTAGCTTTTAAAATATTACTGATGCCGTAGAGGAAATGTAGTAGTGCTAGGCACTGGGTAGATAGAGATGTATATGTCAAGAATATTAACCAAAAAGTGGACTTTATTCCAATGCCACCTATTAATGGGTTTAATTTCTTCCATTTCTAATAGCTCATTAGCTGCTGTACAGATTCAATGGGATGTCTTGAAGTTATCAGCTTCCTGCTGATGGCCAGAATGGTCTCAGGAGCATCAGTGGATGTCTAAATGAAGGTTGACATGTGTTTACATACAAAAGCTGACACAGTTTTGGAGGAAATGGTTTTGGTACTGATTTGCCTCTTATAAACTATGTGATTTTGGGTACATTACATCTTCTCCCTGAACCTTGGTTTTGTCAGACAGTGTTCTCCAGGTACTTTCAACTCCCTGAATTTATCATTAACAGTTGACTGAATGATAAGAATTATAACTAAAGATGTTGAGCAGATGACATTTATAAGTTTAATTATTTTCATTATGAATATAATTATAGTTGCAGGTCCTTGAAATACAAGAACATTTCACTGAGTAATTGCTTATTATATCATGGTGTTAATGGGCACCAAGACCAGGGCTTTCCCTTTTATTGGCCACACAGGTGATGTTTCTCTGTTATTCCCTTGCATTGCTATATTGAAGGACATGGGACAGTGTTATTACTACAATAAGAGCAAATTATGTAAACTATGAAGTGATCCCTAGACTGAAAATACAGACAGCTGAATTCTAGTATGAGTTCCAGTGTTTATGAGAGCTTGAGTAAATTACTCGAAATCACTGGACCCCAGTTCCCACAGTAGTAAATGAGGTTCTTGTGCCAGATTACTTCATGGCTAGAGAACTTTAGTTTACTTCCATCACTAGGGTGTTCCTTACCCTGGCCAGCCAGGTAGGCTGTGAAGTGGGAGTAAAATGTGAGTTTCCTTTCCTTATGACTTGTATTTTAACACCCTCTGGTATACTGTGTGGAGGGGTATTGTGAGAGTTCACCCCAGTACAGGACACTATCATCTGTTTGTGAGGCCAGTTAGGGTGTAATTACATGCCACGTATTACCTTTCTTGAAGATCATGCTAACTGCTAGACTTTTTCTAGGTGCCAGGTGTCTTGGCATAATGATGAGAGTGGTTGCTCCTCTATAATGTGTTGAGGGGGAGGGTTAGGATGTGGGAGGAGTCTAGGGTGAATACCTGGGTTCTGTCTTGAGATTCATCATATATATCATTTATTAGGCATCTACTGTCTTTCAAACCCTCTGCTATATATACTATTGTCTCTGAAAATAATATACCTATTAAACAGTAATGGGATATTAGTTCAGTTATATATCAGTGAGAAAACAGTAGTTAAGAGAAAATAAGTAGCTGATGTTCAAAGAAGTTTTTTAATTTGCATAAGATCATTTATGAACAAATCAACAACTCCAGAATTTGAACCTGCCTCTTACTGTTTCAAAGCCTATCTTTGAATATGCAGAGGACAATATGCCATAATAATATTAAAATCAGTAAAGTCTATTTCAGATAGTATCTTGTGAAACACCTTAATTTTACCAATGAAGTCACTCAGATCCAAAGAAAGAGAAAGGTTTATTTTCCCAAGGCCAGCAAACATCAGCCCTAGAAATACACAATCAGAATTCCTAGCTACCAAACTAATACTCTTCTCACTAGAGAGAGATTTTTTTCTCAGCATTATATTACAGTTTTCCTTTTTTCCCCAGTATGGAGGGTACTTATTCTATGAGTTTGCAGATGACGACATGAAGAGAAATAGGGGGGAGTGTTTACATTGATTGAGAACCTATTTTGTGTGTTTTTGGATGAGTCAATTCTGCCTTTTAATCCTCCCCAAATCATGATGTGGCAGAGGCAGACAGGGATGCTGAGGTCAGAGGTTACTTGACTTCCCAAGAGTGAGAGCAGAGCCAGGATTCAGATTCCATATTGGCTTGACTAAAAGGCTCTTTAGATAAAACACTTTGGAAAGTTTAAGTTTATAGCTAAATTTGAAATGTTAAACAGTTGAACTAGAGGATATATTATGTCACTCATTATTTGTTACATTTTATAATGCCCGTCAAGTTCTTTCTTTCTCATTTTCCTCCCAGAAGGCAAGAATAATTTCTTTGAACTAATACTGCTACAGTTTTGTTGTGAGTCATTCTGGGTGTGTAAATTCTGCATATTTGAATAGTTATTAAGCTGCTGCAATCTGTACTGATGATTCTGTCCTGTCATAGCTCTAAAACCATGAGAATAGCAGGAAATGCAATTCCTTTCACTTTCTCTAATGCCTAAATAAGAAATGACCATTCACAGAATTGTGAAATTTAATTGTTGCTTGAAAATTAATGATATGAGCTTCTTGATGTCACCATAAGGATATATTTATAGTATCTTTATTGTTTTGGTTTTAATATAAGGCAGTACATACTTGGAAATGAGTTTAATGGATTCAGGCAGAGAAGCTTAGATTATTCTTATTCAGACTAGAACCAAACAAGGGAGGGAGGGGGTTTAGATAGATTAAACAGATGATAAACTGTTAGAAAGAGTTCTACTAACTTTTTTTTTGAGGGGGGGTTGAAATTTTATTTATTTTTTTATTTTTTAATTTTTATCGGAGTATAGTTGATTTACAATGTGCTAGTTTCAGTTGTGTTAGCACAGTGAATCAGTTATACATATACATATACACTCTTTTTTCAGATTCTTTTCCCATATAGGCTATTACAGAGTATTGAATAGAGTTTCCTGTGCTGTACAGCAGGTTCTTATTAGTTATCTATTTTATGTATAGTAGTGTGTATGTGTCAATCCCAGTCTTCCAATTTATCCCTCGCTCACCTTATCCCCTGGTAACCATAAGTTTGTTTTCTATATCCAGAGTTCTACTAACTCTTAGCAAGGATTTAGGCAGTCAAATATAACCTACCAGGCAGAGAGAGAAAAGTTGCTTCCCTAATTTAGAGAAGGAAATAGATGGATGTAATTCAGTATCTTGGATAGTTTTTTGAAAGGCAAAACAAACAAAAAACACAGCAGGAAAGAGAAGCTCTACTGAAGGTTTTCATATTCAGATCTCACTCTGAATGCTCAGTCTATTGATTCCCTTAGGACCAGTTTTTTTCTTGAGAGCAAGCTGTAGGCATTTGGCTCTTTGGGGATTCTGCGGCATTTTTTCATGTGAATAGATGTTCTTAAGAAAAACACGCTCTAAACTCAGTTGTTCTTTTTGCTCTGGTTATAGAAAAGCTGCATATCATAAAGACTATGTGTAAATATTTTACAATAAAAATTATATAATATAACTGTGATTTGCTTAATATTTAAAGAACTCAGAATAATATGGTTTAATGAAAAAGCAATGTATAGAGGAGGTAACCTAGAGCAGAGGGGTCAGCAAACTACATTTCCCAGGCCAAATTGGACTGCCTGGAAGTAAAGAATACTTTTAACATTTTTTAGGGTTAAAAAAAATAATATATTTATATGGCCTACAAAACCTAAAATATTTATTTTTTGACCCTTTGCAGAAAAAAGCTCCCTAACTCTTGATTTAGAATAATGTTTTAAAAAATATTTAAACTTTACAGCTTACCTCATTTCTGTTCTCATTAAAATTTTGTATCCATGAATTATTTTACTCAAGATCACCTTTTGGTGTAAGTAAATTATTACTAGCCCATTTTATAGATGAAGAAATTGAAGTTAAGTTACTAAGTCCTTGATTACTTAGCCTTTTAATGTTGTGGATAATATGAACCTCTAAACTGCATCTACTACTAAAGTATAAAGGCATTTATAATCAATAATTATGTATAGCAATATTTAGCCTGTATGTGAATAAGATGCCATCAAGATGAATAAACCTTCCATTTATATCATATAATACAATTTACTCAAATAAAGTGTAGATAAAACTTTGATTTGACAGAATCTGTGTAGTAACGCCTACACAGATTTTTTATTTTAGACATAAGCCAATTATAAACTAAACATACACTATTATTGTTAAAAAAATTTCTAGCATAAAGATATTCATAGTCCCTTGGAAATCTGTATTGGGGGTGATTTGGTCCTGCCATAGCTCCAAACCATGAAAGTCACTGGAAATTCAAGGGGCATTCAATAACACACACCTGTATAGTGAATGTGTTGGAATTCATTCACATAAGGGAAAGTTAATATGAAACAAACTAAGGGAAAGTTAATATGAAACAAACTTATTTAGTATGGAAACAAGAATGTATTCAGGAGATGTGAAATTTAGTAAAAGAAAGACTAAATTCACTGTATTCTCTGGAACAGTAATTGCAGTTATCCAAAAATATGTGTTGAATTCTGAAAACTGATGAATACTGAAACACTTCCTAAGTGACACACACCAAGCAAGTAACAGACACTTTGTCTTCATTATAATATAATCAATAATGTGGAGGATGGTTTAGGAAGCCTTGTCAGCAAATTTGTAAGTTACACAAAGCTGGGAGAGGAATGTCTCATTCAATGGTAGCGGGTTGTTTTAGTCTATGCCAATGTATTTTAATCTTTTGTACATTTTGCCTGGAAATATTGTAATAATGTTTCAGTCAGCCAGGAACCATGAAGTTTTAAAATATCCGTTGCAACAACAGCTGTTTTAGACATTTTGCCTGGCAGGGTTGTTATCTCAGGTGACGCTTCTAAATGTCCAGATTAATGAAAGCACAGTCTCAGTTTACTTAGCACCAGTCATTAAATTTATAATTCAATAAATTTTACGAAATGATAATTTATATAAAGCATGTACACAAATGCCCACACTTTGCCAGTAAGCATGTGGAGTCAAACGGGGTCACTAAGAACCGAACACAGTAGTACAGATGATAAACTTTGGTCAGTTTAAGGGGTCGGGTATCACCTGGCACATGGGGGCAGATCAAAAAGGCAGAGACTAATATGGCTATAAATCTCAACATTGATCATTTGATCCTTCTATTTTAAGTTCTAGATGAAAACAACCTAAAATACTACTTTTTGGCTATTTCCAAAATGCCCTGAACTTTTTCATGTAGCTCTTGCCATTCTAATGGTTAAAATGGGAAGAGAACACCCATGTGGTAAAATAATTTATTGTTATCAACTACGGTAAAGCTTGCTTAGGTCACATACTACTAACATTCTCTTCATTCTGATGCTCTTTAATCCTTTTTACAAGGGTCACTGTGGGTCCAGGAACTCCTTGAACAGGAGATGCCTCTGACCTAGACTTATTGTATGAGCCCTATTGGAGACGTGGCAGTCGTCCATTATGTTTCCTGGAACAGTGAAAAAAAAAAAAGAGAGAGAGAGAGAGAAAGAGATTCAGTAAAGGTGATTCTGAGAAAAAAATATGTAGTCTTAAATATTCAGCTCACTGATTTGCAAACTTTCTTCTTTTCTAATATATCCAACTCAAGAAATTATAATAGCAGCTACAAAGTAAATTAAAGATGTGGAAGAAAAGAAAAATTAAAGTGAAGAGCATAACTGTGTAGTGAAAAATAATCAAACCAACAGAGAGCATCATCAGAAAAAGTTGCTTCTTTGAAAAGACTAAGAAAATACACCATTCATTGGCCAGACTGTTGAAGAAACTTAAAGAATATTTTAAAATATTAGGCAAAACAGAACTTCACTACAGCTATATGTAAAAATTATGCAATAAATCTGTGTATCTATAATCTATAACATCGGATTTAAAAATTTTAAAAACATAAATACTATACATAATTTGATGACAAGCTGATAAGAATAGGATAAGAGGGAAATTTTTTTACAGATGCTTGACTTTGGGACCAAATTTTATTGATTTGGCAGCTATGTTAGTACACCTTTTTAATTTTTAAAAAAATTTTATCGTGGCAAGAACACTTAATATGAGAGTGAGCCTCATAATAAATTTTTAACTGTATAATATTTTGTTAACTATAGGTACAATGTTGTACAGCAGATCTCTAGAGCTTATTCATCTTGCTTGACTTGCTTTTTTTAATATTTATTTTATTTTATTTTTTATTTTTTGGCCGTGTCATGTCTTAGTTGTGGCACACGGGATCCTCGTTGCGGCACGTGGGATCTTTCATTGCAGTGCGCGGACTCAGCCCATGGGCTCTTCATTGCGGCACATGGGCTTCTCTCTAGTTGTGGTGTGCGGGTTTTCTCTCTCTAGTTGAGGTGCGTGGGCTTAGTTGCCCCACGGCATGTAGGATCTCAGTTCCTCCACCAGGAATTGAACCCGAGTTCCCAGCATTGGAAGGCAGATTCTTAACCACTGGACCACCAGGGAAGTCCCTTGAGTGCAACTTTTTGCCCTTTGTTTAGTAACCTTCCATTTCCCATTCTCCCCAGCCACTGGCAAGGACCATTCCATTCTTTGATTCTATGAATTTGACTTTGGATACCTCAAGTAACTGGAATCATGCAGTATTTGTTTTTCTGTGAATGGTTCATTTCACTTAGAAGGGAACTGTTTAAAATATTGAGATAGAAGCTATTCCGTTAGGTACTCTTTCTTTAAACAAGCGTTTGTAGGTTTTAATTTGATGAAGCAACAGTTTGCAAAAATACTTTTCTAAAGAAATCAGTTTATCTTTTTTCCTAATAAATGGAGTACATTTCTTTGGTAGATGGATTATTTTCCCCTAGGATTTATATGAAGGCAATGCTTTTCTAGCAAGCTTGCTTTCTTCCATTTCCCTCTTATCCTAATACCACAAATAGTAGACTGTTTATGACTTTTGTCTACAATAAATTATTTTGGTGTTAACTAATGCATTTTATTTATGACCTGTATAGAATGGTCCATGCTTTTCCAACACTCACGTAAATAATCAACAATAATATAAAGAAATAGTATTAATTTACTTAGTAATGAATATAATGTAGGCATACCAGTTTTGTATTTATATTATCTCATTTAATACACATGACAGCCTCTTGGTAAATATGATTCACCATTTCACAGATGCTCAAACTGAGGCAAAGGGAAGTTTGATAAACTTGCCAAACTCTGAGCTCTTAAGTGCTTAAGTTAGTGGTAAACCAAATTAGGTATTCCAGAGCCTTTATTTTGGATGCTTTTATTTTTCATATGGTATATCCTAGTAACACTCAGATCTTTCTTTGTTATTTAGTCAACCAAAGATAAATGAATTTGGGGTGAAGGTAGAACAAAATAGAGCCACCAACAAAATGAGAGAGATAATGCATTATTATGTATCAAGAAGTGAGAAGAAGGATGTTTCCTTGCCTTAGGAAACGTCCTTTTGCTTCGCATGGGTACTCATAATGAAATCTCAGCACACTCAGTATCAGCATGCTACCTACCATCCAGGAGAGCTCAGCATAACCTGTACTTTGGGGAATCAGTCCGTGACATTCAGGTCCAGTGGGTTCTGCCTACCAACTACCATCATTCTATTTTTAATCAGCTTAAGGACAAAGTGTTAGGGAAACTGAGTCAGATGAGGAGCCACGTATGTAGCTCAGAAGAAGCAACTTATGTTCACCTTTCTGAGTTTGGCGCCTTTGTGAGATCCTGCTTTCCTCTATAATGACTCTGCTGTCCATGTCTGGCACATGCTGTGACTAGATGAAGAAAATACAATAAACAATAACTTAAAGTAGCTGATATCTCTGGAAGCAAGGCTCTTGTCCTACCTCATCTTGCCATGTGTACCTACAAAAGGGTCACAATATTCCTGAACTAAAATCGCTCAGCTAACAGTAAGATGAAAATTTTCAATTCATCAGATCAAAATCTATAGCTAAGAATATTTGCAGTGCAAATTTGCAAATTTGTACTCAGATTAGGGAAGGTTAAGTCATCTCAAATACTTACATTGTTTCCCTCATAGCTAACTCTCAATATTTTTATTACCTCCAGTCATTAACAAAAGGTATTAATTAGTTTTCTTTTACCAGCATACATATATTTCTGTTTCAAAGTGAATTTTTAAGAAAAGAAGGCTACGATACAATAATCTTTGGAAATTATCACTATAATTTTTATGCTTGACTGAAGGTGTTCATGGAAACAATTACAATGAATTCATTTTCCAACATAATAAAAATAGATGATGTTCACTGAGCACTTATTATGGGTTAGGTATTGTGCCAAGCATTTATCGTGCATTAACTCATTCAGTGCTCTCCCTACCCTATGTGTAAGGTAGTCTTATTATTTTTGCTTTACAGAGGTACTAATAGAAACTCAGAGAAATTGATTTGCCCAAGTTTATATATTTAGTGAATGGAAAAAAAAAATTCTAATTCAAGTAGTTGGTTTTACATCCCATGTTAACAACTATGCTATAATGCCTATAAAAATGAATAATAGTAAAATATTAAAACAAAAACTAAAAAAATACACCCTCGATCAGCCCTGTTTGTTGATTTCAATTATTCATTTTCTTTCTCATCATTTTCCCGAATATAGGAAAGATTTATGCATATTTGAAATAGTATCACATGTGTCATTTTATAGCTTCTTTTCATGTGTCTATGATAACACAGTGTCTGTGATATAAATATTATTTTGGAAATCATAATTTTAATGTTTGCTTAAAATTTTATCATATGGAAGAATAATTTAATTAATTCCCTTATCCTTGAACTTTGAAGTTATTGCTAACTTGATGTTGTTATAGCTAAAGCTTTACTTTGTATTATTTCCTTAGAAAAAGCTACCAGGAAAGTGATTCTTGGGTCATATTCTTTTTTGTGTGTGTGTAGGTACTCAAACTGTACTTACAGATGAGTTACAGATAGCCTTTCTGAATTTTTTTGCATTGTTGTAGAACACTGATGATTTGCTTTAAGAGCATCTGTTTGTGGCATCTGATTAACATTGATTGAAGGGTTTATCTGGTTGATGGTCAGTGGGAAGGTTCTCTTCTCCCTCACTACTCTTTGTAAGTTTTCCTTGACCGTTGTGCCCTATTGAACCTGTCTCATAGAGGCAGACTTGTTCTTTCCCAAGGTGTAGAAGTAACCATGTTTAACTACAAGGAGATCTTTAATAATTATCATGTCATCTGTCATCTTGAAGAATATGCTAATTAACAGCATAAGGAAATGCTTGTAAAGCATGGTTCAGTTCTTTAATAAAAATTGATAAAAGTTTATCTTCACAACAACCCACACATACAAGGTAAGTAAAATAACCTGCTGATATTGGTGTTTAATTCTCAAAAACAGATATAATAGGCCTAAATTCACATAGCTAGTAATAGCAATAGACTAGAGGGATTTTTGAAAACGATCTCATGCTCCACCTTGCATGACCTTGGCCCAGCTTTTTTACAGACGTTGCTGTAGCAAACAGCTAGACATGGTAATTCTGTTGAGTATCCAAACCTGGAAATATGAGGGAATTAACTCTGCATGAGATAACTCCTGACTAGGTACTAGTATATAAATACTCTCTTCTTTACACTGGGGGAAGTTCCGAGGTGCATTCTCCATAGCTCTTTTTTGTGTGTGTGTCCTAGTTGCTCACATTGGTAACCAGATCCATATCACACTTACGAATTTGTTTTTCCTCCTTACTGTTTTCCTCTTTAAATTCCCTAAATCCTGTTCTTGGGGTAATTTCCAAAATTAAACTACCCATATGAAAACTTTGCTTTTTGGTGGAACCTAAGCTAAAACATGGATAATTTGTGTATTAAATTCAAATGGATAGAAAATTTTAAAAGAAGAGTTTAGGATAAAAATTCTGAAACACAATATAAATAACAGAAGTTTCCAATATAAGTATGCTTTTAGTTCTTTGTTTCCAATATATGCTCATTGCAAAACATTAAGATTAAAAACTATGGATTTCTTTAAAAAGAAAAAGAAACTTACTAATATTTTCAGTTCCCAGAAGCAACAGCTATTAATATGTTGATATATATCATCCAGTATTTTCATGCATATTAATATATTTTCTTTGGAAAGCTGCATGAAATATATGATTTTATTTTTGTACATGAAGATTTGTACATTTCCTTATATAAACTTTAAGATGGGCTTTATATTTGAAGCATTATATTACACCATATGGATTTACTTGACTTTTTTTTACTCTTCCCTAATTTTTGGACATTATCCATACATTTGCAAAGATTATCATTGAATGAAATATTTCCAGAAATATCAAAATAAAATAATGACAAAAGAGCCACCTTTCTGCTGGGAATTTTGTATTACTTTATATTTCAACCATTGGTGCCTGAGAGTTCTCCCTTTGCTACACTGTCTTTGTTATTCTGTGTGTGCATGTGTGTAATCTGAAGGAAAAAATGGTGTCTATATTTATTCATAGGTATTTACATGTTAGTAAAGTTGAGAATTACTTTAATTTTTTCATATCTTATTGGCTATTTGTACTTTTTACTTTTATGAATTAAGTTGTTAAGTATTAAAATAGCAATTAAAAGAAAAAGAAAAGTTTCATCAAGGATTCGTAAAGCAGAGGAGAGCTAATTATGAAAAGGATAAGATTAGTGTTCTCAATAAAACTTATTTAAACCCCCCACGTACACACACATGGAGAGATGGGTATTCAAACCAAACTAAACCCATCAGATATAAATCTTCCCAATATTTTCATCTTAAAAGGACATAAGAATAGAAAATATTAACAATCATCACAAAACAAAGGGGAATTTTTTAAAAAGACTACCACTATATTTCATTTCTTAACAGCATATACATGTACACTAAACATATACACACAAGCTTCTTTTCGTGCACAGATCTGGAGAATATGGGTGGAGATGGATAGTAAGGATGTAGGATAATAGTTAAGGAACAAAAAGTTGGATCAGGCTGAACTTACTGATATGGGTCCACTAAGCAGAAATTCAAGATTCGATGTAGCTCAAAGGGTGAGGAAGAATGCTAATATTTGTTTGGTTGTTAGGCCGAAACGTGGATCAAAAAGTGGCCAATACTAAATGAAGTTGAAATTCCAGAACTGCCCTGGTATACTGTGGTAGAAAGGATCCGAAGGCTTAAGGAGATTGGAATGTTAGAGTGGATTTATCATGTCAGACCTCACTCACCCTGGGAGGGTCCAGAGGACACACCTTTCACCATGACTGTGAGAAATAAATATGTGAGGGGAGCCCAGCATCATTGCAGAGCTCTGTGGTCATTCTTCTCTGTAGGTCAGAAATTGCAGTGGGAACCACTGTCACTGAACTGGGACCCTTAAATGCAATAGGGATAATTGGATTCCAGGGTGGCAGGGGCCAAAAGGTAGCACTTAATTGCCAAGGACAAGGTGGGTGTGGTTATCATAATGGACAGCAGAGTCCAAACAGTAATCACAGTAGTCTGACTTGCAAAGACCTATGGCATCAACTAGTTTATCGTTGTGTCTCTAGAAAAGAAATAGATGGGCAGCCTACTAAAGTTTTACTTGAACTGTCTAAAAAGAAGTATCCTAAGTCAAATGAACTAAGTTCTAACTTGAATCATCAAAACAGTGTCACAGCCCCTCGATCAATTCCCAGACTCGAACCAGTTTATAAACCTAGAATCCCTTGAATGAAGGAGAGGCTGAATGCCCTGGAGGAAGGACCCTGTTACACTGCCAAAAGTGTATACTGTTAGTATTACTCCCAGCCTTCCCCAAAGGGACCTATATGGCTTTTTGTCAGGCACTGGGGAAAAGGAAATAATCAGATTGTTCAGGGATTAAGGGGTGCTGGTTCTAAACTGACACCAATCCCAGGAGACCTAGAATATCACTTGGTCCATCCGTTGGAGCTGGTGCTTGTGGAGGCCAAGTGGTCAATGGAGTGTTAGCTTAGATCTATCTCATAGTGGTTCAGTGGTTCTCTAAACCTGTTACGACATTATTTCTCCAGTTCTGGAATGCATAATTGGAATAGACATACTCAGCAACTGGCAGAATTCCCATAACATAATGCTTCTACTTAACATATTTATATTATGACTAGCTCACATAAAGATGAAAATGCATGCCTCTTCCCCGAACCAAAATGACTCAAAGCCATGCTCAGTTATTGAATCCAGAATACAGCCCTCAATCACTGGACAATGCCCATTACTCCTCTTTCTTGTATCTCTTAACATTATATCAACAGCTCTCTGATTTTGTAAAGTGATCATTGAAAAAAGTAGTGCACACACAACTTTTTGTATAAAGCCTGTGTAGACACTACTACTTGCTAGCACTTTCTACCATCATAGTCCCCATTATTATTCAAAAGCTGCAGGGAATTATACATGAGATAAACTCTATTCATGGTTAACATTGCTTTGGTTTGTGCTTATTTTTACGTTCTTGAAGACTAATGTTTATTATTTGCTGTAATAACAGCAGTTGCTGTATATTCTAACTCACATTGAGAGAATAGTAAAATGTAATCTTCCTAAAGCTTGGCATTCAAGTTACTTTTCAACAAAAAAGATTCAAGTGGTTCAGTTACATTTCCCAACACCCCAGTTGGTACTGATGTTACTGAAAACCACACTTCTAAGATGTTTAAATTGTATTTTTGCCCAGTGAAGTGAAAAGCTACCCTTTCGAAAATGGGCTGTGCTGTAATTTAGTCCATCGGCCAGTATATTTCAACCTTATGCAGTTAGCATTGCTAGAAGCATCTTAAGCACATGATGGAAGTAATCTCTAGGAAATGAATAGGAAAACAATGATCTCCTTGCTAGATGTCCCCAAAGCATTTCTTTTTTTTTCTTTTTGAATTTTATTTTATTTATTTTTTTATACAGCAGGTTCTTATTAGTCATCCATTTTATACATATTAGTGTATACATGTCAATCCCAATCTCCCAATTCATCCCACCACCACCACCACCCCCCAACTTCCCCCTTGGTGTCCATACATTTGTTCTCTATATCTGTGCCTCTATTTCTGCCTTGCAAACTGGTTCATCTGTACCATTTTTCTAGATTCCACATATATGTGTTAATATATAATATTTGCTTTTCTCTTTCTGACTTCATTCACTCTGTATGACAGTCTCTAGATCCATCCACGTCTCTACAAATGACCCAATTTCGTTCCTTTTTATGGCTGAGTAATATTCCATTGTATATATGTACCACATCTTCTTTATCCTTTCGTCTCTCAGTGAGCATTTAGATTGCTTCCATGACCTGGCTATTGTAAATGGTGCTGCAATGAACATTGGGGTCCACGTGTCTTTTTGAATTATGGTTTTCTCTGGGTATATGCCCAGTAGTGGGATTGCTGGGTCATATGGTAATTCTGTTTTTAGTTTTCTAAGGAACATCCATACTGTTCTCCATAGTGGCTGTATCAATTTACATTCCCAGCAACACTGCAAGAGGGTTCCCTTTTCTCCACACCCTCTCCAGCATTTGTTGTTTGTAGATTTTCTGATGATGCCCGTTCTAACTGGTGTGATGTGATACCTCATTGTAGTTTTGATTTGCATTTCTCTAATAATTAGTGATATTGAGCAGCTTTTCATGTGCCTCTTGGCCATCTGTATGTCTTCGTTGGAGATATGTCTACTTAGGTCTTCTGCCCATTTTTTGATTGGGTAGTTTGTTTTTTTTAATATTGAGCTGCATGAGCTGTTTATATACTTTGGAGATTAATCCCTTGTCGGTACTTCATTTCCAAATATTTTCTCCCATTCTGAGGGTTGTCTTTTCGTCTTGTTTATAGTTTCCTTTGCTGTGCAAAAGCTTTTGAGTTTCATTAGGTCCCATTTGTTTATTTTTGTTTTTATTTCCATTACTCTAGGAGGTGGGTCAAAAAAGATCTTTTGTGATTTATGTCAAAGAGTGTTTTCCTCTAAGAGTTTTACAGTGTCCAGTCTTACATTTAGGTCTTTAATCCATTTTGAGTTTATTTTTGTGTATGGTGTTAGGGAGTGTTCTAATTTCATTCTTGTACATGTAGCTGTCCAGTTTTCCTAGCACCACTTATTGAAGAGGCTGTCTTTTCTCCATTGTGTATTCTTGCCTCCTTTATCAAAAATAAGGTGACCATATGTGTGTTGGTTTATCTCTGGGCTTTCTATCCTGTTTCATTGACCTATATGTCTGTTTTTGTGCCAGTACCATACTATCTTGATTACTGTAGCTTTGTACTATAGTCTGAAGTCAGGGAGCCTGATTCCTCCAGCTCTGTTTTTCTTTCTCAAGATTGCTTTGGCTATTCAGGGTCTTTTGTGTTTCCATACAAATTGTGAAATTTTTTGTTCTAGTTCTGTGAAAAATGCCATTGGTAGTTTGATAAGGATTGCATTGAATCTGTAGATTGCTTTGGGTATTATAGTCATTTGCACGATACTGATTCTTCCAATCCAAGAATATGATATATCTCTCCATCTGTTTGTGTCATCTTTGATTTCTTTCATCAGTGTCTTATACTTTTCTGAGTACAGGTCTTTTACCTCCTTAGGTAGGTTTGCTATTTTATTCTTCTTGTTGCAATGGTGAATGGGATTGTTTCCTTAATTTCTCTTTCTGATCTTTCATTGTTAGTATATAGTAATGCAAGAGATTTCTGTGCATTAATTTTGTCTACTGCAACTTTACCAAATTCATTGATTAGCTCTAGTGCTTTTCTGGTGGCATCTTTGGGATTCTCTATGTATAGTATCATGTCATCTGCAAACAGTGACAGTTTTACTTCTTCTTTTCCAATTTGTATTCCTTTTATTTCTTTTTCTTCTCTGATTGCCGTGGCTAGGACTTCCAAACTATGTTGAATAATAGTGGTGAGAGTGGACATCCTTGTCTTGCTCCTGATCTTAGAGGAAATGCTTTCAGTTTTTCACCATTGAGAATGATGTTTGCTATGGGTTTGTTGTATATGGCCTTTATTATGTTGGGGTAGGTTCCCTCTATGCCCACTTTCTGGTGCGTTTTTATCATAAATCGGTGTCGAATTTTGTCAGAAGCTTTTTCTGCATCTATTGAGATGATCATATGGTTTTTATCCTTAAATGTGTTAATATGGTGTATCACATTGATTGACTGGCATATATTGAATAATCCTTGCATCCCTGGGGTAAATCCCACTTGGTCATGTTGTATGATCCTTCTAACGTGTTGTTGGATTTCGTTTGCTAGTATTTTGTTGAGGATTTTTCCATCTATATTCATCAGTGATATTGAACTGTAAATTTCTTTTTTTTTTGTAGTATCTCTGTCTGGTTTTAGTATCAGGGTGATGGTGGCCTTGTAGAATGAGTTTGGGAGTGTTCCTTCCTCTGCAATTTTTTGGAAGATTTTTGAGAAGGATGGGTGTTAGCTTTTCTCTAAATGTTTGATAGAATTCACCTGTGAAGCCATCAGCAAGCCTGTGTCTTTTGTTTGGAGCATTTAATCTATTCATATTTAAGGTAATTATCAATATGTATGTTCCTATTACCATTTTCTTAATTGTTTTGGGTTTGTTTTTGTAGGTCCTTTTCTTCTCTTGTGTTTCCCACTTAGAGACGTTCCTTTAGCATTTGTTGTAGAGCTGGTTTGGTGGTCCTGAATTCTCTTAGCTTTTGCTTGTCTGTAAAGCTTTTGATTTCTCTGTTGAATCTGAATGAGATCCTTGCCAAGTAGAGTAATCTTGGTTTTAGCTTCTTCCTTTTCATCACTTTAAATATATTGTGCCACTCCCTTCTGGCTTGTAGAGTTTCTGCTGAGAAATCAGCTGTTAACCTTATGGGAGCCCCCTTGTATGTTATTTGTCGTTTTTCCCTTGTTGCTTTTAATAATTTTTCTTTGTCTTTAATTTTTGTCAGTTTGATTACTATGTGTCTCGGCGTGTTTCTCCTTGGGTTTATCCTGCCAGGGACTTTCTGCTCTTCCTGGACTTGGGTGGCTATTTCCTTTCCCATGTTAGGGAAGTTTTGACTATAATCTCTTCAAATATTTTCTTGGGTCCTTTCTCTCTCTCTTCTCCTTCTGGGACCCCTATAATGCGAATGTTGTTGCGTTTAATGTTGTCCCAGAGGTCTCTTAGGCTGTCTTCACTTCTTTTCTTTCTTTTTTCTTTATTCTGTTCCACAGCAGTGGATTCCACCATTCTGTCTTCTAGGTCACTTATCTGTTTTTCTGCTTCAGTTATTCTGCTATTGATTCCTTCTAGTGTATTTTTCATTTCAGTTTTTGTATTGTTCATCTCTGTTTGTTTGTTATTTAATTCTTCCAGGTGTTTGTTCTTTAGTTCTTCTAGTTCTTTGTTAAACATTTCTTGCATCTCCTTGACCTTTGCCTCCATTCTTTTTCCGAGGTCCTGGGTCATCTTCAGTATCATTATTCTGAATTCTTTTTCTGGAAGGTTGGCTATCTCCACTTCATTTAGTTGTTGTTCTGGTGTTTTATCTTGTTCCTTCATCTGTTACATATTCCTCTGCCTTTTCATTTTGTCTGTCTTTCTGTGAATGTGGTTTTCGTTCCATAGGCTGCAGGACTGTAGTTCTTTTTGCTTCTGCTTTCTGCCCTCTGGTGGATGAGGCTCTCTAAGAGGCTTGTGCAAGCCCTACAATGGGAGGGACTGGTGGTGGGTAGAGTTGGGTGTTGCTCTGGTGGGCAGAGCTCAGTAAAACTTTAATCCGCTTGTCTAGTGATGAGTGGGGCTGAGTTCCCTTCCTGTTGGTTGTTTGGCCTGAGGCGACCCAGCACTGGAGGCTACAGACTCTTTGGTGTGGCTAATGGCTGACTCCTGGCGTGGCCATGCCAGTCAGTACTTCCGAGAACTTCTGCCTCTAGTGCCCTTGTCCCCTTGGTGAGCCACAGCCACCCCCGGCCTCTGCAGGAGTCCCTCCAACACTAGCAGGTAGGTCTGGTTCTGTCTCCTATGGGGTCACTGCTCCTTCCCCTGGGTCCTGATACGCACACTACTTTGTGTGTGCCCTCCAGTAGTGGGGTGTCTGTTTCCCCCAGTCCTGTCAAAGTCCTGCAATCAAATCCCGCTAGCCTTCAAAGTCTGATTCTCTGGGGATTCCTCCTCCCATTGCTGGACCCCAGGTTGGGAAGCCTGACGTGAGGCTCAGAACCTTCACTCCAGTGGGTGGACTTCTGTGGTATAAGTGTTCTCCAGTTTGTGAGTCACCCACCCAGCAGTCATGCGATTTGACTTTACTGTGATCGTGCCCCTCCTGTCATCTCACCGTGGCTTCTCCTTTGTCTTTGGATGTGGGGTATCGTATTTGGTGAGCTCCAGTGTCTTCCTGTCAATGATTGTTCAGCAGTTAGTTGTGATTCTGGTGCTCTTGCAAGAGGGTGTGAGTGCCTGTTCTTCTACTCCGCCATCTTGAATCAATCTCCCCAAAGCATTTCTTAAAGGTATTTTTCAGGCAAGAAAGGGCACGAGATTTCCATTGGATTATGAAAGCAAATGAAGATGAGGAAGATGGTGTCACTAATGATCACAAAGTGAAACATGCAAGGCAGCACCAACCTCTTCCACCCACATTGCCTCCGATAGATGTTGCGATAGATCAGTAATTCCGAACATGTGTACTTTGTGATTCGGCAGGGGAGAGATAAGGGAAAGTTAGAAAACTACAGAATAACTTACCCAGGACTATGTTTTGACTGCTCCGAAGTGCATGCAGTGGCAGTCTTTCTTGTTTTATGTAAAAGTGTGTGGGGGTGGAAGAACAAGAATTATGGCCTCTAGAAGGCTTTAGCTATCAGGGGAAATTCCTACTGCAAAGGCAGAGGAACTGAGTTGGGAAAACACACAATTTATTGGCCCTTAACTCATACTTTTCTCTTTGCAAAGCAACGTCATTAGATAGAAGCTGTTTCATAGGAAAGAAAGAAAACAACAATGTTTTGTGTCTTTGTTTTAGGACTTTGGTTTTGTCTCTCCTCCTATGTCTTTTTATTTTTTATTTTCAGAAAAAGAAACCAGACCGATACATCTTAATTTTTAGAATTCTGTGTTTTATGAATTTTTCTACTATTAAGAAAAAAAAGGTATTCAATGATCAATTTGATAGGATTAATCCATATGAGGTCAGGATACTGGCAGTCTTGTCACAAATGCCTGAAGAAATGCATGTCCTTGCTTCCCTATACAACACGGATGGCTTTTGAGCTGCATTAGCTTTGGCCTCAATGCTACATGGTACAAATCAGCATTTATTTTTGTTTCTGAATTGGAAGCATCTTTGCTAAAAGGTTCTGGATTCTGTGTGGTCATAGAGATGTCTTCCATTGTATTAAAATTATGTAACAATGGGGCTTCCCTGGTGGCGCAGTGGTTGAGAGTCTGCCTGCCAATGCAGGGGACACGGGTTCGCGCCCTGGTCTGGGAAGATCCCACATGCCGCAGCGCAACTAGGCCCATGAGCCACAATTACTGAGCCTGCGCGTCTGGAGCCTGTGCTCCGCAACAAGAGAGGCCACGATAATGAGAGGCCCGCGCACCGCGATGGAGAGTGACCCCCACTTGCCGCAACTAGAGATAGCCCTCGCACGGAAACAAAGACCCAACACGGCCATAAATAAATAAATAAATAAACAAACCCAAAGTTTTAAAAAAAAAAATTATGTAACAGTGACAGTAGCCATATATTCTAACATGCATTTGATGGCCCATTTTTGTTTTGTAGATTTAGCTTTATGAAAAGTCTTACAAATAGAAGAAATGTCTGTCACCTTAAAGTTATTAATTTAATGAATAATATAGTATAAAATGAAACTGTACAGAACTTAAGCTGTGGCAAAAATCCAGAACTTATTGCTACTATGGTTAAATTGTACTGCATTCAGATAGAATGACAAGAAAGAAGTATATTTAAATAAACAGGTACTTTACTGGAACAGTTGAAAGGTAAATCGCAACTACCCCCTGTCTCCATTACTGCTCTCCCAGTGAGAATCATCATGTCATATAAGGATAGTAATCAGTATTGACTCTCTGTAGACTTTATATTGAAAGTGAGTAAGTGGGCTATTCTATAAGTTACTGTTCGTGCACACTATACTGGTTTTCCAAAATCGAGTTAGAAATATTATTCTCTCGTACAAGATTATGGTAAAGACATGTGAAACATGCTAAAAACAAGTATAGTTACTGAACATCAAGACTTAGGAATTATGGATTTAGTAGTGGCTTAGGCCAGCGTGACTGAAGTAACAGACTAGTGTGGTTTGCATATGAAAACATTGTAATAATAGATAACATTTACTATGGAATAGAAAGAAAATGGAGAAACTGCAGTTCACCATGGTCTACCCCTTATGGCTACTCGAATATCTACGTGAGTCCATTTTTCACACATAGAATATACTGGAACTTTGGCTATCACTGTACATTGGGATCCACCCTGATTGGTTATTTGCCTGATACATTTTCAGGAGAGAAACACTTTCTTCAACTCAGGGTTTTAGATAATCAACAGAAGTTCTGTTGAAAAATGAATGAATTTACACTTTGCACTGAGGAATATGTTCATTTGTTTACGTGGTTACTTAAACTTTAGCTCTGCATCAGGAAATAGGGTCACAGCATCCTGTCTCTTCGGCTTTGGAACAGTCTCTCCATTCCTTTGACCAACTTCTATTTCTCTATGACTCTTTTTGGGCCACCCAGAATCAAGAATGGAAAATTCTCTCTTTGTAAAAGAGCAAACAAATAAAATTTTAGTCTTTCCGTTTTTCTTGTTTCATACAGACTGTTTGTGAGCTAGACTGTTTATTTGTTTTTACAGATAAATTTGTTTTGGGGCTTGGGGGCATAATCTGTTTATCATCATCACCTTGTCACCTGCTCTCCCCTCCCCCTCCCATAGCAATTAATTCTCTTCTCCTCTTAGTAGATTAATAGTTGATGGTTGTCCAACAACACATGGGAGCAATATGCAATGAGTTTCATACTCTTCTAAATATAAACGAATAAACCTCAGCATGTATTCTTGACTAGTGAATAATACAATTCCTTAAAGGTGCATTTCTTGTCTTATCAAGTTATAGGCAATTGATTGACCCATCTTACTACTGAGGATATTGTTTGAACATCTATTTTATGTCAAAACATGTTCCAAGCATTGAGGAGAGAAAAGAACACCTACACTCAACTATCACAGTCTTGTGTGGAAGCAAAGTGTGAATATGTTTACTGTGCTACTCAAATCAGAGATATCTCGATTCCAGAGAGATATTTCTGAAGGGTCTTTCTGAAGGTCTGCAAACATCTTTCCAAAGGATGGGGCCAAATCAGGTGGAGGAGGAAGGGACTTCCAAGGTGGCAGAAGAGTGAAAGACTTACAGATGACCAAGTGAATTGACCAGAAGAGTAAGGCACAAACAGAATAAAAGTGGAAGATGAGGCTGGAAAAAAGGTTGGCATCTTATCATGGAGGCTCTTTAATATCTACTGAAGTGAGGAAAAAGTCTTAGGTAACGTGTGTAGGAATGGAGTTGTGAGATCATGGAGGCAGGACAGTTATTGCAGTAGGCCAGGCAAGAGGTGATGAAGTCTGGATCAGTAATGTGTCAGCGTGAAAAACCTTTCAATAATAATGTGAGCCTTTAAAACCATTTCCTGTGATTAGATTACACTCAGAATATTCAGAATTTAAATGACCTATCAAATTTTATGTAATTATCCTTATGTAATGCTATCCGTATTAACCTATATCTACTGGGTCAGTGGCCTATTTTTTATTAACTCTAGGCACTGTAGTCTGATAATCCAACACTATTTTTAACAAACTTCCATAGCACTGATAGAAAGCAGGATTCACTATCTATAACTTCAATGAATGGGAAATAATTTACATTCTTGCCAGAAATCCAATGTTAACAGATATCAACTCCTAGAAGTATACTTGTTATTAAAGTACTAACAGTATATAAAACTCATAAATGACTAATGGAGAAAACAGACTTTGATAGGAAACTAAACTTAAAACGCAAGAAAGGACACGATTATTATTGATGTCATTTGTTTAAATTTCCTGCACTAAAAAAGCACTTTAATTACCATATGCTTATCATGTTGGTTGAATTCATTTATAGAGAGAATACAATCATTAATCATCATAAGACACCTGAATTCAAAATGTATGGCATTCATTCTAACCTCAGTTGTAGCTATGTTTTATCTCTGACAGTTGTGTTTCCAATCAAATGTTATCTGATTTTTCCCCCTTAATCATTAAGAAATGCTTTACTAATTAGCGCATGAAATTCATGCCACATCAGGCTGAATTGAATCAAGCCTATTATCTCGAGCAGTGAGACACTTTGAAATTCTCAGTAATAGGGCATGAATATGTTATACGGTTCATACACATTTCATGAACCTCTGCATTAGCACTATTTTTTTTTTTCCAAGACAGTGCCATTAGTTATGCCATTTTCAGGACCTCTAATTCGATCATGCTGTTTAACAGCCTGTTAGATTGTGGTGCTACAAAGTCATACATTAGTTTATCTTTGGTTACACTTCGGCAGATGATTGTATTTGGTTACAAATATCCTGGATGGAATGAAAAAATGTGGGCTAACTGAAAGGTACAGAGCACTGTTAAGATAAACTCTGGCTTTAATACTTTATGAATAGTAATTTAGGATTTGTGCCAAATATCCTCTCTTGGCCCTGCATATCCTCTCTACGTGAGGTTTCTCTTACTCACTTTGCTCTCTGCCCAGCGGGCTGACCTGTATGACCACATCAATGGACCCCCTCCATCTCTGGCTTCTCTTTGGGCTTGGCTAATGGGGAGCTCTGGCTGGAGGTCCAAGGGATGGAGGGAGAGAGGGCAGTGATGTCAGGGTTATTATTCTACTCACTCCTTCCCTGTGATGTTGCCTGAGAGTGACTGTCCCTCAACTGAAGGTACCTGTTTTGGTCAAAACAAGTCTTTAGGATTCTGCGCTTCCATATCTAGTAAACATCCTCTTTCTCATCCCCTCCCATGCTTCTGGCGTTATTAGTCTTACATTATTACACACAGAATAATGGCCATCAGGGTGTTAAAAATAACAGCAAAGACAAATGTTACCAGCATAGTTGGTGGTCAACACTGAGAAACTATCAAAAATTCTGGATTTCTTGTCAGTGATTTGTCAACGCAGAGCCCACATTTCCACTTGGCAACAGTCCATGGAGGCTACGTGGGTCTGTACCATTTGGACACCAGGAAGGTGTACTTTCCAGTCGGCCACACTCCCCATCAATTCTATGGCCTCTCTTTTGCTTTATGGCTTGCTTCAATCTTCGGCATTCCTTGCAATGCTTTCCATTTTTTGTTGATATTTAAGTTTGTTCTTTCTGCATTAAAGGGCCTTATAATGAATGGATGGTATACCTGTACAGCTCAAACATTCTTCTGGAATTAACATGGTGTTTCAGTCTGTGTTTCCACAAGAATTGTATGATGGTTGGGTGATGAGCCTGCCCCATTTGGCTGGTTCACATCTTTGACTAGATCATTGGTCCAAGCAATTTTCAGTTGAGCATCTCCTGCATTTTGCAGAGAAGAAACAGAAGAAAACTTGAGATGTTTAAGCCCCACAAATAATGAGTAGTAGTACTAAAATTAAAACAAAAGTATGTAAAAAAATGAATAGGGAAAAATATCTTTTTTTAATATTTATGCAGGGAAAATTTGTAATGCTTATGAAAAATAAAATCTTCCCATGGTTCTAGAATCTGAGATAGCTGTTAATATTAAAGAATTTGTTTGTCACATAGTGTTTCATTTTATTATATATAATATATTAATTAAATAAATTTTGTTTAATGCAATAAATATAATATTTATATGATAAAATAACCAAATATTTTACTATATATAAAACATTAATGTATTATCTTAACAAATTATATCATATTTCTAGAAATAAATTTAAATCAGTGTCAGGCAACAATTATACAATTTCTATTCTACGTTTTCCTTTACTTAACAATAACTCATATATATTATTACCCTTTTAAGAATGCATCATATAGATGCCCCATGATTACCGTAACCAACCCAATTTTTAACAATCTGTATCAAATATTTTGCTATTATTAATCCTTGGGTTGATCATTCCTACCTATATATCTTTTGCGTATTTTTAAATTATTTCCTTCAAATGTTCATAATATAATCTCAGATGGAAATAAAAATTTAGGCCTTTTAGAAAAATATTTTGACAAGTTTTCTTTGTTCAAATAAATAGATTAATTAATTAAAAGTTCAGTTTTGCTGTGTATCAGGTACTGAGCAGACTGCACTGTTTTGTTATGTATTAACTTACCTCTTCCACTCAAATAATTATTATCATGAAATCATAAAATTCTAAAGAAATTCTATGTAAATATTTATATAGCATCTACTATGTGCAAGGCAAAGCTGTAAGCTCTAATAAGACATAAACTTGGATTTGCCCACTTCCTTCACCTTATGGACTCAATATAGTTGAGTTTTGAGTTTCCATTGTTGTTGAGTTAATGATTCCCTATGCTCCATCATGCCAGATAACATAAACATGTACAATAACATACTAACATAATAACACACATGAGTATTTTTTTGTGCAATGCGTTAGGATTACTTTTGTTCATGTTTTTCCGCTACAGTATTATTTCAGCAACCAAAGAAAGTCTGGATGTTGTAAAACCAAGCCTGGAATTAAGTATTGAGCAAAGATATTATTTTGTGATTATGACAAAGCTTTGATTTAATTGTGTGTGTTTTGTGTCTGTGTGTGTTTGCAGGCAGAGCAGGAACTCCTAGAGATGATTAGGCGACGCTCCACGATACTGGAGGCCACAAGTCCTTTGGTTTTCATCCAGCCTATCTGTACTTTACACAAGTGAGAAAACTGAAAATCAGCACAATACATTAACTTACCTAATGTCATACAGCTAATTAGTGGCAGGACTGTTTTCCATAATTTATTGATCCAGATGCTGCAGTCCAGATGAAGTTTGAGAACATACTGGGTTTTTGTAGTTGACTTTGTTTTCCTTCTTTCATAGAAAGCCCTGAGATTTGCAGTCACACTGTGTGGGGTCCTTCACATTGTCCTGGTAGACAGAATAAAAGACAGCAAATTACATGCAATGTTATTTCAATATCATAAGATATTTTAAAAACAGATGGCAGTGTACATGAAAGATCACAGGAGATAGCAGTTAACCGCAGTAATTAAAAGGATCCTGTACAATAGAAAGGCTTTTAAATGAAGCAGTAAACTTTACATAATTAGGCATTCTTTTTGTCATTGTTCCTGTTTGGCACTGGTTTTAGACAGGAAGTATTTTTTCTGTCAACAGTATCTTTTCCCCTATATTATATTCAGAGAAGGCATTTGAACATTGTTCCCAGTCAGAAATTGGAAGAGGAGAGTGAAGTAAGTTCCAGTTGAATCACTGAAATTCAATAGTTTAGGAGTTTTCCTAAGGCCCAATAGTGAGCCCATTCCATCATCTGAAAAACACGACAATAATATCTACCACAAAGATAGAATTGCTTCGTGGAAGAAATGTCATGGGAATTCTTTGAAAAATTAAACATGGCCATACCATGGCATTAGAATATATTTCACCAATTTGTAGTTCTGAAAATGTGCTTTGTTTCTAAAACAAAGCAGAAACCAAAACAGTAAAAAGGATCTGATACAAATTTCATGGATTGATTTGCTATTGCACAAGTAGAACCATAGGTATTAAGAAATGGTCAGGATTTTCAAAGTCAACTAGTCCAAGATTTGCAGTCTTATTTTAACAGTTTCTGAGCAGATACTGTGGGCCGATCACTGAGTGAAGTACTGTTGATGGCAAAGACCAGGTGAGGTACCTAAGGCACTTATCTCCTAGACTTAACTCTGTGTGTACATACTTTAATAGAGTGTGGTATATGAACCCAAATCACCTTTTATGGATTAAAAGAATCCAGGGGCTTCCCTGGTGGCGCAGTGGTTGAGAGTCTGCCTGCTAATGCAGGGGACACGGGTTTGAGCCCTGGTCTGGGAAGATCCCACATGCCGTGGAGCGACTGGGCCCGTGAGCCACAATTGCTGAGCCTGCGCGTTTGGAGCCTGTGCTCCGCAACAAGAGAGGCCGCGATAGTGAGAGGCCCGCGCACCGCGATGAAGAGTGGCCCCCGCTTGCCACAACTAGGGAGAGCCCTAGCACGGAAACGAAGACCCAACATAGCAATCAATCAATCAATCAATAAAATAAAATTAAAAAAAATAGTTTAAAAGAATCCAGTGTTTAGGATGGGGGAAGATAGACATATTGTGGTAGAATACAGAATATTTAGAAATCCTTCTGTGGAAACTAATTTTGTCCCTATGTAATAGGGACAACTATGTAATGCCCTAATGCCATGCATGGAATTTTTTAAAACCTCCTCTGATGTAATCCTGTACTAACCTCCAGATTCTTGATTGCATACTGGTCTGGTCTTGATTTTTGTCATGCCAGAGTCTTGCTAAATTGTGATCTTCCAGCTCCTTTATTATTTGAGACTGACCGCTTTATGCTTTATTCTCTCCTTGACTTTATTGAATGGAAAGTCTTTCAGGTACGAGAAATGAGATTGGTATTATGTCAGGAGACTAAAGGACAATGGGATTTCTGCAAATGTTGAGCTGCTGTCCATTGTCAAACTTTCCAAAAAGAAAAAGGCAGTTTCACTTTTCCCATAGTTTACCAAAGCCAGATTTCAGGACTGTATGAGATACAGGTGACATTCTTTGCTTGTTTATTCATGTATTCTAAAATTTTTCACCCTTTTGTAATGGAGCTAGGTGGATTGCCCAGATTTCTTTCCTTTTGAGAATTTTCCCTCTCCATCCCATGCAGCTGTGTTGGGCCTGTCCAGTAGCTCCACGTCCTTTGCCTGGGCTAATCAGGGTCCTTTCAGGCAATGTAGTAACATCTGGACGATAGGAGAGAGAGTGCATTTGCTGGGGTCACAGGCTGTGAGCATGGAGTTTCCAATGGTCATCTTCCCTGACTGCATGGAAGAAGCACTTGACATAATTGAACTCACACACTGAGGAAGTCTAGGTGAAAAATGAAGACTACAGAATTCTGATGGCTTTACTAGGGCACCTGATACAGCCCACCTAGATGATAGATGTTTTTGTTTATTTAAAATTTTTTTCTTACGCTCACTTAAGAACTTGCTGAAGGGAAAATTCTGACAAAGGAGATAATGAGTATAACCAGAGTTCCAAGTATCAGGCCTTTTATATGTTTCTCTGAGTTTTAACAGACATACAAAGTATCAGAGTACCAATGGCTTCTCTACTAAATTGTAATGTAAGTGCTAAATTGTGGTCCTGTTCCCCAGTTAGCTATCTCTGAGGAGGGTCTACCTATCCTGCTGAGGACTGGGGTGCAATTCAATAGGTATTTCTCAGTGAAGGTCATGCTTAACCAAGTGAAGTAAGATTTATTCTGGAATGGGCGGTGGGTAGGATGTATTTTGTGTGGAATTAGAATGAAAAACCTGAGTCAAAAAGGAAGGCACATTTTCATTTGATTAAAGAATTACAATCTAATGATTTCATCTTTGGAAATAGCCTAACAGATTGTCTCCTGCGAGGAAAAGAATGCTGCCCCATTGCAGACGGTGGTCAAGCAGAAGCTGCATGACCTTTGGCTGGAGAATTAGCTGAGGAAATTCAGGCATTGGGTAGGAAATGGTAGCTTCAAATTCTGTGTAAGAACCCATGATATTTTTTTAAAAATGCAGATAAGTCATAATGGAAGACAATTATAGCAGGCATTATATTTGTTCCTATTTAAACAGGAGGTCTTATTCCCTGAGCACATGGGTCCTTTGTAGAAGCCATGACACTTCAAAATAAGTCTCTCTGGCAAGAAAGAAGTAAGTCTATTTCAATTTGTAGGAATAATACATCTATCAGAGAACATGATCCAGCACAGCTTAGACATAGGCTGCTTGTCAAGCAAACAGTGCAGGACACCCAGAAATCCAGCTAAATCAGACCAAATCCTGAGACTGGATTTGAAAGTACTATCAGATCTATAATCATAGCTATTACTGATATCATGCAATTTACATCCCAAACAGAGATAAATTAGTGCAGAAATTCTAAAGTTGCTGAAAGCTAAAAAGGCAAGAGGGTAATTATCATGAAAAACCTTGCTAGCTAGAAGCAAGCAGGGAACAAGCTAGAGATCACTGATCATCTGGGAGATGGAACTTCAGGAAATAATTTAAGTAATACTAATGGTTCACATTTAGACAAGAGTTTGGCTGCTGATTTTTTGATCATTTCAATGCATTAGCAAAACACCAGAAAGGAAAGAAAAAAAAACAGTGTTTTCTTGTGAGACAGATGTTTATCTCTTCTTTATATTTTATATGTTTGAAGAAGAAATATTTAACGTCACAGAACAAACAGACCCACAAATATATGTATACATACATACATACACACATATATATATAGATGTATATGTAATATGTATATATGTATGTACATATATATGAATACATTTATGCATGCACAAATGCACACTCTTCTGCATTCTAATGTAAACTATACCTAAGACAGAGTCTTTTAGTTGTGACTGGAGGTCAATAAATATTTGCTAAATAAATTAATGAATGCTTACTATTCCTGAGGTTGGGATTACAGTGGAGCATCAAACACACAATTCCTCAGTAAATTCTTTCAGTTGTTCACAGACTGGGGTCAACATTGTTACGAATTCTAATCCCATAATTTGGAACACCTGTTGGGTTTATAGCTCAGTAGGGTGGATTTGCCTCTATTCTCAGGGAGCACAGCATGCTGGATATTTCTAGTTTCCTGGTGCTCTTAGTTGCCGTTATTCACAGCTGGCCCAAAGAATGTTTGAGATGCATCATAAGCTTCTGCATGAATGCATCAAAGTCCATCTGCATGGGATTTGAGACAACTATTTTCACTGTCCATAGTTTTATTTTTTTACTTCTTTGTGGGTCCATAGGTTTGAGACTGCTAGACAAATAATATTTGGATAAGGGAGTAAATAAAATATGATAAAACCACTTTAGTTGAAAGAAAAAAGTTGATATTTGGTAAGGAAAGTGAGAAAAAGAGGTCTACTTTGACCTGGAATGATTTTACAGGCATTACTGCCCCTTTGTGAAAAAAGTGCAAACTTTAGACTTGGAAATTTTCATGAGGAAATCAGAGAGCAAAATAGTTAAGTAGGGAAACAAACTAAGATACCTATTTCATTGCTAAGGATGCTGTTTTTTATTTTAAGATCCAGTGTTCACTTCAGCTTTGAACGTACAAATGTATTATCCTCCTCACAGGTGGCTAATTAATATACAATCCAACTGTAGTATTTTATATACAATGGGCTATTTTATGAAGACAGTCTTTAAAAGAGTTATTCTGCCAGTTATATTGAATTTGTGGTTTTATCTATTAATCATATACATTAATCTAAAACATATAAAAATATATATGCATATAAATACACATATGAATATACGTGCACACACACAAACACATATACACACATACATAGCAGTGCATCCTTGGGCCAGAGTCTTCATTCTTCTGTTAACCTGATATCTGGGATTATTGAATTGAGGATAACATAGGACAGAAGACATTTTCCAAATATAAAATCTCTTGGAAGAACTTAAAACTGAAAAATTTATGGCATCCTTTGGCACATTACAAGTTGAAGAACTGACAAAAATTACATTTTAGGTCATAGCTTAACTCATATATGGAAAAAAAAAACTTTTTAGAAGATTATAGTATACCTGGTACAAAATTAAATTTCTTTATTATACCTGACCTTGAAGATCTTGCCATGGCCTAATGTTATTTAGATTTCACATGGAAGACTTCATGCATCCTTTTGTTCACCGTGGTCCATTCTCTGTACCTTCTCATTTAGTCACTTTGTTTTGACTCATGAAGGATATATAAAGCTGTTTGAATATGCATAGGAGGGTTTGCATTCAATCTAATGTCCCCTGTTGGCATTTGCAATTCTCTGAATATTTTAAATGAATAATATATCAAACAGATGGCAAAATTCTTTCTGCTGAAACTCACCTGAAGTAGTCCTTGACCTCAAAGTGAGTTTGGTTGACTTGGATGTGCAGAATGTGTTCCCACAGGAATTCTGAGTACAGGAGTATGAATGGAATTCGTGGCTAATTTTTTTCCTTCTCTCCAATGGCACCAAATTAATCCCTGAGGTTGATAAATTTAGGCTTTTGTCTATCAGATAATTTGAATAAAATCTCACAAATAAACATGAAGCAAATTGACATGGTTGGTTGCACCCAAGTTTCCAAATGTCTTCAGTGGTTAAATGGTACTCAGACTGTTTGTGATTTTCTAGGATTCTTAAGAAACTTTACCCTTTATTGTCTTTCTTAAATGTATCAGGATAAATCAGATGTTGAAATATCAAAGAGACTTTAAAGAATTGACATACCACCACTTTCAGTGGAGAAAATAAGAAATGAAAATCTCAATGCCTTGTATCCTAGAATTCTACTAATATGACTACTGTCTTGCTCTGGCAGAGGTTAATAGTGGTGTTCTTGGTGGAAGTAGATGCTAGAACTCCTCACACCAGAAATATATAAATATAAACATAAACTGGAAACATGCCCTGCAGTGGCACCTAGCGTGCCACAGTTCCCTGCATAGAATAGAACTTCCCCTAAGATTGAGCAACTGTTGGCACGTGCGTGTGGACAGATGTGTGGGTATATATGTGCGTGTGAATAAGGAAAGCAGAAAGAAGCGCTCTTGAGCTATGAAATGATAGAATGTAGTTCTACTTTTTGAGGAAGAAAAGATTATACCCGACCCAGAATTTTTTCTCCAGTTACCTTGATTTGGGTATATACATTTTGGATATTTTCATTTGAGTAGTCATTGGTTATTTCATGAGTTCATTTTTCAATCATTCATGAATAAATATTTGTTGAATTTATTGATTTTTTTGAAAGAGAAGTCCAAAGAAGATGAGCAGGTAGTAGCATCATAGTTCTACAGATAAAATGGATCTTATAATGCAAAAGCTGTTCCAAAGCAGAATCCTGGTGAGAATGGTGAACTCTTTATCTAACCAAGTTTGAATGTGACAAGCCTTGATCTGGTATAGATGCCATCATCAGAATCCTTTCCTGCAGACAAACATGTTCAGCTCTGGAGAGGGGTAGAGTTGTGAGGAACACTGGTTTAATTGAAAAAATTTTTTTTCCTTGTGATATCTAAGTATAATGTGGGGCTAAAGATAGAAGTTTTTGAATTAAAATACTTGAATTTGAATTCTGGCTCAACCACTTATGAGATGTGTGACTTTGGGCAGTTTACATAAATTGAGGATAATAATATCTACATAAAGTTTTTGTAATTATTAAATCAAATGGGCACCATGCTTCGCACTTAGTAATCACTTGACGAATGTTAGCATAACAGTTATTGTAACTTTCTCTAGTTGAAGCTAAAGGTTTATATATCAGTCATAATTCTTTGATGCATTTGTGTTGTATACCTTAAATCCAAATTATTTAAAGGTTTGCTTTCATGGGCTTCAAAAAATGTCTGCTTTTTATAGGTATGTGTATTTGTGAATTACTCATTGCTTAAGGCTAACGTACTTCCAGGCACCTTCTACCTCATTAAAAATGACTTTTTTATTTTGTGGTATTAAAGGAAATGCATTATAACCTGATTCTCTTGATATTAATTGCATTCGTTAGAGAATTATTAAACATACATACACACAGAAGTATAATTCCTGACATTTAATATCCTAGTCAAAAGTGAAAGTTGAATTAAATCTAGGAAAAATGTCTTTTATTTTTTAAAGGAGAGCATAAGGTGATAAAAATAGTCTTTCAATTAATGCTCATGCTCTCAGAGTCATACTTTGGAATTAATATAAATTAGTCCCCAGAAATCTATTTCAGCAGGTCATTTGAGGAGAGAGAAAAATGATATAATCATATCCCCTGAGAAATAAATAACTTTTCTTCAAGATGAACTTGAGCTTCTGGACCAAAAGTGACTGGATCAAGAAACGGGCTGAAACAGAAGTAGGAAAAAAAAAAAAAAAAAAGGAATGTTGTTCTTAAGCAGGATGGTCCACTTTTGATGAGATTTGCATAAATCCCAAAGTCCAACAGAGAAAAGTGGACAAGAAAAAAATGAGATTAAAAATAATAGAATTCACAAGTCTAAGGGGATTAACAAAGAAACAACAGAAGACTGCAAAGCCATTTCTGAATCCTTAAAGAGGAAATGATTCAAAGCTATTCTGAAATCAAAGAAAACCAAAGTCACTTCTCAAATCCATCCCTAGGACAAAAGGAAATTAAATTTCAGCCCAATTTGTATTGAACTTTGCTTCTAAGAATAAATTGGCTTAAAAGAATATATAAATTCACTTTGGTAGGAAGATACCAGATTATGAGAAAATTTACGATTATTCATGAGTCTTTTGTCAGTTCTTTCAAAAAATATTATTTAAGATTCCATCCACTTAATAATTTCACTTTCTATAAATTGCCAAGTCTCTAAATTAGTATTCTCAGTGTCTAGTTACATGGCTATTGTCTATTTAAAAAAAAATAACACATCTGAGGTCATCCAAAATTGCAAGTTTGTTGTTGGCTTAAAGGTAGGATAAGACAATTCCTGTCTCTTTACTGGATATACATTTGTTTTTGCCTCAAGCCTAAAACTGAAAGCATTCCCTTCTAAGGATTTTATTTTGTTATGTTTTACAGTTCATGTTTGTCTAGAAGTTTTATTTTTTCCTGATATTTTTTCAGCCAGTGAGACATTTCCAGAATCCAAACTGTATTACTTTGAAGAGACTTAGATAGGAAAGCAGTGTTATTAAGAATCTTGATACAAGTTGTTTCCTTAATGCTCATCCCACATATAACAGGAGGAATCCTATTAAGTGAAAAGCATGGGTTTCTGATCTTGATTGGAAATCAGCATCAGGTGTGTCTGCTAGTGGGCGTGACCCCGTAACTACAGTGAATAGAATCAAAGACCTATGTCTAAGGGGTGAGAGTAAGTTTAGGAAGTTGCAGACCAAGGCATCAATTCAAAGGGAGCTGATAATACATTCTCCTCTTCACTGAGACTTCACGCAGTGATGAAGAGTTAACAGTTAGGGAGCTAAAGAATGTAGGGAAAGTTCTTGAAGCTATACAACAATTCTTCATAAGCTTGAGTATATATGAGAATCACCTTGGAGTCTTGTTAAACATGGTAATCTCCAGGTTTCCACCTTGGAGACCCTAATTCAAGAGGCCTGAGTTAGAGCCTGAGGATCTACATGTCTAAAGAGACTCCCAGGTAAATCTAAGATGGGGATATTTGGCAAACTCTGTTTTGAGGCATAGAAATGAAGGTGATGAGGCACAATGACTTTTTCTCTTTTGTTTGTGTTACCTGTTGTATGGTCAGGCCGTTCAGCGTGGCTGTTCTCTTGCTTTCTGTACGTCCCCTGCTCGACCAGTCCCTGCTTCACTCACATGACTATCCAATCCTCTTAATTACAGGGTTTAGTTAATCCCTGGTAACTGAGCGCATCTGCTGCCAATTCCCCCTATAAATGGTAGCCTCCTTGCCCTGGCCCCTCCCCTGAGGAGCGAAGACTGACGCCGCGTTCTCCCCGCCGTCTGCCTCACACGGTGGGGTGTAGCTCCAGGACCCTCCTTCAGGTATGTAAGAGCCCCCCCTGTTCCATAAACCATTGATGTCTCTGTCACTGTCTTCGGGCTCTTTGTTCAGTCTCGGGGTTGGGCAACTACAAGGCTTGCAGGCCTGCGGGCCGCAGCCTAACACCTATTAATTGTATTTTCTTTTTCTTTCTCTCTCGAGTATGAGTTGCTTGCAGCTAAAAATTCTTTGTTGTACTTCCTCTTTGTACCTTTATAGTTTTTTTCTTTCCCTCTTAATTTTGCTTTACCAGGATCTTAGGGGGGTTTCCCGTCATAAATCAGACAACTTAGTGCAGGAATCAGAAACTACAGCCAGCCCCCAGGTGAAATCTGACTATATCCATTCATTTATCTATACTGTCTGTGGCTGCTTCTGTGCTATAATAAAGAGCTGAGCAGTTGCAACAGAGACCAACTGTTTATTATCTGGAAAGCCTAAATATATATTGATATTATCTGGCTCTTTACAGAAAAAGTTTGCCAAACCTTGCTAAACTCATGATAGAGGGCGTCATTGGCCTACTGAGGAGAATATACTAAGTCTGAAAAGGAGGTACAGCTGATGGCCTGATAGAGTCAAGAGATTAAGACGATTTCTTCTAAGTCCATGCATTGGACGGGGCAAAGGATTGTCTAGCAGTGTTAGGGCAACTGATCCAGTTTCAGGAGTGGAACATGATGTACCAGAACCTCAGGATAGAAAGCTTTAGTCAGACCAATTCTTGCCCTAACCACTGCTGAGTGGGTAGCTAGCCATCAATTGTTCATTTAAGTCTAAAATTCTTTTGTATCATCTTGAGTCTCATAACAGGTCCCCTGGTCTATGGCAGCCAGTGCTTACATAGGTAAAAATCAAGTTGATAAGGCATTAGAAAGGGATTATGAAGGTTCGCTTAATTAAAGAAACTTCAGTGGGATCATAAATAATCCGTGCAAGTTATTAACTTTCCACAACTGCTCATCCGTACTGAGTTCGAATGACTTCTGACCTATAAAGACCTTAATCTAATTCTGAGTGAATCCAGGTCATAAGGGAAAATAAGCTTTATAATGCATTGACTATAATCAACAATTCTTTGAAGCAGAAACTTCCCCAAATATGCCTAAACATACCCTGCGTTTTCTTATATTCGTACCTCTGGTCCCATCTTTTTTCTTTTAACTTAGAAGATTCACTGGTCACACTTCAGTCTGTTTTATAAAAAACTAATTGAATGTCACTTTCTCTATAAACTGTATTTTAGAACTCATTGGAATTACTTATTTTTTCCTCTTTATTCACTCAGTATACTTTAATATTTGCAATAATCGTAGTAATCTGATTTGGCAATTTGAGTTGTGTAAAGTCTTGTATTACTCACTAGATCATAAGCTCCAAGTGGTCACAGGCCATAGTTTATTCTGCTTTGAATCCCTCAATACACATGTAATGGTGTCTTGCATGGAATAATCAACATACTAATTGAACTAATCTGTTTCTCTCCTGTCTTTCATAGTTTCTTTTTGATATGTCATTCATATGTAGGTATCTAAGAAAATTTTTCTCAGTAGGAGGAATATATTTTTCTTTTCTCTTATACCTATTTACGAATTCAGCATCTTTTCTAATTTTGTTAAGTTTTGTTTGCTTATTTTTTAAACACATTATCAGAAACTGAACAAAATTAAGAGTGTTGTTTTGGCAAGAACTACCAAATTTAGTAATTTGTTATCTGTTCTATGTTCTGCATGCTTTTCAATATTATTGTAAGTTTTTACCCAATTTATCTATATAAAATGGATCACTACTTTTTTTTTTTTTTTTTTAAAGTAGAAATGTAGAATCTGGAGGGATGGTTTAGAACTTGCTAATGAGATGATTTCAGGAGCATTCACTGACCCACTAGAGATTTCCAACACTATCTTAATAGCAGTTCTCCTAGGTATAGTCTAGAATAGCTTTTCCAAATTGTGCTTCAAAGGATGTTGGTAGTTGTGGCAGATAATGGTTTGGGTAATTATATGTAATTAGACATACTGTTGTTTTTTTAATCTACAAAATTTATACTCACCAATTCTAGATTAGTTATGTTGTGGAAAGAGTGTTCAGGTAAGAATGTCGATATGAAAAGGATAAAGTAGAAAGTGACTTGTATTTATCAGAATGTAAAATATATACACCATAAAACTTATTTACTTCTACTACATCTTCCAAAGATAATAGCAAACAACAGTGTCTGTGTCTGTGCACACACACCTTATGCTTAAGTTTCTAGCTGAGATGTTTCCCCAAGAGAGAACTAAAAAGCATGAATGTGCTACAAATGAACTGTCACAGGATGCAAAGAAAATGGGTGGGGAGATCCCACTTGTGGCACCAATAGAGGGGCAGCACCGATTCTTTTTTAGACTCCTGTGCTATACCCAGGAAAGTAGAGATGGGGAAAGGAACACACTAAACGGCATTTAGAGAAGTTAAGTGACTTAGTCCTGGAGCAAACTCAAGCCTAAAGGAGGAAAGCCATTTAGGAAGCAATAACAAAGGCAAATAAACCTTAATTAAGATTTTGAAATTCAAACCCAACATAGCATGTCCTTAGTTCAATAACCATGGTTATTCCAATAACTTTAGTAATGGTTCGTTAAAGGATGTTAAACAGGTTTTGTCTATTTGTTTTTAGAGGTTTTCAAAGAGTGGTCTGGGGAAGGTTGACCTTTTCAGGAGGTCAGTGAGGTCCCTCTCTTTTCAACTACCTACCTCTGTGAGGTCAAATGTTCTTCATTTACTTCAACCAGAATGACTTACACAATGGACTGAATGCAGAAACAGATATGAGAATCCAGCCATCTTTTATTAAATGAGACATTAACGAGATTTGAAAAAATGTAAAACAATACCACATCTCTCACTCTTCTTTTTAAATAAAGGTTGTTATTTAAGTTAGCATGTAATGGGTTTATTATTTTTAAATGAATCAATAAATTAACTTTTTAAAATCTCTTTTATTTTTAATACATTAAATATTAACAGATATAACCCCCATAAACAAAACCTCGTTAGAGTCCTCATTTATTTTTAAGAATGTAGAATTTTCATGAGACCAAAAAAAAAAAAAATTGAAAACCACAATCCCAGAGGGAAGTCTGGTGTGATGGGTTTTCCAAAATTATTTAAACAGTAACAACAAGCAACCACACTTGTGTGTGAACCAGTAGTTCCAAAATAATGTCATCACCTTGACACGGCACGGGTCATGGAATAATGAGAGTAAGTAATTGCAGTGCTTTATTCATCCATCTTATTTTTCTTCTCTGACTGGATAATTTCAAATGACTTATCTTTGAGTTCACAGACTCTTAAGCTTGATCAAGCTTGCTGCTGCTGCTCTCTACTCCACTTTTTATTTCATTGTATTCTTTAGTTCCAGAATTTATTTGGTTCTTTTTTATGATTTCTACTGAAGGAGCAGTCACCTTCTCTATTCTTTGATGACTGGCTTCGGGAGAAAAATAGTTTCACCAGTCTGGCTAAGGATTCTGAGGCTCTCTATGGAATCACCCACTCTACATCTATTGTTCCCTCTTGGGAGTGAATTACTAAAATTGTGTGCCTTCTCCCAATTTTACAAAGCCAGGCCAGATGCTTGAGAGCCTCGCATTTGTTTTCCCTGGGGGTGGTGCCCTAACGGTGCTTTCTTGCAGTCATGCAGTCAGGTTGACTTTCTGCACATGCTCACAAGCCATCTGCAAAAACTTGCATTCATAATCCACCGGCGCATGCTTAGGGAGCCAGCCGTGCGGGTGGTGGGGGAGAGGATTCGGGCGAGTGAGGCACACAGAGCTTCAAGGGCATCCATGGGCCAGCTGGGGGGACCTGTAAGCAAGGTATCCCAAGTGGCTTGTGGGGCATCTTCCTGATGGAGTTTGTGTCGTAGGACTCAAAGTCCTTTGAGTTCTGAGTCTTGGTTACTGTGCTCCTAGCTTCTCTCAGTCCCTTGGTGGTGCTGATCACCTTAGTGTTCTGGTTTGGGCGAGAAAGAAGGGTGCCTCTTGGGCAGTATCTCACATAGCTAGGGAAGCAAGGCACGCACTCCACTGTTACTTTCCCGTGTAGGAGAAATTGCTCTTGGCCCTGAGATGTGCCCCCTTGGGGGAGGACTGATATGGGTAAATTGAAACTGTTCTCACTTTCTTCAATGCATTTATTTTCAGGTATTTTTTTTGCTCCAGTGGTGTGCTGAAACTTCTCCGCCGGACTCCTTGACTCCTACAAAGGTAGGGGTGGATGTTAAAATCAATGTTCTATTTGAGGATGATGGTTTTTTTTTTTAAAAAAAATCTCCTGTCATCTTGTGGATATCAATCCTTGAGATTTATATTTTGAATAAGCATTCTCAGTTGCTGGTTAGGACAAAGCAAGTTGGGGAAACTTGTAGCTGAAAAGAATGTTCTGGATAATTTCTCAAATCGGTACTAGAACCTGTAGAGACTTTCCATACAGTGAACAAATTGGATTGAGTGGAAGGGTCAGGTTTCTAATAGGGCTTAGTGGATCAGATTGAGTTGAGAAAGCAGAGATTTTATGGATATTTGCTTGAAAATAGTGGAAAGTGTGTGGAAGACCCAAAAAGGCTTGAGTTAAAAAAAAAAAAAAGGTCATTCAGATGAATTTCAACTAATACATGCTTGTTTATAAATGGATGTTGGACAGAAGTATCACTGGCATGAAAACGTCCATGAAATTGAAGTGGGATTGTAAATGGAGATTGGGAGGATCTGTAAGTCCTGGCGTATCAAAGGTCCACCTGTTCTGTAGATGGGCAGCATCACCGAAAGTCGTTACTCCTTGCCCTTTGATAGATGAATGAAAGTGTTTGCTTTCTTTGTGTTATGATGAGAGTGTAACTATGGAGAGGAGAAACCAGAGGACGCTAGCTGTCGTGGTGGTACGGTCTGGACAGCAGAGAGAGGATGGTTATTGCAAAGTGGAGAAGGGCAGATGGATGAAAGTTTTAAAAGTTTTGCAGAGCCTTACTTCCTGTGAGGTAGGTTTGAGATACTGCTTTTAGCCGTTCTCTCTCCAAGCTGCTGGCATATATTGGGCCATCGAATGTCCACTAAGTTGCTGTAAATAGACCCTATCTGTCCTTAGCTCATCACTGTGATGGCCTTAGGGAAAATGTGCCACTAGAGGGTGGAGGAGAGCATGTGTCATCACAGAATTAAGTTCTATATATCGCATTAGTAGAAGGGCAGATCTATAAGAACACCAACTTTATGCAAAGGCAGCATGAGTATTGCAACATCTTGTTTTTAAAACAGTTTGACTTTTGCTGTCAATGAACAAGGCTAAATGATATACAGCTCACAGACTGTTCCTCTTTCTTTGTGATGAAAAGGACTGCAAAATAAGATTTTAAGTATTTACAATCATCTAATAAAATGCTTCATGAGTATTTATGAGGTACTTCCTTAACTGGATAAATTATAATATTAATCAAAATCAAGACTACTACTTGGAGTTCTTCCAAGAACCCAGATCATAGACAAAGCTTTTCAGGTATTTCTCAATTCATTAATTCTCAGTTAAGTTGTTTATCTCATTCTTTCTACATGTACAAGAATGCTGCTATTTGACAGGAAGTCAAACAGTTCCAATATGAATTGCTGTTTGCTGGTTTATTCGCTAAATCATGACGACTTAAGATATTGTTAATATTAAATACAATTCCTTCTAAGTGAATATGCATGAATGCAATTTTATTATGTTATGATTTCCTCTCTGTTCTGTGATTGAGACCCTGTAGGAAGCACATTCATACATCAGAGTTAATTCTTTGCACATCCTCTTTTCTCATCCTCTTCCCCTTTACCAACTGTCCCTTTCTCAGTAGGGTAGGGGTTGAGGCATAGTGTTCTATGGAACGGAGACAGACCGTGGTGGAATTTAATGGGTCAGGGACTTAGAAACATAACGGCATCTTTATCTTAGAATCATCTGTATTAGACTCTGAAAGAAACATAAAGGCATCTTTACCTTAGAATCATCTGTATTAGACCCTGAAAGAATCTCAGTAATGATCTAGGTTGTTTTAACGTTTTGAAGCCCAGTCTGATAACATGTAGAATGAGTTAATATTCCACAAGTGTTTTGGAACAGTGTGCAATAATTACTGTATGAAGGAATTTTTATTTTGTTTCGTATTAACCCTAAGTTATTTGTTTCAGCAAAGTTGGTTTTGACTCTAATGGAATCTCAAACAACATTTATAATTGACACTCAAATTTTATATTGTCCCACTCCAGAAGCACTGTTAAAGCTCACAAGGGTAGAGAAAAAAGTAAAAAAAAAAAAAAAAAAAAGTTAAACAATATGACTTGCCATGATAAGAATTCTATTCTAAAACGGCTAGTGACAGCGTGGAACTTTACCTGAGCCCTATTCTCCTGGAAAACAGGAACAGTCAAGAAATCTCCCCCATCCTTTTTGTGTTTCTGGAAATTGTTTATTGCAGAGATCCACTCTTACCCATATGATTTAAACAAGAAGTTATCTTCAAATTTTATGTATCTATAACAAGGCTAGTTATAGATCCTTTACATTCCCATCCTTTGTCTCATAAATGATTAGTTGAACTTAAATGGTCCCTGATCAGCTGTCCAGTCATGCAGCACACTCATCACTCCCTCGCATCCAATTCTTTCTAGCCTTCTTGTCTTAAAAGAGTACCCAGCATTTGCTTTAATCAAGTATGGTGAGACACACAGACATGTAACTTACTGTCATTGCAAGAAGTTTTTTATACTTACAGCTCCTTAGAAACAGGAAATAAAAAGCATGATATGCCATGCAGGACCATGCAGAGAAGCCTCAGGGTCAATCAGGAGGCAGAGGGAGTGAGTGAACAAGAGACTTTATAGTGATTTCTACAAGAAGGAATGGGTGGAGTAGGTAAGCAGGTTTAGAGTTGACTAGTATGAATAATCTCAGCATGCTCTGGGGCATGGAGGCTGTTCTTAGTTGTCTGGTACTTGGTCCTCGTGTAAGTGGCCCAGAGTGTAAGTCCTGTGAGGGGAGCCTGATAAAGGAGGTGGTTGGGACATGGGTTTATTGACCTACAGCAAATAAACTGCCAGATATTTCTCCAGCAAAGATGGGTTTATTGGGGATCAACAGAGAATTGCTATTTGTGTCTGCAACCATGGTGAGCCATGTGCAAGCCCCTGCATGGCAAGGGAAGGATAGCTCTTTTACAGAGGGAAAAAGAAAGTTGGGAGGGTTATAGTAAACAAAGAGTCCATTTTTTTTTTATTGGCTGAGTCCTTGCTGGGAAGGAAGAGGGATCTTTCTTCTCCTCCTTGGAGTCTGCTATTGTTGCAGGGCATGAGATCTCCCCCTTCTGGTCCCCTGACTATATTTGGTTGAGGTTTCTGTTTATTAATTTTTTTTTTTTTTTTTTTTTTACATTTACCCCTTTTGATCAAGACCTTTCCCTGAAAGCACTGTTGATCAAGAGTCAGGTTTTCTAGTTTCAGCAGCTTCTGTCCCTCAGTGCCAGGAAGGACCTTTCCTAAGTATAGTGTCTCACATCAGAGAAAAAGTACACAGATTGTAAACCTATTGAGGTCACATTTGAGTAAAAGAGGGGATAGGAGGGAGAACTCTTGGGCACTTTTTATCTGAAGTCCATATGTTATCAAGGTAATAGGCATTGGAGGTTATCTAAAGTGTTATGTCATCATCAAAGGTTTGGCAACAAACTTCCAACATGCCTGGTCTGGATATCTTGGGAAAGCTGTCTCATCAGATATCATCTGCTTCAATTACAGGAAATCTTTATTTTCAGGTCACTAGGTGATTTGCAGGTCCAATTAGGGTTCTATGCTTTCTTCAGGTGTGTCACATGAATCCAAGAGTCTATTCTTTGAAGTTTGGTGGATTGGTTAGCAGTACCTGATAGGGGCCTCTCCAGTAAGGCTGAGGAGAGTTCTTCTGGAGGTGTCCTTTCCACCAGACAAAATCTCCAGGTTTACAAGATATGCTTCAGGTCTTTGTCCCCCAAGAGCATGCTGTGAAACGATTGCTCCACCAAAACATGGTTATTTTTAATAGAAGCAATTAGGCCTTTGCAATATTGGAGTATCTCTCCTTTCATCAGTTGTGGGTGAAAAGAAGCAGGAGCCAAATGCATTAGGTGTCCTGTGATGATCTCTAAGGGTGAGAGGAGAGTTGGATTTCCAAAAGGAATGGATCTGAGATTTAGAAGGAACAACAGAAATGCTTTTGGCCAGGGCACTTGGAGGACCTCTACAAATCTTGCCAATTGAGTCTTAATAATGCTGTTCGTGCGTTCAACTAAACCAGAGGATTGAGGGTGTAAACACAGTGTAAGTGTTGTAAAACTGGCCAAACAGCACAAACTTGTTGAAACACCTGGCCAGTAAAATGGGTTCCTCAATAACTTTGAAGTTTGAGAGGAGTTCCCCAGGTAGGGATAATCTTTTCGAAAAGGACATTAGCCACAAAAGAGGCAGTAGCCTATCTGCAAAGAAAGGCTTCTTGAGCCCAGTGTGAAAACATATGAACTGTGTCTATAACATATTTATCCATTAGATGGAGGAGGAAGTTGTATGACATTCACTTACCATAACTCAAATGGTCAGTTAGGCAGTTTAAAATATTTGGGAGCATATGAAGAGGCTTCCCTGGGTTGCACTTCAGACAAGTGGGACAAGTGAGGTAGGCACTTTTTGCAGGTTTGCTGATTTTTCCCCACTAATATTAACTCATGAATGAGTTATTAGACCATGGTTTCATGCATGTACATTTTTGTTAGTAGACCATGGTTTTATGCATGTACAGTGGCAAGGAATGGGAATTTTAGAGTCTCCAGTAAGACTGAGTTACTTGGTCCAAACGAGAGCTTTCTCTCTTTACCAAACCAACAGTTGTTGAATTTCCAATCTTGTTTTTCCTTTTCTGAGGCCAATTGTTGGGCTTCTCTAGCCAGTTTTTCTAAATTATCATTTGGGGAAATATCCCTTTGGACCATGACAGAGGTTTGGCTGCTGTTGATCCCTTGAAGGGCAGCATTCCTTGTGGAAATACCAGCAACATGATCTCTCTAAGCTTCCAGAGAGTCAAGTTGAGAATGCCCTGTAATCTTAATAATAGCTCAAGTGGCAAGTAAAAGTATTGCATACTATAATTGCTAAACATAGGGGCCATTTAAAATTTTATTTCTGCTGAAAGTAAGAAAATCATGTTGCTCCCACAACATCCCCAAATCACGAGCTACTTCAAAAGCATGTATACTAACAATATAAATATTGGCAGTTTAGCATACCCAGCACAGTATTTGCCATTGCCACATTTTAAATAAGAACCATCAGAGAACCATGAGAAGTCAGTGTTATCCAGAGGACTTTCTTGTAGATACCAGGTGGAGTCAGGATGTGGTCTGTCAGTGTTAAGTAGTCGTGAGGGACTTTGTTGATGATGGAGGAAAGAGTTAGTAGGGTTAAGGTTACTACGGTGTAAAAGAGTTATGTGAGGGGCTTCCCTGGTGGCGCAGTGGTTGAGAATCTGCCTGGTAATGCAGGAGACACGGGTTCGAGCCCTGGTCTGGGAGGATCCCACATGCCGCGGAGCGGCTGGGCCCGTGAGCCACGGCTGCTGAGCCTGCGCTTCTGGAGCCTGTGCCCCGCGACGGGAGGGGCCGCGATAGTGAAAGGCCCGCGCACCGCGATGAAGAGCGGTCCCCGCACCGCGATGAAGAGTGGCCCCCACTTGCCGCAGCTGGAGAAAGCCCTCGCACGAACCAAAGACCCAGCACAGCCAAAAATAAAAAAATAAATAAAAGAGTTATGTGAGGACCAGTTAACCAAGGGACTGCATAGTAGGTGAGGCAGCTGGAGAAATGTTGAGTGTGTTGAGAATTCAGAAGATCTTCTACTGTATGAGGGACACAGCTGGTTAAAGGGGATCCCATGATCACTTTCTTGGTGGCCTGAACCAAAAGGGCAGTGGTTAAGGGCATGGTATCCCCATGCCACAGGGTCCAGTTGCTGGCTATGAGTTGATGGTGGTTTCTCTGTTTGGGGTGAATACACCAAAAGCATTCCCTTCCTTTTCATATATAAACGGGGAAGAATGGGATCTGATCATTGGACTGCCCAAGGGCAGGTGGGTTCATCAAACTCTCCTTTGAGGCCTTAAAAGCTATGTCATTCAGTTCTTCCCATAAAACTGGGTTGGGATTGTTACTGATGAGTAAAACATACAGAAGTTTCGCTGTAAGAGAGAAATTTGGGATCCAGTTTTCAGTAATGACCAATTAGCTCAAGAAAACCTCACAGTTGGTGCTTAGTTTTGGGTTTGGGGAAACTTAGGACACCATGAAGCTTATCTGGATCTAGGAGTAGGCCTTGTTCTGGTTTCAGATGTCCTAAAATTGAATCTGGGTTTGGGCAAACTTCAGTTTTTCTTTGGCGACCTTTATGTCCCTCTGAGGCTAAAAGCTTTAGCAAGTGGATACTGTCTTCCTGTGAGAAGGCTTGAGAAGGAGAGCAAAGAAGCAAATCATCCACATATCGCAGCAAAATAGAACCTCTAGGGAACTTTATATCGTCCAGATCAGCCTTTAGGATTTACAAGAAATAAGAAGGACTCTCAGTAAAACCTTGAGGCTTTACTATCCAGGTGAATTATTTTTCTTCCCAAGTGAAAGCAAAAAGATACTGGGTAGCTTCATCAACTGAAATACTAAAGAATGTACTGCATAAATCAGTTACAGTAAAGAATTTACTTTTGGTGGGAATGGATGTTAGTAACTTGTGAGGATTAGGAACAACAGTGTGTCATGGGATAACAATGTTGTTTATTGCTCAGAGGTCGTGGACAAACCTTCATCCTTTGCCCTTAGGTTTTGTCACTGGTTAAGTACGAATGTTACAGGGACTTGTATAAAGGATGGTGAGGCCTTGAGTCTTGTAATCTATTATCGGTTTTATGCCATAAAGAGCTTCTTTACTTATAGGGTATTGATTAATTGTGGGAAGAGGTGAGGGGTCTATTTGAATCTTGATGGGAGACGTGCTGTGAATTTTGCCAACATCGGTTGTAGATTTTGCTCATAAGGAAGGTGATAGCTGATTCAGTAGGGACACATGATAGCTTTTCAAGAATCAGCTCCAGTACTGTCAGAGATGAAACAAATGAAAGATATCAAAGGGACATTTATTCACCTGGCTAGTTACTTTGACTACTATCAAATTCTAGAATTATTTTCACCTTTCATAATTCCCTAAGTCTCAGCCTAATAAATGGGTAGGAGCATAGGAACTAAGGAGAAAAGGGTGTGTATGTATCAAAGGGTCTAGAAAGAAGGGAAAACGTTCGGAGGCAGGAACCTCTTGAGGTCCACTAGAGAGCCCCACTATTTGAGCTGTTTTGGTACTCTGAGGCAGGGGCTGCTTTATAGTAGTGGGGTCAGGCACTGAAAGCATGACTCCAGGGCCATTAGGACTGGAAGAGATTCATCCCCTCTCTGGAGAAATGTTCCTCCGAGCTGATTAAGAGGGAGGATTGGGAAGAGCCCCTGTTGTTCCTTGGAGCTCCATCATTGAGAATTGGGAGGATGTTGGGAAAGCTAGTTAGAGGGCTGGAGGTACCTGAAGCACTTGAATTTGTAACAATCTCTTTTCTAATGTCCTGGCTCTTTGCAAGAATAGCAGAAACTAGGAGGGTTTTACTTTCATTTAGGAGCCTTTAGTCACTGGGGTTGAAGTATAAGATTAAGAATTTTAGCCATCTTCCTTTGAGGTGATTCATCAAGAGTGTAAGAAAGCTGGTTTGCTACATTAGCTCTGTAGTGGACAGTTTCCCATTCCATCCTGGTCCTTTATTTATTTATTTTTTTACTAGAAGGGAAAGTTCTCGTTTCAGCCCATTAATAAACATAGAGTCAAAAGCTGCCTGGCTAATATGAACGTCTGAAGGAAGACCAGAATTTACTTTACAAACTGAGGTCAATTGTAATACTCATGTACAGGTTTATCAGATTTCTGTGTGCAAGCCTGAATGTTTTTTTTCCTGTCAACAGGCTTTGGCAAAGCCCTAGGAATTGATCAGTGAAGTCGTCTGGTGATCCGTGAAGCCTGATAGTATGAGTTGGTGGGCTGGTCCTCTGGTTGCAATTCTAGGGACCTTTCAGTATTTACCCAGTTAATGGTTTTCATTCAGTTGCTGGGCCTGTCCTTCACGGACAAGCATATGAACTAGCTGAGAAACAAGCTTGATAAGTTTGAATGATTATATTATTAAATTCCTCAGCAAATCTTTGAGGACCTTTTGTTACTTTGGGAAAACCTTTGACTGGCTCACAGTTCACCTTTATCCAGAGAATATAAGAAATGAAAGGAATTAGCTTTTGCATCCTCAGAAGGCTAATTTTAAAGGTACAGTTTCTGATAAATTCAGAGGAAAAAGGAGTGGGGAGAGTTTGAGAGAAAAGGGGGAGTTTAGCAAGATAATTAGTGTGGGGGGAATTGAGGGTACGGTGGAGGCATATGCAGCATAGAAGGGAAGAAGGAAGATGGCACTGGAGGCAGAGTCTGAGACAAGTCGAGGAAGAAGAGGCTGAGCCTTCAGGAGCCATTTTATCTTTATTTGTTTGCCTCAATTCATCTTAACATCTTATTTTGCGGAGAGGCAATTTTGGCCCCTGATAACATTTAGAAGCCTCGAAACACCAATCAAAATAAGCATTCCACTCAGTGCTGGAAATTTTTGAGCAACTGTAGTCCAGTTTGAGTTTAAGAAAATTAAGTTTGAGGATTTCAGAAGTTCTCCATAATGACCATTGATATTCTAAATTGCCTTTGGTCAGGTCAGGTCAGTCCATTTAGTTAGAAACGTGCATGAGGAAGGACTGCAGTTCTTAAACATAAAATCAGCCAGAGTCCCTGTGTGTGTGTGTTGCAGGGGGGCTCTTAAAATATTTAGATAGCTGGGATCATATTTTTCAGAGGTTTTTCTCTAGCGTCAAAGAATAATTTTCAAATAGCTTATAGCTCAAGCAGCTCAATTCAAACAGCTTTCAACTCAAGCAGCCCACAAGCTAACACCAGCCAGTTCTTAGGAAATAGGTTGGTCCCAGAGGAGCCAGGCTAAAGGCTTCTCAGACAGTGTCCAGAGAACAGCCCCTATTCCAAAGGAGTGGACAGAAGGGTGAAAAACTAGCACAGTTTCAGTGAAACAGCCCTTGTTCCTGAAGAAATGGCTGATGGCTTCTCAGCCAACTTTGGTTAAAACACTGATCTCAAAAGCGAGACCAACATGTCAAATGAGTACTTGGTTACAGAGCAAAGCCCTAACCAGCAAGAACAAAACCTTAAAATAGAGCCCAAATAAAGGGGAGAGCTTCAAATGCAAAGAGGGCATGAGCTCAGATCAAGGAAAAAGACATACATTCAAATTCCATGATTGATGAGAAAAGCAGTGAGCGCAGTTGGCTCAATTGTGGGTACCACACTTGTTTGCGCACCAGCCCCAGAGCCTTTGAGGGTCTTCTCTGCTCTACATTGGTTGGTTTGCATATGAAAGGCATTCACGCTCTAGCAGGCAAATGGTTTACTATCTCTAGGAATTGGCTAGCCCTAATTGGGCCAGTCTCTGCAAGATCAGCAAGTCCTCAAGATAACAAAGCATCAAAAATACAGAACAGGAAGATGTGATTAATAAAATTGTTTACTCCTCCCTATAAAAGAAAAATCCTTTTCTGTCTGACCTTTGAGATCCTTGCAGATGTTATGGCCAGAGCATTCTCCCTATTGCTATAATCCTGCTTTCCTTATTAGAATACTTTTTGCAAATAAAATCTCTCCCTACCTATGTCCAGATATTTTTATTTGATACCAGGAAGACTAACCATTGGGTTTAGCTTAGTCACTTTGCAGCAAGGTTGGGGTGGTGATGGTGGATTGTAGAAGATAGGCTAAATGCAGGCCTGTAAGGGACTGAGCCTATTCTATTGTGCTTTGTCCTAGGAAAAAGATCTTTCATTTTAAACAGTTTTATCAGAGTCAGTGTATGAGTCTCCTGTTGCTGCTGTAATAAATTACCAAAAACTCTCATTTTTTAACAAAATAAATTTGTTATCATACAATTATGAAAGTCAGAAGTCCAAAGTTAGTCTCACTGGGCCGAAGTCAAGATATCAGCAGGGCTGGTTCCTTCTGGATGCTCTAGGGAGACTCTGTTTCTTAACATTTTCCAGTTTCTAGAGGCTGCTTGCATTCCTTGGCTTGTAGCCACCTTCCCTATTCAAAGCCAGCAACAGCCAGTTGTGTGTTTCTTGTAATATATCACTTTCACTCTGTCTCTTCTGCCTCTCTCTTGCACTTTTAAAGGACCCTTGTGATTAGATGAGGCTCATCCAGATAATCCAGGATAATCTTTCTATTTAAATGTCAGCTAATTAGCAACCTTAACTCCATCTTCTGCCATGATTCCCCTTTTCCATGTAGTGTAACATATTCACAGGATCCAGAGATTAGGTTCCTTGGGCATCTTTGGGAGGCCATTATTCTGCTTGCCACAGTCAGGTAAAAGTGTCCCTTGAATAATAGTCTATTCAGCCCCATCAAGGCCATCCTAACTGCTTCTCAGGGGACTAAAAAGTAAACTGAGATGGTCCCTCAAAATGAGTTTAGCATAAAGGAAGTCTGAAAATGTTAATAATTGTTTTAACAGAGAAATGGCATAGGGTGGCTCATCCATTTGGGCAGTTAATATCAGAAACATAACTTTGATTTTGTTATTTATCTGGGTTTATATATTTATGTAGTTTAAATAAATTAACAAGAGTATCATTACATGGACCAGAACCTAGCCCTTGCTCAGGTCTCCGCCCTCAGCCTCGGGTTTAGAATGCATTCCTATGTAATTACTGTAGGCACTTAACTACAGTTGACAGGCCAAGGGTTTCAGCATTGAAGCAGAAAGCGGCAGAGCTGGAATTTGATCAGAGGTCTTAGCTGTGAGACCTTGAGACAATTATTTAAAACTTTTGAGCCTCATTTGCCTCTTCTGCAAAACGGGGGTATAATTATCTACCATGAAATACTTGGTGGTACTCATGAAGATAAATTTACACATATCACATAGAAACTATAAGATATATTCTTAATAATGAATTTCATATGTAACAAGAATTTTTACCTCAAGCTCCTTATTTCTCTCACCTGGACTATTATAATATTCTAGTATTTCACTCCTACCATCTTCACCCCACTTCAAGTGAATTTAAAATATAGCATAGTTACAACATAAATCATGTTGTCCTTGATTTAAATTGCTCAGTGACTTGACATTGCACGTTACATTATCTAAAAGAATGCATTCATTCATTTCTTTGTTCATTCAATTAACATTTATTGAGTTTCTTAGGCTTGTAAAAAATGTTAGTGAGCAAACCACAATCCTAGACCAAAGGGATTTCAGATAATTTGTCTATATTCCCCACTAAAGAGTCAGTTATAATCTAAGATAATGGGACTGGAAAAAATGGAAGAAAAAATTAGTATAAAGAGTGTTTGCATGAACACATTTAGATTGGTATGTGTGTGAGAGAGACTGGTCTAGCAAATTACATAACCTGTAAAAAACATGGGAAAGGCCACAGGAAAGTAAAAGACATGATCAATTTCATCTTCACAGTAAACAGTGCACTTCAAACAACCATAATTCTCTATAACAGGGCTGTAGACAGTGCTTTTAGTTGCAGTGTCTGTGGATTCCATGATTGTAAATTTTCCTTGTAGTAAGGGATCATCTGAACAGCTTTCTCAAAACAGGCAGACTTCCTTGTAATGTGATTTGTTTTAGGAGCTGTTGCAGTATTTGGTCAGAAGCTCCAGGCAGTATCACCACAGCTATAACTGAAAGAAAAGATGACACATCAGATTAAAGCAGGCGGCTGGCCACTTTTTACTAAAATGTTTGCTGATTCCACGTTATCTTCCTCAAAGGAACTCTAATAAATAATTTCATAGCAACATAAGACCACATGGTGTAGGAGAAGGAAGACAGACTTTGAAAAGAAATGATGTGGTTTACATTCTAGCTCTTGAATTAACAAGCTGCATGGCATTTGACAATTAACTTAGCCTTTCTGAATCTTCATTTCCTTACCTAGAGATAGATAATATTTGCACTAAAGGCTTTGTTTTTTTTAGAAGGTTTAAATATGTCCTATGCACTACTTAAGGAATATCCGATTAATTCTCTTTGATATCTATTCCTTGTTTGAATTATTTTAATAAGTTGGCCCTTATTCGGGAGAGAAGGGAATCTGGAGTTCTAACAGAAATTCTTAGAAGGTTAGGAATTTCTGGGTAATATACTATAAGAAGAGAAAGTGGCCTTAAATCATATTTCAAAATATTAATTTTTATTTCACCTATTTCCAGCAGCTGGAACTCAGTTCTAAATTTAAAAATGTTTGCAGTCAGGAACTATGTATCAGACCTTTTTTCTTTTTTTAAAAAATTCTCAGAACCTAAGTCAGAGCCTGCCACATGGAAGGCATGAAATATATATGTTGATAAATTAGTAAAATCACATTATAAACAAGACCAATATTTACTTGTAAATAAACAAATACAAATAAAGATTAAAGCTTATTTAACATGTCTAGTAATCAGTATTATACTAAGAACTGCCTTTATTATTGATATATTTTATATTATTATTGTTTTACAAACCATTTAGTACAAGTTAATAACTATAATGGTAATTTGGTTTTTTCTTTAAACTTTTGTTTTGGGAAAGTAAAAAATTTAGGTTCAGTAATTCTGCTTATTCTTTGAAATGACAGACATACATTTATCTGAAGAAGAAATTGGAAAAGAACTTAAGATATCCTCTCAAAGGGGACCATTTTGGGAATTCCCATGTGGTCCAGTAGTTAAGACTCGGCATTTTCACAGCCTGGGCCTGGGTTCGATCCCTGGTCAGGGAACTAAGATCCCACAAGCTGCACGGCGTGGCCAGAAAAAAAAAAAAAAAAGAAAAAGAAAGGAAAATTTCTACACAAAGGGGACCATGTTGTCACTGACATTGGTTTTGTGAACAATGCCAAACAATGCCAGTATATTGGTCAAAGCCTTTTTATATCAACAGTAATCAGGAATATATATTTGTGTATAGTGGCCAAGGCCAAGATTATTAAAACAACGTAAAAGCATGCCTAGGGGGAACTTGTATAACATAACTCAGGCCAAATAACTTTTTGAAGCTCTAATGTGGTATAAAAATTTGGAGCTGTGAGAAACTAGAAGATTGAATAATCCTCATTCCCTCAAACTGAGGAATGCCACAGCTAATTGTGTATTAACAGAGACTTCCAAGTCACCTTGCACTGCGTCATCCAACCTGCGTTAAAACTGCTCAGGGGATGCTTATACTGTCCACTCTTCCTGCTTGTGTACTGTCTCCTTTAGGATAGTGCTGATATCATGAGGCTTCCCTGCAGCTGAGTTCATTCTCTGCCTCTCTGTTTACATAACAGCAAATAATTTCAAATTCAACTCTTAAATTGGTCAAATCTTTCAAATATGTGAAGAATTGCCTACATGTAGGATTAATAGGTCAAATATTGAAGTCGTCACAGCTCCTGAATGTGTCTACACTCGATTCCTTCTTTTAGTTACATCCAGTTTTCATCTTAACTCATTTTAACAGGCTGACCTTTCTGTACAGTGGCCTACATCAGTGCCCACTAGAAAATCTCAAAGTGTCTTTTACTCATCCTATGTGAAATCAAACTCAGTATTCCCATTAAACAAAACCAAACAAAAGCAAACTTTCCACATCTGTTTTATTCCCTTCTGTTCCACCCTCCCTGTACTGCTAGAAATATTTTTTTCTTAATCATAGGAGCAATGGGAATCTACTGTAGAGTCTTAAGCATATATATACAATTCGTATTTTTAGGACCAAAATACTTAACATGGACGGCAAGGCCCTTTATGGTTTTTCCTTCTGGCATCACGTTATTCTTGGCTTTCTGCTCAGAAGTGACTTTCCTTTTCCATGCCTAGGTCTTTACATGCATTAAATCCTCTATGTGGAAATATCCTTCTTCATACTCATCCTTACCTCACAGTGGCTTAGAAACTTTTCCCCAGATATCAGCTCAAAACAGTAGGAACGTCGTTTTGAACTGCCTTACCAGGTCTAGTTCTTCTATTATTTGCCCTTAAAAGTCAGTATTTATTTCCTCCATGACATATACCAGAATTTTATTTGTACGTTTAAAAAAAGTTATTCCAATGCCTGTCATCTGCAGTAGACTGTGACATCTATTAAGGCTGGAATATTTCCTGTCTTCTTCACTGTTTGTATCCCCAGTGTCTCACTAGCTGGGACAAAGCAGGCACTCAATAAGTACCTGTTGAATAAAAATAAATGCTACTCAAAAATCACTAAACAACTTTAAAGTGATTGCATAAAATTTTAAAGTATGATTTTTAAGGTTATATCATGACTCCTATACAAATATATAAAATGAAAACCTGTCAAAGATGTATGTAACATTAATGGGGAACCAGGAAGATGCTAAAACTGGGTTCACAGGTGAATTTGGAAGACAGAGATATAATCAGGCAAACAGGAATGCAGAAATGAATTTAATAAGTGCAAAACTGGCTAAAAGGCTATTGGGTGATAAAATGTAATGTTTGGAGTCATCTTTTCTACAGATTGGAAAATTGATTTTATCTTTACTAGACAACATTCATTTTTATTGCTATGGACAATAATTATTTGCATGACAATTCAGTTTTCTACAACTCCTACCACTATAGAGGAGTATAAAGAAGCCAACTGAAAGACAATCAAAGGTGCTTATCCTGTGGAATCAGATAATCCCCAGAGGGTCCCCACTCTTCTGAAAGGATACCCAATAATCTTTCTTGCCCTTTTCTAAATATTCAATGCTTTTTCCCAAAGAAAATATCTTCATTTCTGCAAAGTTTTCTAATTCTATTCTCATCCCCATTCCAGAAGCCTAGAGTACTATTTGGACAAATCTGTTAATCCTGTTAAGGTTTAATCTGTAGATCATAAATCTAAGAATCTATCTCTTAATCCAGCTGCCAAAAAGTATTTTGAATCCTTTTGCTTCAGTTAAGAATTCACAGTATCCAGATAAATAATTTTATTAGGAAGAAAATGTCATGTAATTTACCCACGCTTATCACTTGTCTCTTTCCGGGGAATGAGGCTGACAGTATTGAAAGACAGCCAAATCTACATTTCTCACTTTCATAGATGTTTCACTGAGTCTTTTCAGCTGATCAAACAGGATATGGTTATATAAATTATTGTAAAAATATTTTTATGAAAACGAAGATAAAGGCCAGAGGGGTTATGTTTCTAAAGCATATTGGTGCAAGGCGGGAAAAATGTCATTCAAACCAGAACTGACACAGCTCAGTTTCTCCAATTGATGATTGTGTGATCTTGAGCAAATGACTTATCTTCTCTGCACCATAAAACAAGAAAAGATATTCTCATTGTTGAAGCCCCTAGATGTCTCAAATTCCTGATCCTTTGGACTCCTAAGCCACACTCTTGGCTGACTCTGAAGTCTTGTGTTTAAGATCCCACTAGCTAAGGCTTGCAGACAGACTTCCACTCTGAAATCTTGCAGTTTCCTTGAGGCACTTGTCAGAAAGCAGGGACCACTTCCCCCACTGTCAGGGAGCTGAAGGAACCTATAGCACTGTCTTTTTTCTCAGTGGGCTGTTATCTCCCCCTTCTTTCTGTCTTCCTGTGATAGATTATCTTCTGTTTGCCTTCCAAATCCACTTTCTACCCCTGTCTACCCTGCTCTGTATCCTAGAAGCCTGATGTATATGGCCAGCATCAAAACTTTTTGCTTTCTGCTATCAATGGATGTTTTGGCAGGAGATTAGAGAATGGGATGGAAGGGAAGTGAGATTAAGGTATTTATTCCCCCAGTTCTGCCCTTGCTGAATTACTATGGGTTGGCTACATCACTCTACTGAAGGCCACAGCTCCTCTTGGGAAGATCTTCCACGAAGCTACCTACTCTGTATTTTGTTCGGCTATTTGAAAGCCTAAGAATAGTAATAGTCCCACACTTTTGCTAGCCTTGGTGCATTGCACTGATCATGGTTGTTTTCCCCAAATTCTGCCTGGGTGTTAACAAGCAGTCTTCATTAAGTGCTGCTCAGTGGACCAGTTTGAGTGTTCTCTCATGCTGCTGCGGGGGCCCTGACTGCCGCACTGAAGTATACAGCTCAGTCTCAGGGCCGTTGACTTCAGATTGCTTCTTCTTTACCCTTCCAACATCTTGGACTTGAGAAAAGGGCTGGTTAACTAAAAAAGATGAAAACAGGGAGGAAAAAAGAGAAGGCACCAATTTAAACAAATCATTCTGCCATACCATGTTAATGAATTAGGTTCCTCACTCTCCTGGCCATCTATATCATACGTATCTTAAAAAAAAGACAAAACAAACTTTCCCTGTCTCTCACCTCAACTCCCTTTACTAGAAGAGAGACAATACACTAACACATCTAGAACAGTAACAGAATGTTTAAAGTATACCTCTGCCATGTGTTAGATTACTTGTCAGATACTCTTACCGTCTCTTCAGTTACACTTGGCCTTCCGGATATTTGACCCTCTCCTAGTCAGCTCAGACTGCCATAGCAAAATACCAGAGACTGGGTGGCTTAAACAACAGAATTTATTTTCTCGCCGTTCTGGAGGCAAAAAGTCTGAGGGCGCCAGCATGGGTGGGCTCTGTTGAGAGCCCCCTTCCTGGCTTGCAAGCTGTCACCTTCCAGCTGAGAGAGCGCGCTCTGGTTTCTCTTCTTATAAAGACACTAATCCCGTCATGAAGCCTCACCCTCATGACCTCATCTAAACCTAATTACCTCCCAAAGGCTTCATCTCCAAATACTATCACATTGGGGATAGGGCTTCAACATATGCATTTTAAGGGAGCACAGTCTCTCACAGATCCTAATTTATCAGCTGTATTACCTTTATTTTTTTCTTTAAACTTTCTTTCCAGTTCTTATAAGACAGAAGTAGTCTCTGTATTCTTTTTCCTATAGCACGTGGTTCTTTCCTTTCCTATTTCACTTAATCTCCCATGTCCTTTGGTGGTCTCTGTCAGAATTAGCCATTTTTTCCTCTGTGCTCCCATTGCTATACACCCCACTTTATTGGGTGGTTGCAAGTCTGTTTGCTTTTAGGCTGTTAACACGTCTAATAGTTAACAATAGCAATAAGAACAGCTTTACCATTTATTCAGTGTTTACTTTGGTTCTGCATCAGTGGCTTCATATGGTTTTCTTTAACTTTCATAACAATCCATTGAGGGAGGTATACATTGAATCACCATTTTCAGATGGGTAAGCTGAGGGGAAGTTACTTGCTGAAGGTTATACTTTTAAGAGGTAATAAAATTTGAACGTGTGTGCTTGACTTGGTGCCCAAGCTCTTAACCACTTTAATAACAAAAGGAGCATAGAAAGGCAGCATGATGTCACGGCGAAGTAAATAGACTTTGGAGAGAGAACACTCATGTTCAGATCCTGGTTGTTCTCTGATCTAGCAGGGTGACTTAGGGACTTATATAAGCACTCTGTGTCTCAGGTTCCCCATCTTTAAAATGGCACAGATAATGCTTTTTAACTATCTCTCAAGGTTGTGGTGAGGGCTAAGTGCATTAACACATGAGGGACCCTCAGAGTAGCCATTTAATAAATATTAGTGTTATCCTTACTAATAATAGTATTCTAGGAATGAGCCAGATTCTTCCATAGTAGGAAAGACCAGGAGCTTCAAAATCCTCACAGATACTGAAAAAACGTTCTTCACATGACATTACGTTAGTGATAGCCAAAGGAGAGTTTCAAATGTCTCTCAAACATAAGTGAAAAACAAGCAAAAAAAAAAAAAAATCACCTCTCCCTATGAAGCTGCATCTAGCTCCTTCCTCTTATTGCTTCTTCATTTCTGAAGTGGAAACATTATCAGATCTTATCAAGAAGTCCCACAGACTTGGATCTCCTTGAGCAGAGCCCTTGTTTTATAATCTTTTTCATCTTAGACTTGAGGACAGCAGTTCCAACAATGGTTGATGATTGCAGGGATAAATGAATGAATCTACAAAGTGCATGTTCAAAATCTGTGTATTGTCTAGGAGACTAGCAAGTGGATATAATCACCACCTCACCCCTTAGACCAGTGGATAAAAATTTGCTATCTAACTACCTTGGATTTTCATAGCTTAATTTTATTATTTTATTTTTTTCAGGCATAAATTTTGAACTGGATGCTTTGGTTGGTTGGTTGTTTTCTAAAAGCAGAATGCAAATTTATTAATCTACTCTGCCACACTAAGATAATCGGTATATTCTAAGTCTTTATGGTGAGCAAATGCCTTTAGCATATGAGAAGAAAAATTTAATCAGAGGGTAAGAGCAGTTGGAGTAAAGAGAAATAAATGAATTAGACTAATCAAGTGCTTTAATTATTTTAACAAATATAAGCCTTTTAGTAGGTCACGGACCTCTCCAGACCTCAGCATCCTCATCTTAAAAGAGAATTGAATTACACATTACCTCAGGTTCTTTGAAGTTAAAATAATTTATTATTTTGTGAAATATATAACCTTTCCAATGATTTCCCACACACAAGTACACCCACCTCCTCTTTCCTAGTCTTAATGCTTAGGATGGGAGGTCCACCCTACGTTTGTGATCTGAGGAGATTCTATGGGAATATCTCAGCAAATAAGAAAACAAGTATCTCTTGTTGCACTGAGCTTTTTTTTTTTCTTGATAATATTAACCAGTTTGCCCATTTGTAAATCCAAACAAGACTGTAAATGGCAGATGCCAATCCCAGCCGATAGCTAACCTTCCCTTCCTTTTCTTTCCAGCATCAGTAGAAAGATAATTCAATCATATGAGTGAGCTAAATAATAATTTGAACTAAATATCAAAATAGGAATAGGCATGTAGCTAATAATTTGCTAAAGCCACCAGAAGCTGAGGCCCATCTCTGCTCATGTATGAGATTCTTGCACATGAAAGTACCTTTTTCAGTTCAGAGAAATATATATCCCCTTGTTTGGTGGGTGGTTGTTATTGTTCCTTTGGCTTTTGACAAATTTATAAAAGCAGAAACAACCCACCTGGTCTTCTGGAGAGGTAATTTGTCAAATACTAAGATTTATATCAAGGCATTTAGCTGCCTAAATAATACACAAATATAAAAACTAGATTTTAGACAATTATTTCACTTGATGCTGAAATCCTTCACAGTATTTAAACGTGGTGCATGTAGCTACCTCTTTCCAGACAGCTTTCTTTGATTAAGCTGGTGGCGCCTTGTGTTTCTGCTATTACAAAGTCAAATGATTTGCTATGGATTTTGCTTTGAACCTGTAGTAATGATATGGTGTTGGCAGAGACTACAATGAATGTGGATCCTAGTGTTGCCCCAGGATTTATTCTCAGACTAAGCCTTATTCCCATGTAGCCAATGTGGGTTATTTTTAAAAATTAAATAAATTTGAAATGATTCATGTTATCTTCTTGTTCCCAGTAAGCCCCGAATTTTCAAGGTGCTATCTTAAGATGAGAAAAAACCCTCAGACGTAAGTAATCCTACTGGAAAGATTATATGGGATTTGGTCTAATCCTTATTTTTTTCTACATTTTTATCTTTGGCTTTCATCAAACTAAATCAATGAATATGACTAGTATTGGGGATCTTCTTATCTTAATGGACTTTTTAAAACATCAGCTAAAGCTTGTTATATTTCTAATTTAGAATCCTAACTCGCCTTAATGAAATGTATTCCTAAATTCTCATCTAATATTTACCTGGAAAGGACTTCTGTAGCTTCAGAAATTTCTTGAGCTAAAAATATGTTTGTCTAATTTCTTTGATTGAAATCTCCTTTAAACTATTTATTTACCTTGTAATTATATTTCTCCTCCTTTGATATATTATAATTATTTTTTTATGTTTTGTAAATTCACCTGTTGCCTCTCTGGGTTTAAAGTCCAATTTAGCCTGGAAAAGAATGACAACAGTTCTGCTAAGTTACATCGAATGTTTACTGTGCGCTAGGCTCTTGGTTAAGCAGTTCACGTATACATGTACTCAATTTTTGTGACTCCTCCAGGATGTAGGTCTTCTTACCTCATTTCAAAGTGAGGAAACTGAGGCTTTGGGATCTTAAGCTCCCGAAGTTTACGATTCTTAGAGAAGAGGGGATTTGAACAGCTTTGTCTAAACCAGTGTATCAGCCAGGAAACTTGCAGGAAAGAAATAGCACAATCTAACTGGGTAGTTTCACAGAGAGTTTAATGAAGTTACCATTTACAAAGAAGGGACAGGGTGCAGGGAAATCACTAGGTATAGAGCAGCTCTCTGGGAATAGTAAGAACAGGGCGTCTTTTTCATCCAGTGATCTGAAGGTACAGCAGAAAGACGTGATCCCTGTAAATCGGAACGAATGAGCTGGGACCCCTGACAGGAGCTGTCCTTTGGTCCAGCCTGAAGTGACCCATGAGAGGGAGTCCACGACCTCCGGCTGGTGCTCCCAGTCATGTGAACCTCAAAGGAAGCCAAAGAGGCATCGATATAGTCCATATTCACCTTCCAAGAACACAGAGTAGGGTGAAGAGGGTAGGGGGAGTAAGCCTGTCTAGGTAAATTACAGATATCCAACAAACTATGCAGTCCTTCCATGGTGAGATCTTTGGACTAGCTGTGTCAGAATTCTGAGAGTGTGTGCAAAAAACCGATTGCTGAGTCTAAGGGACAGTGCCTAAGAATCTGCATTTTAGAACAGGGGCCATGGGAGAATTTCTATGATTCTGTGTAACTTCTTAGAGAAGCAGTAATAACTACCTTGAGATTTCAAAAGAATTATTATATAGAAGAGGTATCAGACTTTAATGTGGGTAAGAGAAACCAAGGACTAATAAGTGAAACTTAGAGGATGGCAGGTATCTGTTCAATACAAGGAAGAATTATCTTGTAACCTAAGGGCTGATCTATGAATGAGCCTGTCTTGTTGTTCTTATTATTGGAGGTGTTCAAGCAGTAAATATTTGATGAGAGAATAAATGTAAAATACTTTGAAAATGTAAATTTAGGTGATGATAATGATGGCAACAGTGTGGAGGAGGAGGGCCACAATGACTTATTTGCATTGAGAAGCTGAACTGTAAAATTTTAGAGATGTTAATAGTGAAGAAAAGGAACAATTATAATTATACTGTTTGACACTTACAATGCATCAGGGTGCCATTCTAAGTGCTTTATTTTACCTTAGCCTAATGTAACCTGCAGCAACCCTGGCACAAAAATATAAGTATCCTCATTTACAAATGAGGAAAGGCCGGCTTAGAAAAATTACGTAGAAAGTAGTAAGAACCTAGGCATTTTGGTTCCTCAAGTCCTGTCTCCAAAGGCTGTATTGCCTTTGTATTGGGCAGATTGAATTACTGAATCTCTCACATAGGGCAACCAGAGTATGATGCCTGTTACTACCTATTCTAGTTCCAAGGCAGATAGAGTTTATTGAATACAGAACGAGTAGCCATTAGGTGATACCATTGGTTCACCCCTGGAATGAAACCTAATCATCACCCTTGTTCAGAGTCAATAAATGTTGTTAAGCCAAATAACTCTTCCACAGGCTGTGGTAGGATGTAGATGTCTCAGGAATGCTCTGGATCATTGTTTGATACTGTAAAATTCTAAAGTGTTGAGTGGAATGTTCAAAAATCTTCCCCTGAGACTTTGGAAGCTTTGAGGGCCACTGCTGTTCTTAAATTTAATTGCCAAACATCTCTTAGTACTGATGTTCCGGCCTCCTTATTTCCCTGCAAGGAGTCAAGTCAGCAGTCCCTAGGATGAATTCAGGTCTCTGTAGAAATTGAGAGCTGGGGATTTTTTGCTTTACTCATTTCAGAGATCCGTGGAGAGTGATTCATTTGTATAAAAAAAAGAACAACTTGAGGTGGTCACAGCAATTTTAAAGAGCAAGCTCGGGACTTCCCTGGTGGTCCAGTGGGTAGGACTCCGTTCTCCCAATGCAGGGAACCGGGGTTCGGTCCCTGGTCAGGGAACTAGGTCCCACATGCCGCAACTAAGACCTGGCGCAGCCAAAATTAAAAAATAAATAAATAAATAAAATAAAGAGCAAGCTCATCTTTGCCTCTGCTGGACTATGTCGGAAATGAAGTGCTTTTAAATTGTGACAACTGCCTGCCTTCTGCAATAGCAGTCCTCACCATTATCAGCTTCCAACAAGACTTGGGGCACAAACTGAAAGGCAATTGTAAGATATTTCACAAATTGACTTGGGTATTGAAGATTCAGTTAGACACATGACTTTGACTTTGTTTGCATAGCTGTTGAAATATGTGCTCAGTGAAGGGATTTCAGGTATTAATGTAAGAATGAGAGGGGGAAAAAAAATCCATGTGATACTTTATGATTCTTCACACTCACAGCTTTATCACCCAGCCTGTTTCTTTGAAGGGAAAAGCCCTTTTACATATTCATAATCATCCTGATTTTTACGACTTCAGTGAACAGATTTGGCTTCTTATAGTTTTCTCTTGATTGTCTATTATTGGACTCAGATTACCTACAACTTTGGAGCATCTATCTGTCTATATCACCTTGGTGTGTGATTCATGTTTGCCTTTATTTTTATAAATATCTTACCTCCTTTATTCAGAAGTAAACTCTAGAAGGGTAGGAACTGGCAATATCATTTATGTATTTTGACATTTCCCAGCATAAGGCTAAGCCTAGAGTAACAACTCAAAACTTGTCCTTGAAATGTTGGCATCAGCTAAAGGGGCTAAGCACGTTGTCTAGACTCAGAATAGAAACACAGAGCTGTGGTTGGAAAGCTGGATCCTGGAGCTTGTTTGCACTCTTCCTATTTATCTCCTTCCATGAAGGTCATGACCAGAGCAGAGCTTACTAGGGAAGCATGGCAGTGTTGGGGGAGAACATAGGTCATCTGGAATAGACTTTGCTCTTTTCGAAGAAGGAGAGTGAAGAGTTTGTCCATGTACCATTTGATCTTCCTGGAATTCAAACTCTGAAACCTGGATCCAACCTCAGCTAAATCATAACATGTAATACTCGTTAGTGCCATTAAAACAAAACTATCTCTTTCCTACAGCTTCATATATTCCGATTCCCCCAATTTTACCCACTATTAAAACATGGCTTGAATATAACCTCTAAAGAATAACTTCTGTAGCCTTTAGAGAAGACAAAACCAGCATCAGCTAAATCCTTTATTCCCTTAATATAATTATCATCACTTCCCAAATTATTTACATTCTTCTTTGGGAGAGAAAACAGTTTTGAATGAATATTCCTCTCTTAGAATCCTCTTAAGACCCAGCAGGGAGGTAGACATATGGTACACTCAAAAAATACTCTTCTTTGACCTAATTCTTACATATTAGAGGGGACTGTCTACTAGGTTTTTCCAGGAAGAGAGCAAACAGTCTTTCTCTTCACATTTTCAGTTCTCTTGGTGGTATTTCTCACTAAGAGAAGAACATTCTAGGAAGACTAGCACTAGGCCTAGAAGTGAGCAACTTCCCTGAAGTTTAACATTCATATTATTGGGTAATGGTTTAGAATTGGGGAAGAATGCCAAGCTGAGGGAAACAAAATACGTTTATTGGATCAAGCTGACAAAGGTTGAATGACAGGATCACAGATCATTCTCTTCAAGGTTTTGGAAATGAGACGTTTGGTCTTTGTCCTCTCTCAGACTTGTGGCTGCTCAGAAAATATTTGTTAAATGAATGAATGGATGAATATACTAGGCACTGAGAACATAAGGTACTTAGGAAGGTTGATATAATTATTGCCCTTAGGCTATTTAGAAAGAGACAGTCCTTTAACCTCTGGGTTATACGTAAATTTTCTTTCACAGACAAAATTTCTAGCCCTCAGAGTTCTTGTCAACGTCCTCTACATGGTCCCTAGACATCTCTGGAGGCTTATATTGTGACTGTCAGTTCTACCTTCTCATAAACTGTATATACAGAAAACACTAGAGTCTGGTAAAATTATAGCCTCTTTCCAAAGAATTCCATAATGACCTGAGATATACACAGAATGATTTATACAACTGAGTCTCTATGGAAAAACATTCCATCTCATATGGTATTTTTTAAAATTTTAAGGGAGAGGTATAAGTTGTGAATCCCAAAGCAGCAACATATAGTAATTGTAAGGCAATGCTATGGGTTTGCAGCCACTGTAAATTGTTTCAGGAATCCCTGTGGAGCAAGTAGAAAATGAAGAGGAGAAGTTAGTGTTAAAAATAAGGGGAAAATAAAATAAAAAGGCAGATGCGATGCGCCCACTTTCAGGTTTGCACACTGAAAATGGACAAAATTATTGTGGGTGTAAAAAAGGTAAAAAATGTTTTGTCAAATTATTGTGGGTATAAAAAAGGTAAAAAAATATTTTGTCAAATTATTGTGGGTATAAAAATGGTAAAAGTTTTGTCAAATGCTAACTGTAAGCTTGCAACAAAATAAATTCAGAAATAGACATTTGAGATATGACTGTGAAAGGAATCAAACTTTAGATGACTTCCTAATAGGAAAAAAATAACTAGCCTCATTTAGGGGGCCAAAGTAATTCCAGATGGACAATTGTTTCATGGAGACTACAGTCTTTGGAGATTATATTCTGAGATAAGTAAAGAAAATTTATGGTAACGTAGTTGATTTTGGAATATTAATGATGTGTAAACAGTCAATGTGCATTTATTGTGTTCCTGAGGTTGCATAATTGATTGAGGCAAGTGCAAATAAGAGTGCTATTACTTTCCTTTCAATATGTAAAGTTTTCTTTTCTGCATTGTATCAACTTCATGGCTGTTTTCCTTTGAAGAATAAAAAATGACCAAAAGGAGCCAGCATATTCAATTAGTTAGAGTTGGGGACTGGAACTTTTGTTATGTAAGTTTAATAATATAGTCTTCATTTTATTGCTGGCTCACGAAGGAATCCAGTGTCTCATTTGGTAAGCTTAATTATCCCCTGTGGTGTTTTTCCATATTCTATGCTAAATATTAAGCCATGATGTTATATCATTGAGTTGGAACTGCTAGGCCATTAAAAAAAAAGAATACTGTAAGCCTTTCAGAATTGCAATTTCCAAAGGAAAAAGACTTTAATAATAAAAGCATCTAACTGAAGACACTTGGTATTAGACTTGGGGCAAGAAATGGAAGGGTGGTTCTATGAACCTTAAATTTCCCATCATGATTTACACAACATCACTGTACCTAAGAAACCCTTCTTTCACGAGTCATTTTATTGGTTAAGGAAAGATTATTATCTGCAACGAGCATGTTGAGACATTAGTTTCTGTCCCTAGCTTTGTAATTTCAGTTTGGAGTAACTAATTTTAAAATGTGTAAGGTTATAGAACTTTTGCATCAGTAACCAGATCTATAAATAATTATGTATTCAGATATGTAATGAAATAAATATTTAGGGTATATGGATGATGGGGTGCCACTAAATCAAACACTTTAAAAATATCAAGGAGAGTGAATTTGAGTAATTTATTTCAACAACAGAAAAGTTCACTGCTACAAATCTATTCCCCTGATTTCCAGTAACAATAAGGAGGAAAGGAAAGCTTCCCATTTTTGACCCAGCCAGAATTGGAGTAGGCAGTGGGTATGAATTAATCACCATCACAGTCATAGAGAAGAGAAGCAAGGCAGAGGAAAGAGAAAGCAGATGGAGAGTATTTGGGAAAGTTGAGGTGTCTCAGGGTATCTTAAAGATTTGACTAATGATACTGAGATGGATTCCATGACCTTTCACTTATCCACGTATTCTCAGTTGAAACCAGGGAAGGGGTGGATTAGCTTGAAGATTCAAACCAGAGATAGCGCTCATTTTATGTCCGTTGTGTACATAGATATATTCAACATGGAAACCCTGAAAGAAGAGGATCTATAACCATCATTGCAAGTTTGATCTTTCCATCTGGACTATGGCAGGGTCAGGACTAGGATAAGGCAAAGAGGCACTGAGGGTGAGCATCCAAGGAGGCACTCATTTTCAGGGTTATGCAAGTGCAGGGTTGGCGTCTGCATCCACCTGAAAGTGAATGCCTCCTTAAATCCTGGTTGTCTCAACTTGCCTCATCCTAGCCTTCACCTGTATGGTGAAGTCAGACTATTATTTTGCCTATTAACTTTCTGACTTTGGGCAAGTTACATAAATAGGTGGTAGACTGATAAGGATAGCATCTTGGGCTCCTGCGGCAGGAGAGCTGAGTGACACATTTTCATGGTTGTCATGATATTGATTATTGTAAGCCATTTTAGGCTTTTTTATTAGCTTGCACAGGTTGAATGATGCCTCTCAAAGCCAGAATTCTTTTTGTTCTTATCTGAGTTGATCTCTCATTTAGGATCAAAATCCTAAAGGAAAAGAGTCAGAGTCTTAGGTTTAGGATGCTGCCAAAAGGCTTAGGAAGCCCTTCTGTGTCCTCTGGGAAGGTGATGATGTAGGAGATGAGCCCTACAGGTGCAGGGCAAAGGCAATGTCATTTGGGGCTAAGAGCGCTAGTTAATGGAGTTAGTCTGTTTCAATTCAGATCCCACTTGTATTAGTTGGACAAATAATTTAAGCTTTAAGCCTTAGTTTCCTTGTCTACAAAATAGGGGCAATAATCTTCACAACAACATATTAAGAGAGAATGTTTTAAAAGTGTGTTTAGAATTGTACCTTGATACAGTGGAAGTACACAAAAGCAGTGGGGCGTCTGCCTGCTATATGACAAATTTTGTACTACAGGTAAATAGGAAATACATAATTTAATCAAGGATCTTACAGCCCAGGAGGAGAGAAAGTGGGCAGTGGGTATAAAAATATAGAAATGGAATTGAAAAAATTTTGGAGGTAAAACCTACGGAATTTAATGATTGGATATTTGAGTTGGAGGAGGAAAAAGTGTCAAGCTTAGCTCTTGGCTTCTGCCATGAGCAACTGGATAAATGGTGGGAACACTTAATGAAATAGAGAACGCTGAGAAAGGTAGATGTGGGGGGAGTATAATGAGTCCTGTTTGAGGCATTTGCCACTTTGAAAAAAATTAGAACTGTGCTTTTCACGGGATACAGGAGCCAATTACTGCCATTGTCTGCTCATATCCATCTTCTCTTTATACGAATGCTGTCCTCATGCCACACAGTACAAACATTGTCCTCCAGTTAGATCTTTTATTTTCCTTTTTCTTTCTCATTTTTGGTCCATCCATCAGGAGTGCTTCCTGATTCTTTCTGTTTACTTGCATACTAACTATTCTTTATGACCATCCTGGCTCATAAGAGGACATCTCTTATTATTGAGCTGCTGTGGTGCTTGTCTGTAGGTCTGTAGGATGTAGCAAGATTAGCATGGGCTCAAATTTAGGGTTTGCTACTTAACAAGATTGTATCAGCTTGGAAAAAAACTTTTAGAGCTTGTTTTTTCATTCATAAAGTTACCAAGGTTCCCACAAAGGATAACTAAAAATCAGATGAAAAATTTTACACAAAGTGACTAATCATGATGCTGACACTTGGTCAATACCCAACGCTTTATAAAATAATTATATATTTTATAATTTAAAATAGTTTTCCAGTAGATATGTGTAGTTCAATTAAATTCATAAAATGAAACATATATGTGCTCACTCATTCAGCATGTATTTATGAAAATTATGTTCCAAATATGGTGCCAAAGAAAGTAATTTCTCTTGAGTCTTCAAATTACTCTGAATTGATTGCTTATAAAATGATTGTCTTATGAACCTTTGTATTGGCTGGAACATCAGAGGCCTTTTAGTACAACCATGACCCATTGTGCTAACCTCCCTTATAGCAACCATGATTGCTGTTGATCTGGACTTTGCTTAAATATTTTTTATATTTTTAATTTTTTATTTTTTTATTTTTTAAAGAAATTTATTTATTTATTTTTGTCTGTGTTGGTTCTTCGTTGCTGCGCACGGGCTTTCTCTAGTTGCGGCAGGCGGGGGCTACTCTTTGTTGTGGCGCATGGGCTTCTCATTGTGGTGGCTTCTCTCGTTGTGGAGCATGGGCTGTAGGCGCACAGGAGCGCAGTTGTAGTTGTGGTGCACGGGCTTAGTTGCTCTGCATCATGTGGGATCTTCCGGACCAGGGCTCGAACTGGTGTCCACCGCATTGGCAGGCGGATTCTTAACCACTGCGCCACCAGGGAAGTCCCCAATTTTTTTTTTTTAAAGAAATTCATGTATTTATTTATTTATTTTTATTAATTAATTAATTTATTTATTTAATGGCTGTGTTGGGTCTTCATTTCTGTGGAGGGCCCCCTCCAGCTGTGGCAAGTGGGGACCACTCTTAATCGCGGTGCGCGGGCCTCTCACCATCGCGGCCTCTCTTGTTGCGGAGCACAGGCTCCAGACGCGCAGGCTCAGCCACCGTGGCTCACGGGCCCAGTTGCTCCGCGGCATGTGGGATCTTCCCAGACCAGGGCTCGAACCCGTGTCCCCTGCATTAGCAGGCATACTCTCAACCACTGCGCCACCAGGGAAGCCCCCAAATATTTTTTAATTAAGTTTTTTATTTTGAAAGAATTGTGGAATCACATGCAGTTGTAAGAAGTAAAGCAGAGGAGCTCATGTATCCTTTACCTAGTTTCCCTCGATGGTAAACTCCTGTAAAACCATAGTACAATACTACAACCATGATATTAACACTTACAGAGTCCAAGATACATAACATTTCCATCAACACAAGGATCTCTCGGTTGCTCTTTCATAGAACACCTACTTGTCCTCATCCCCAGTCTCTCCTTAACTTGTTAAACCACGAATCTGCTCTTTACTTATAATTTTGTCAATTCAAGAATGTCATATCAATGTAGGTAGGTAACCTTTTGGGGTTGGCTTTTTCTCAGTCAACATTGTTCTGTGGAATTTCATCCAGCTTTTTATGTGCATCAATAGTTTATTCCTTTTTATTGCTGGATTATTCTATGGTCTAGATGCGCTACAGTTTGTTTAGCCACTCACCTGTTGAAGGATATCTGGGTTGTTTGCAGTTTTAGGCTGTTAAAATAAAGCTGCTATAAACATTTGTGTACAGGTATTTGTGTGAGTAGAAGTTCTCGTCTCTGGGGTAAATGCCCAAGAATGCATTTATGGTAGTTATGGTAGTTGCATATTTGGTTTTTTAAAAAAGAAATTGCCAAGCGATTTTCCAGAGTGGCTGTACCATTTAAAATTCCTAGGGGCTTCCCTGGTGGTGCAGTGGTTGAGAATCTGCCTGCCAATGCAGGGGACACGGGTTCGAGCCCTGGTCTGGGAAGATTCCACATGCCGCGGAGCAACTGGGCCCGTGAGCCACAATTACTGAGCCTGCGCGTCTGGAGCCTGTGCTCCGCAACGAGAGGCTGCGATAGTGAGAGGCCCGCACACCGCGATGAAAAGTGGCCCCCACTTGCCGCAACTAGAGAAAGCCCTCGCACAGAAACGAAAACCCAACACAGTCATAAATAAATAAATAAATAAATTAATTAATTAAAATTCCTACCAGCAAAGTGTGAGTGATCCACTTTCTTCACGTCGTTGTCATCATTTGGTATTGTCATTAGTTTTTCTTTTAGCCATTTTGATCAGTGTGCAGTGATCTCATTGTGGTTTTAATTTGCATTTCATAATGGCTAATTATGTTGAACATCTTCATGTACTTACTTGACATACCTTTTTTTGGCGAAATGTTCCTTCATGTCTTTCATCCATGTTCTAATGGGCTGTTTGCTTTTTACTGTTGAGTTGTGAGTGTTCTTTATATTTTCTAGATACTAGTCCTTAGTCAGATACATGGTTTGCAAACATTTTCTCCTGCTTGGGTAGCTTGTCATTTTATCCACTCAGCAGGGTATTTCACAGGTTTTTAATGTTAAGGAACTCTGTCAAAATTTCCTCTCATGGATTGTGCTTTTAGTGTGAAGTCTAAACTCTTTGCTTAGCCCTAAATCCTGAAGATTTTCTTCTGTCTTTTTTTTTTTTTTTCCCAAAAGTTTTATAGGTTTACAGTTTACATTTAACTCCATGGCTTATTTTCAGTTAATTTTTGTTTAAGGTGTAAGACTGAAGTTGAACTTGCCCCCTCTTCTTGGCCTATGGATGTCCAGTTACTCCAGTATCATTTGTTGAAAAGGCTAATTTTCCTCTGTTGAAATATTTTTGTACCTTGTCAAATATCAGTTGGGTATATTTATGTGGGTCTATTTCTGGATTCTGCATTCTGTTTCATTGGCTAATGGGTCAGTCTTTCAGCTAATACCACATAGTGTTTTTTTTTTGAATTGAAGTGTAGTTGATTTACAATGTTGTATTAATTTCTGCTGTACAGCAAAGTGTTTCAGTTATACATATACATACATTCTTTTTTATATTATTTTCCATTATAGTTTGTCACAGGATAGTGAATATAGTTCCCTGTGCTATACAGTAGGACCTTGTTTACCCATTCTATATATACTAGTTTGCATCTGCTAATCCCAAACTCCCACTCCATTCCTCCCCCACCCCCTCCCCCTTGGCAACCACAAGTCTGTTCTCTATGTCTGTGAGTCTGTTTCTGTTTCATAGATAGGTTCATTTGTGTCATATTTTAGATTCCACATATAAGTGATATCATATGGTATTTGTCTTTCTCTTTCTGGCTTACTTCACTTAGTATGATAATCCCTAGGTCCACCCATATTGCTGCAAATGGCATTATTTCATTCTTTTATGGCTGAGTAATATTCCATTGTGTATATATATACACCACATCTTTATCTATTCATCTGTTGATGGACATTTAGGTTGTTTTCACATCTTGGTTACTGTGAATTGTGCTGCTGTGAACATAGGGGTGCATGGTATCTTTTTGAATTATAGTTTTGTTCAGATATATGCCCAGGAGTGGGATTGCTTGATCATATGGTAACTCTATTTTTAGTTTTCTGAGGAACCTCCGTACTGTTTTTCATAGTGGCTGTACCAGGTTACATTGCCACCAACAGTGTAGGAGGGTTCCCTTTTCTACACACCCTTTTCAGCATTTATTTGCAGACTTTTAATGATGGCCATTCTGACTGGTGTGAGGTGGTACAACATAGTCTTAACTACTGTAGCTATATAACAACCATTGAAATCAGGTAGAACAGTTCCTCTCAATTTATTCTTCTCTTTCAAAATTGTTGTGGCTGTTCTAATTCTTTTGCCATTACATATAAATTTTGGAATAATCTTATCTGTGTCTATGAAAATTATGCTGAAATTTGGTAGAAGTTACATCAAACCTGTGTGTAAATTTGAGAGACTTGACATCTTCTCTATGTTGACTCTTTCAGTTTAGAACATGGCATGTCTCTCCATTTATGTAGATCTTTAATTTCATCAGATTGGGTAATTTGCTGAATAAAAGTCTTGGATATGCTTTTATTTGCACCTAAGCAGTTCATGTTTTGGGCAGTTGGAAGTGGTATTGTTTTTAATGTTGTATCCTTATGTTCATTGTTAGTATATAGAAATGTACTTTATTTTTTTCATTTTTCTTTGCTGCTGCTGCTTTTTTTTTTTTTTCCACTTGTTGAACTGGCTAGAATTTCCATCTCTGTGTTGATGTAGTAAGAGGGAACATGCTTGCCTTTTCTTGATGTTAGAGGGAAAGCATTCAGTCTTTCCCACTGAGTATAGTATTAGCTATAGGTTATGTGCCCTTTACTGAGTTGAGGAAGTAACTCACTATTCCTGTATTTGAAGGGCTTCTACCATGAATGGCTATTGACTTATATCAAATGTTTTTCTGTATTGATATGATCATATATATTTTTTTTACTTAGTCTGAAAATCGCGTGGATTGCACTCCTTGATTTTCAAATATTAAATGAGCCGTTCTTCCTGGGATTAACCCCTACTTGGTTATGGTGTATAATTTTTTGTGTGTGTTATTGAATTCTGTTTGCTAATGTTCATGAGGAATACTGGTCTGTAGTTTTCTTTTTTTGTACTGTCTCTGGTTTTGGTATTAGGGTAATACTAGCTTTACAAAATGAATTTGGAAGTGTTCCCTCCTCTTTGTTTTTTTGGAAGAGATTATTTAGAATTGGTGTCACTGCTTTATTTATTTATTTACTTATTTATTTATTTACTTACTTATTTTTGGCTGTGTTGGGTCTTCATTGCTGTGTGTGGCTTTCTGTAGTTGCGGCGAGTGGGGTCTACTCTTCGTTATGGTACGCGGGCTTCTCATTTCGGTGGCTTCTCCTGTTGCAGAGCACAGGCTCTAGGCGTGCAGGCTTCAGTAATTGTGGCACGCAGGCTCTAGAGCGCAGGCTCAGTAGTTGTGGCATGTGAGCTTATTTGCTCCATGGCGTGTGGGATCTTCCTGGACCAGGGCTTGAACCCATGTCCCCTGCATTGGCAGCTGGATTCTTAACCACTACACCACCAGAGAAGCCCACTGCTTTTTTGAATATAGTATTTGGCAGAATTGTCCCATGAGACCATCTGAGCTTGGACATTTCTATTTTAGGAGCCTTTTGGTTATGAATTCTATTTTCTTAGTATTTATAGGGCTTTTCTACTTATCTGTTTAATATTGAATGAGTTGTGGTTGTTTGTGTTTTTTGAGAGACAGGTTTATGTCTTCTAAATTGTCAAATTTATATGTAGAATTCTTTTTAGATAAAAGAATTCCCTATTATCTTTTTAATGTTGGCAGTGTTTATAGTGATATGCCCATTTCATTCTCAGTGTTGGTAATTTTTGTTTTTGTTTTCTTTGTTTTGCTAGAGGTATTTCAATCTTTAAAAATCTTTCCAAAGAACCAACTGTGTTACTGAGTTTATCTATTGTTTTTCTAGTTTCAATTTATTGACTTCTGCCCTTACCTTTATTTATTCTTCCTGCTTTTGTTGGGCTCATTTTGCTCTGCTTTTTTCTAGGTTCTTGAAGTAGAAACTTAGATTATTAATTTGAGATGCTTTCCTCTTTTCTAATGTATACATTTAGTACTATAAATGTTCACTGCAGCACTGCTTTAGAGATGTCCCACAACTTTGATATGGTCTATTTTCATTTGTATTCAGTTCCATTTTTATTAAGTTCAATGTTTTTTTAAATTTCCCTTGGCTTCCTCTTTGACCCATGGATTATTGAAAGGTGCGTTTAGTTTCCAATTGTTGGGCAATTTTTCTGTTGTTTCTGTTATTGATTTCTAGTTTCATTCCAGTTTTGTCAAAGAACATACTGTATAGTTTCAATTGCTTTTAAATTTTTGTGGTTTGTTTGTGGTCCAGAATATGATCTAACATGTTACATGCTCTGTGCATTCCAAAAGAATGTATGTTTTGTTGTTGTTGGGTAGACTGTTCTGTATATATTAATTAGATCCTATAGGTTGATGTTATTACTGAATTGGTGATTTCCTGTGTGGTTCTTCTATCAGTTGTCTAGAGAAGGGCATTCATATCTCTAATTATAACTATAGAGTTGTCTACTCCTCCTTTCAGTTCTATCAATTTTTGCTTCCCCTATTTTGCAGCTCTTTTGCTTGGTGCATACACATTTTGGATTACTACGTCTTCTTGGTGGACTGAACCTTTTATCCTTTTTAGTGTCCCTTTCTGTTTCTAGTAATCTTTTCTCTGAAATCTATTTTATCTGATATTAATACAGCCACTCCTTTCCATTGATAAATGTTTCATGATATATCTTTTTCCATCTTCTAAATTTTCATGTGCCTATACAGTTATATTTTTATATGCCTATATAGTTATATTTGGAGTGAATTTTTTGTAGACAGTATATAGTTGGGCTATATTTTAAAAAACCTGCTCTACCAATCTGTCATTTTATTGGTGTTTTTAGACCATTTATATTTAATGTAATTATTGATAAGTTAGGGCTTACGTCTGTCATTTGAGGCTTTTTGTTATTGCTGTTAGAACTCATTGATGTTTTCTGCTTGCTGATTTCTTAAGCCCCAAATTCTAGATATGTGAGGCAAAAACGAAACCCAGGGAACTCACCACCATGTTGTTCCTTGAGTTCTGAGGTCCCTAACTGGTCTTTTTCTTTCCACATGTCAGAGTCTTATGTTTTTTATCTATAATGCTCAGGTTTTCAGTTATATCCAGCAGGAGTAACAGAGAAAGGTACATCTATTCCATCTTCTTGGACAGTAATATTTTAAAAGAGGAAATTCTGTGCTTGACCAAATATTTCATTTCATTTTCAGTGTTTCAATTTCCAGGTTAGTATTCTTTACATTAGATCGAAATGCTTCATCTACCTGCCAAGTCTACATGTTAGTTCTGTCTCCTTCCTTTCCAGTGATGCCAAATTTCCCCAAACACACATACACACACAAAAACACATACTCATGCACACAAGTCCTTTCTCCCATTATTTAAAATAAATACATGACAGTGTTCATACACTAGGATAAGATTCACATTTTTTTTTTTTTTTTTTTTTTTTTTTGGCCATGTGGCTTGCAGGATCTTAGTTCCCCGACCAAGGATTGAACCTGGGCTCTCAGCAGTGAAAGTGCAGAGTCCTAGCCACTGGACTGCCAGGGAATTCCCAAGATTCACATTTAAAAAAATTAATTCCTTCTAAGTCTTAAACTATTTTATATTGGTTTTGGTTTTGCTCCATTCCTAAAGAATATAGGCTAATATTTCTGGAACCACACTACATTATTTTGTTTGATTTTGTTGAGCACCTACTGTGTGCCAGTCCCTGGAATCCTCAGCAACTCATCTGGAAGGTAGTTATTCATCCATTTCACAAATGGATACCTATTAGACGTTCAAGTAGAAATATCAAGTAGGCAGTTGGGTCTACAAATGTAGAGTTCTAGTTAGAGGTCAGGGAAAGAGAGAAATTTTAAAGTTTTCAGAGATGACACAGTATTTTTTAACTATGGCTTAATATGAAATTACTGAGGAACAGGGTGTATAGAACAGTTGCAAGAACCCAGAGTGATTAATGTTATTTACTAAGCAATAGGGAAACAGGAATAACAGGGACACAGTCTCTGTTCTGATATTACTTACAGTATGAAAGTAAGGAGAAGAATAAATCTCATCTTATTTCTCCTGCTTAAGAAGTTTCCATGTTGTAAAAATCTAAATTTAAATATTGTTTTGCATGGCACAAATGGTGAATTCTGCTCTAAGCTACTGTAAGAGAGATGAGATTGCATACATCCCTATTTTTGTGTCCTCTTTGATTATTCTATTCTCATTACCTGTAATATCCTCCCCCTTCCTCCTTTCTTCCTAGCTAACCCCTACTCATTTATAACTCAGCTCTAACATTGCCTTCCCTGAAATGTCTTCACAATTACCACTAGTGCCCCCTTTCTAACATGCATTATCTTAAAATTATAACAAAAATAACTTAATATAGATTGAATGATACTCACTATATTCCTTGTCTACTATCCATTCTAGACTTCCTTCCCCTTTGGCTAGCACTTGTACTGGTCTAGGTCAGTGACTTGCCTGGTGAGTAAACCAAGCCCATGAGAAATGTGAGCCCCTGGTGACACTTACCAGTCTGTGGGATGCTTTACATCTCCTATCTCATTTAGTAGATGCACAAATTGGGCAATAGACAGTATTTTAATTGTCCAACAACAGAAAGGTATTGAGATTAAGATTAGAATTCTTATTAAAGGGATTTATTAAACGAGTGCTCTTAAGAGAATAGAGGAAAGGGAAAAAGCATATGGCAGGTAAGAAAAGCAGGATATGGCAGGGGAAAAAGCTAAGCAAGGATGTAGACGTGGCTGTGAATAATTTAAACCTTGTCCCTTGGGGAGGTCTGGACCATTATTTGTATCACAGCGTTAGTCCCACCTTGAGGCAAGGGGTGTTAGCATTTTTTCCCCTTATTAGTCAGTTATTGGTAGCTGACTGGTCCCTATAAGGAGTGTGATGTCCTGAGAAAGGAAGCTCCATTCATCCAAGGAAAACTCTGTGCAGTAGAGGGCATTTTGTGACAGTCATCATCCATAACACCTGGAGGGTGAGTGCACTGGCCCAGTGAAGGGTATCTGGGCAAGTACCAAAAGCATCTAATACAGTTCACCCCCTTGAATTAATCAAATCTACTTGCTTTTCACATTAAATTCAATCCATCCATGCCCAGCTTCCCTTTTCTGGGAAAATGTGAAGGGGAAGATTATTGGTACAAACTTGATCCCTCAGTACTAACTCTACCACATGGGATCTATCAGGTTGTATGGACCAAGCTATAGGGCTTTCTTATTATAGACTAGACTAATACAGAGCTACTTCTTGTTCTTAGACTAACTCAAAATTAACATGCTTGCATGTCATCAAGTAGACTCATTAGAATAATATTCCCTGTATGGAAGTGTGAAAGAGGCCTGACGACTGTTGCACATGTCTCTTAGAGACAGGTGGTGCCAAGTGCAATAATGCACCCTTTACTTTGGAGGGGGTATGTTAGCATGCTCCAGAACTCTGACTCCTAAGAACTTCACCAGTGTAATAGGCTCCTAAACCCTTGTAGGTTCTCCCAAATTCTAGAGATGATGTGTTCTACCAAGGCATCCAGAATACTTGCCACTTGTTGCTCCTCAGTTACAGTAAGCATGGTGTCACCAAATAGTTGGCCAGTGTCCTATTCTGTGGGTTGTCTTGATCAGCATTGTTCAATAGAAATGCACAGCACACATATAAATTTAAAAATGCCTAGTTAACCATATTACAGAAAAACAAAACAAGTGAATTTAATTATAATAATAGATTTTACTTAACGCCATCTGCCCACATGTAACATTTTAACATGCTGTCAGTACAAAACGTTATAACAGAGGGCATAACTGATGCTTCTTTTTCCCTTGCCCTGGGTCTGAAAAGTGATCTTTGGATGAGGTCAGACAGCCTGCCTCTATCACTTACTCCTGTACAAGGAAGTCAAAATAGAATGTGTAAGTATATGGCCAGTTACACTCTCTCAAGGAGAGAAGCTGATAGAGGGAAGAGACCTGGAAACAGTAATAGGTTTCCTATACTATGTTCAAGGGCTAAAACATGAAGTAAGTAGCATGAACATCCTAGATTCTCCAATGGTTCCCATGGCTACAAAGGCTACACAGGTTGCTACTTATAATTTTACCAGTTTCTTTTCATCTTAAGAAAGCATAGCCAAAAGCAGGAGAGGAAGCATGGCATCATTACAGGAATAATCTAGAACAGGTTTAACTAATAAAGAAGTAAACTGCCAACTTTAATATTTTATTGCATGCTATGACATTTTATGCCCTCCTAAGACCTAAATTTATGGCTACAGTCATTTACAGTAGAGCTGTAAATGACACTGGATATGATCAATTCTGATAATCTCATTTTTCTGTTGCCCTCCCAGGTAAGCCTTGTAAATTTCTGGATTGGCAACTCTTTTTATGTTTCGTGTTCACTAGTTGCCTCTGTTCACTCAGCATTTATTTTTATGTTTAACAAAAGGAAGTGGATTATATTATAATTGAAAGCCACCAGCATAGGCAACCTAAATCCAATTCCTCTTCATTTCAGTCAAATTTCACATTTCATTATGATAGAATTAATTTGATGGCCAAATCTGGAATGTTACTGCTTTCCAGCTAGATTTGCTTCCAATTTAACATCCTAACTATGCTTGTAAAATAGACAATAAAACAATCTTTTCTGATTTGGGAAATACTCTTTATTCTTCATTTCTCTCAGCTCCACTGTAACGTTGTAGCTGAGTTTTATGGAACAATCACTTTCCTCATCTAATTACTGCAATTCTCTGGTAGATGGCCTCCCTTGCCCTGCAATAGAAAAATTATCATAAATACACAATTCCGCTGCCAGCATCTCATCTTGCACATGCGTCAGTGAGCAGAGCTACGTTTTCCCTCTCTAAATTGTGTTCTCGCTAAACTGACAATTTTCATGTGAACCAATCAAGTCTTTCTTTGACATTCCAACAAATTTCCGAGAAAGTTAATCTTGCCTCATAGGTACTCTTCAGGTTCAGATTCTAATGCTTACCCAGGTGTTATTTGTCCTGTCCTTCAAAATGCTCTTCAAAATGCAGGTGAGGAACCGTTGGCTCTTGCCAGATACACTGGCTGCTTTCTTTTCACAGAAAAATATCCCCAGCTTTATGAGAGGAGTACAAACTGATCTTCATTTATATTTCCAGTCTAATTTTCCACCATTTCCAAATATGAATGTTGTGTTTCCATTTTATCCAAGTCTCATAGTTCCCTGAAAACGTATGCTATTTTCATGCACCTGTGCTGCTAGGACTGTCTTCCCTCTGCTGAAATGCCTTTCCCTTTACTTCTGTTTGACTTACATTCGTCTTAATGTCAGCTCAATAAACTTGATTTATAAAGCCTACCCTGCCTTAACCTCTCACACATTGATTATGGCACTTTTCATATTGCATCATAATCACTGGGTCATATAGCTTACCTTCTCCACTAAATCAATCATTTAGGCTTTGGAGTAAGAAATGTAGGTTCAAACCCCAACTTTACTTCTTAGTCATTTTCCATTGTTGAGACATCACCTAAACATAGAGGTTAAGAGCTTGAGATGTGACATCAAACAAAATTCAGGACCGACTCTTGGCTACATCACTAAAATGCTGTGTAACTTATGGTCAGTTTCTTAAATTCTGTTAAGTCCTAGTTTGCTCCTCAGTACAGTAAGAGTAAGAAAAGTACCGACCTTAGAAGATTGTTATGGGGATTAAAGGAGATGACACACAACTGAGTCATACAATGAGTGTAAGGAAAATTAGCTATGTGATTAAAATGTTCCCATTTCTCATCTGTGAAATGGGGATAATAATCTATTTATAAGGCTGTTGTAAGGAAAGTACCAACATGGTACTTGATGCTTAGTTGGCACTCAATAAGCTTTATTGAATGCGTAAGTATTGCTATATTTAGAGGGTCTTTTGGAATGTGGCCACAACGTTTTGCTTTGTTCCAGCAAGAGGTTATTGTGGGAAAGCTAAAGTTACAGGATTGGAGTATTAATATTCCTTAAACATGAAGGAATTTCCTTCACTCATACCTCTAACGTTCCAAATATAGAATGCTAAGCAATGTTCCTCACATGTTTTGAAATATGAGGCATCTAGTGTACTCCGCATTTTAAAAATCATTGATATATCAGAAAACAAAATATTTATTAATTTTGTTATTCCCAGAATTGCAACATTTTTTATTTCCTTGGATAAAATCTACTTTCAGTATATTATGGGTTACATATACTTTAGCTTGCTAGATAAAAAGTCAAGTCATGGAGAACACTATTTTGAGTCTCAAATGACTGCTTGGGAATAAACTTTTACAACCTAATCTATTGGTACTGATTATATTTTTCTTCTATAGAAAACACACACACATGATAAGAGGCAATTAAAAAACATGATGGGTTTTTTTCTAAGAGCATACTTTGCAATGAATTCTTTGAAATTTTCTTTATGATTATGTTTGTATTAAGAGTGAGAAAAAAACCCTTTTATTAAAAAAAGGATAATGTTTTCTGTAGAACACTTGCCCATTTGCACCAAAAGCATTTTATTTCCCAGCTGCTGTTAGTTTATACTGAATGCTTATTCAGATGGGCTTCCACAGACTTTGAGTCATCTCTTTTTTTCTTCAGTGCACACTGAGCTGTGTTTGAAACAGGAGTAGTTTTCAGCTTAAATGAATACTGCATCTTGGTAAATTCAAGTGGATAGCTAATTCAAGTATATTCAAACTGCATTACTTACAAAGCTGGGGTGAGTCCTCTGAATCCTTTTATATTGGTTTTCTTTCTTTTTGTTTTTTAATAGACGACCTATGTGGTGAATAAAAAAGAATTTCGGTAGGGCTGAAAAGGTTGATTTCGAGGTATTGCAGCTGAACTGAAATTGCTTTCATTTAGCTTTTATACTTGAACATTTTCTATATTACTAGAAATAATTTATAAATTAGTGGTAACCTATATGATCTTGGTGAAGTAGGCATGATGATCCCATGCTTTAAATTAGGGTCTTCAGAAAATTTATTGTGATGAGAGAAATAAATATGAGTAACATATATTGATATTTACAACTTCTTCTCCTCCTCCTCCTCAGGACTATTTTATCTTTTGTGTTTGGGGGAGACCTAGACTTATCAAGAGAATGGATGAGAGAAAAAAATGAGACAAACCAAGGCAGATGCTACTGACTTTAAAAAAGTGGAATGTAAATAGAATTAATATAGAACAAAAAGAAGGGAGGCCTAAAATGAGAAAAGGGATAAAGACGGCAAATGAAACAAGGCTAGGTAGTATGGAGGGAGTTTTCAAAGATTTCTGAGGGAGGGAAGGAGGGAGGATGAATATTAATGAGAATGAGAAAGAATGCATTAGTTTGTGTTTGGAGGCAATCACCACTCTAACCTTGTAAAGATCATTGGACCTTGTATGAATTTCCTATTGCTGTTGTAACAAAGTGCCACAAACTTGATGGCTAAAGATGACATAAATTTATTACATTGCAGTTCTGGAAGTCACAAGTCTAAAATCAGTCTCAGTGGGTTGACGTCAAGGTTCTCAGTGGGCCTACATTCCTTCAGGAGGCTCTAGGAGAGAACCTATCTCCTTACCTTTTCCAGCTTCTTCCAGAGGTTGCCTATGTTCCTTGGCTCCTGGCTCCCTTCCATCTCCAAAGCCAGCAATGGCTGGTTGAGTCTCATGTTACATCACTCTGACACTGGCCCTTCTGCCTGCCTCATCCACATTTGAGGACCCTTGTGATTACACCGGGCCCACCCAGATAATCCAGGATAATATTATTATTTTAAGGTTAGCAATCTCAATTTTATTTGAAATAATAGCAATCAATTTTATTTGAAACCGTAATTCCCCTTTGCTATGTAACATAACATTCACAGGTCCTGGGGACTAGCATGTGGGCATCTTTGGGAGTCATTATCCTGTCTACCATACAGCAAACCTATAACCTTAATTTCGCACAGGAGAAAACTGTGCCTGAAAAATAAAATCCCCACCACCCCAAGTCAAAGTACTATAGTAAGTACTATTGCAAGAACATTCAGCCACCATGACTCATTAAAAAAAAAAAAAAAAAAATCAGTAATCTCTTGAACTTCAATTATTCTGATGGCTTTATTTTGCCCATAATGGATAGTAAATAATTTTATATTCAATGATGAGTGTTTACGTTTCTCATTATTTTATTTTTTTATTTTTTAATAAGATATGTGAGGTACATCCTTAACTTTTTTTAAAAAATTTATTTATTTATTTTATTTATGGCTGTGTTGGGTCTTCGTTTCTCTGCGAGGGCTTTCTCTAGTTGGGGCAAGCGGGGGCCACTCTTCATCGCGGTGCGCGGGCCTCACTATCGCGGCCTCTCTTGTTGCGGAGCACAGGCTCCAGACGTGCAGGCTCAGTAATTGTGGCTCACGGGCCCAGTTGCTCCGCGGCATGTGGGATCTTCCCAGACCAGGGCTCGAACCCGTGTCCCCTGCACTGGCAGGCAGATTCTCAACCACTGCGCCACCAGGGAAGCCCCACCTCATTATTTTTTTATTATAAATGTCTTTGATCTCTGCATTCTTTTGTGGAATGTTTTCCTATTAGAGTTATGGTGAGAAACAAATGATTTACTATGGCTCATGATCATATATATGGCAAACTAGGAGCTGTGGCATGACCTCTGCCCAGCATCATGAGAGAGTATCGTACAGCATATCACTAACCCAGGAAAAGATCAAAATTCAAAGTATGGTTTCCACTGAACATGTATCACTTTAGTACCATCGTAAAGTCAAAAAACTTTAAGTTGAACTGTTAAGTTAGGGACCTTCTGTACATCCTTCCCACTCCAGGGCCTTGGCCTAAGCCCATTTAATTCTGAGTCCTGGCACAGATAGAAACTGGGTTAACGAAAGTTGGACCTGGTAATGTGGCTTGAGGCAAAGGAAGAAAAAGCTGATCTCAGTACAATGGTATATTGGAGTAGTGTTAAGATGTAGCCTGTCTTAATGGATCAAAGACTTGATTTTCTTGGATGTTCATTTCCCATATAGGATGTTTCTTCCCATTTTCCACTTAATATCTATATCTTCATACACATGTTCAAATGCATACACTCGTGACTTTGAAACACACATACACACACACACACACACATGCCATAGAGTAAAACAGGTGGGAAATGAATGGTTATCCTTTTTAGCAGACAGGAAGAAACATGAGGTCAAATTTGCATGGGTGGAGTGAACATATAAAGTGGTCTCAAGCAATAGGCCTATGGATATATAGCTGTCTCGTTGCTCTGTCCTTCCAAGCTCATTATCTCCTACTCACTCTTTATCTATTGGCAATTACAGCTTGAACCTGAAAAAATGCTGTTTTCTGACATTTTTTTCCCTAGAATTTCTGTGAGCTTGTCTAACTAGCAGTGTTAAATAATGGCTCCTGTTGCCTGTCCTTTTCATTATCTGGGGGAAAATGCTGAGTTGACACTTGATTTTTTTTTTTTTTTTGCAAGCAGATTGGTCCAATTATTCACACTTTAGTTACCAAAATAAGCCATTTGAGCAAAGGTCTTCTTTTGCAGATGACTATTCCCTCCACTTTTGTGTATATTTATTTTACTTTTGTTATTGCTTTCATTTTTCCTCAGTGCAGCGTTAACAAGAGGGACCTACTGGCTTAATCGTAAGAAAAGCGAGTTGTGTCCTTTTATTGCCATTAACAGCAATTGGACCTGTCACCTGTCATAACCCTATTCTTTTTTCTCAGAACTGATAGAGCCTGGCTTATCAGACCAGGCCTCCAGGCACCTTCCCACGTGTACAAGAAATCAAGGGCTCATAGGGGCCCTGATCATTATGAAGATATTCCCCTATGGGTTTTAAGCTGGAAGGGCTGGTTATGCCTACATTGGTGTCCTCTGACTTTCTGGCCACAGGGTCAGAATTAACAATGCCCAGGATTGCCACTCTCTGTGTATGTCCCAAGTGGCTTATTTCCCTGATTATAAATAGCCCATCGTTCTCTTCTGTGTGCAGAGACCTTTGGAACTAAGATTCAGGGTGTGCACTGGGGCTTGAGCTGGAAAATGAGAAATAATGACAAACTGAAAATGTACTCGTTATTATCTTAACAAAATATCCTCTGATTTCTTCCAGTGGAGTCTGAACTTTAGTCTTTCAATTCTAAAGTTGAAACTGCTCTAATTATTACAGTTTATGTTTACAAAGTGGTGCTGGCTTCTAAGTGCCATGCTCGTTACAGCATCTGTGCTTTCACTGATGTCCTTTGCTTGGTCTTTTCTTGTCTGACCCATCTCTGAAGGTCCAACCCCTGTGTGAAGCCTTCTGCAGTCCATCCAGTCAAGGAAAGATAGTTTCGTGTGCTATGAAGTTGCCCTGTGTTCCTTATTCCTATTCTTTAACCTCATCCCATTCTAGCAGGTGTCATTCGAGCTAGTTATGTACGCCTCTGACTTTACTAGAAGTTGAGCTCCTCAAGACTGGGGGCTCTGACCTGTTTACCTGTGGACAGGTGAGATGTTCCAGGTTTTTTCCCCACCTTTGTTCCACCCATCCTTGTTCCTGATGGAGAGAGGTATTTTATAACAGTGGCTATTTAAGATTTCTATATAGAATGATTTTTATTAGCAAGGTAGAGGTTTGAAGATGCTCCTCACGAAAGATCAGCTATTGCCATCCTAGGATGGAGCCAGGATGAGTCCTAACAATCTCAGTGGTAAATAATAGCTTCAAAGTTAAGTTAGGATCTTTAAGGGAGTGAAGCAGAGCAGAAACTGAAAAGAGAAAAGGGGACAAGGAACAAGGGGCATTAGCCGATGGCTAATGCTTTAAGGACTGAATGTAAACCCAGTGGAACTGATAAATAATACCAACACCCTCATTTGGAATCCTGTTTCATACCTCTGAGTGAGGTTATAGCCTATCTGGTTATAGGTTACATCTGTAAGTAACTCTGAAAATAGTGTGGGATAAAAGAGCAGGGTTTTCTAGATAGACATGGATGGACAGAGAGACTGACAGATGCTAGTTGCCCAATATAAATATTTGAAAATGTCTATTGCAGTGGCTTACAATTCCTGAAAGAGCATTACAAACATCATTTCATCCTGAATTCATTCTCAGTCAAGCGAGCATTACAAAGAGTGGCTTAGTGTAATCCTCGGCTCCACCTCAGTAGAGTCATTAGCTCAGACATGTGGAAAAGGGTAAATACATGAGATGCTGGAGTGGAGGAAAAGCCTGCTTCTGCTGTTCCTGCGCTGTGGACCCTGGCGCAGTGACTCTTTGTTCAGAGCCTGGACTTCTGTTTCAGCGGTGGCTTACCGCAGTCCAGCTATGACATGATCACACTTGCCCAGGACAAAGGAAGCAGAGGCACTGGATTTGGATGGGCAGAACATGACAAATATGAATTTCTTTGTTTGGGGTAAACATCATAGAGGGCACATGAATACAGGATATTTATAGTCACACATTGCTGTGAGAATGCATTTGAATGGCTACAAATATTTTAGATAATAGTTTGGTCATTTTAACAAATACTGCCAATGCATAACTCTTCAGCTAGCAGTTCACTTCTTTTAAAGAACCCATCCTACAGAATCAGTAGAACCAATGGTGTGCACACAAATCTACAGTATTTTTTTACAGCACTTGCCACTTCCAAATAAAACATTTTGGAACTTCTTCCTCAAGGAGAATAATGGGAAAAATGTCAAGACATTGCTAAGAAGAATCATGTAGCTATTAGAAAGAATAAGGTAGATATTTATATACAGATCTGAATGTATGTTACACTGAGTATAAAATGTATACTGCAAAGATACAGAAACACAAATGCTCCTATAGATACAGGCACACATATAGGAATTTTTATTATCAAAAACTGCCATAATATATACATAGTCCTGTGTGTTTTTATAAGCATGAAGGAAAGTAAGGAAGGAACTTTCTAAAACCACGTTGGTTAATCAGTTGTATGTGCTATGGCATTTATAAACAGGTAGTTCACTCCAGTCTTGGAGAAAAAGAAACTGAGTCTTGAAGTTAAGTACATTTTCCACAGTAATAAAACTAGAAAGAAGTAGAACTGGTATAGGTCTTTAGATATAGGTCTACCAGAACTATGCTTTCTCCTACAAGTTTTGCTATTATTGCAACGTATGGGTATGTCTGTGTGTGTTCTGTAACTATTTGTGAAATAGTAAAAGATGTCACTTTATAGTTTGTAGAAAAAAGGTTATCTTTAGAGTCAGAAAATGTGGGCTTTCGTCCTTCTGAACTCAATGACATGTCTTTGATCTTAGCTATTCATTTAAAACCTCTGAGCTATTGTTTACTCATTTCTGAAAAAGGAATAATTCCAGCCCATATGTCCTTACAAGATTGTTCTGAGGTTGAATGAATAACCTAGATAACACGGACGTAGACTAGATTACAACCTCCGTGAAAGCAGAGGCTTCGTGTATCTTTTATCATTGTGTACCCACCACATGACACAGTGCTGGGAGCATAATCACTGCTTCACAGTCCTTTGACAATATCACCTTTATCGAGGTATAATTTCCTTATAATAAAATTCATAAAATTACTGTAAATGTAAAGTATATGATTCTTGCCAAATGTATACATTTGATAACTGCCACCCGATGAAGACAGAGAGCATGACCATCACCACAGAAAGGCTCCTTATGCCTACCTGCCCCGGTAACCACTGATCTGACATATCTCTAAAGAATAGTTTTTCCAATTGTAGGATTTTATTTTATCATTTGAAGAACAGAAGGCTTTAATTTTAACAAAGTTGAATTTGCATATTTATTTGTGCTTTAAAAATAATAATTTGTGCTATTTTGTCCTAAGAAATCTTTGCTTACCACTTTTCTTCTAAAAGTTTTATAGTTTTAGACTTTGCATTTAGGTCTGTGTTCCATTTCAAGTTAAAATTTTCTGCAGGTGTGACATAAGGGTCGTGTGTGTGTGTGTGTGTGTGTATGTCTATGAATAAACAGTTATTTCAGTACAATTTTTTGAAAAGCCTATCATTTAGCCATTTGATTACTTTTGTCAAAAATCAATTGATCAGACATCAGGGAAATGAAAATCAAAAAACATAATGAGATGCCACTTCATACCCTTTATGGTGACTAAATTTAAAAAGGTAATAAGATTTGGTGAGGATGTAGGTAACTTGGAAACTTCATGCTGGTAGGACTGTAAATGATGCAGATACTTTGCAAAACGGTCTGGCAGTTCTTCAAAAAGTTACACATAGAGTTAAAAAATGATCAAGCAGTTCTACTCCTAGGTAGATACTCAAGAGAAATGAAAAATATGTCCACATAACTTAAACAGTGTTGTTCATAACATTCATTATACATAATACCCCCAATTGGAAACCATCCAACTGATAAAAGAATAAAGAAAACATGATATATACTTAAACATGATATATACTTAAAATGGCATATTACTTGGAATGAAGTACTGATACATGCTACAATATGGACAAATTTTGAAAACATGCTACATTAAAAAAGCTAATCACCATATATTGTATGATTTCATTTATATGAAATGTCCAAAACAGGCAACTCTATTGAGACAGAAAATAGATGAGTGATTGCCTAGGGCTTGGGGAGGGATATGGGGTCAAAGGGGGAATGAATGCTAATTGTATGGGGTTTCTTTTTAGGAAGATGAAAATGTTCTAAAATTAATTGTTGATGGTTGTATAACTCTGCGTATATAGTGAAACTCATTTAATTTTACAATTTAAACAGATGAATTGCATGATTTGAACTGTTATGATATGTCAAAGAGTTTGTTAAAAAATCAATTGATTGTGTATGGATGGGTCTATTCCGTTCCATTTATCTAAATATATCTATCCTTGTGCTAATACCATGTTGTATTGATTACTGAAGTTTTACAATGACTAGTGAAATTCGGGAGGGGTAAGCCCTCCAATCTCATTTTTTTTCCAAAATATTTTTGATTATTCTAAGTCCTTTGTGTGTTACATATAAAATTTTTAGACCCAGTCTGGCAATTTCTACAAAAATGCTCGCTGGGGTGTTCAGTGGGATTTCATTCAAACTATAGATCAGTGGACATCTTAATAGTATTGAATCTTTGAATCCGTACACGTGGGATAACTCTTAATTTATTTCAACTTTAAAAAATTTCAGCAGTACTTTTTTGCCCTATTTCTCTTTTAGATTTTAGCATAAAAGGTTTTTTTTAAGTTTTTGGTAAATTAATTTCTAGTTTTTGTACTTTACTGTAGATATTAATTTTTCATTTTCCAATTGTTGCTAGTATATAGAAACAAATGATTTGTATATTGATTTTGTATACTGCAATCTTTATAGATTTATTAAGTCTATCAGGTTTTTGGTATATGTTTTATGTTGATAATTATGTTTTACTTTCTATTTTCCAATCTTTAAGCATATCACTCCTTTTTCTTATATTACTGCACTGGCTAGTACAATATTGAATAGAAGTTTTAAGAGTGGACATTCTTTTCTTATTTCCAATTTTAGAGGGTAAGCATTTGGTCTTTAACTATTAGTATGATTTTTGTCAGTAGATTTTTCATAGATGCTCTTATTAAGTTGATAAAATTTCACTATATTTCCAGTGTGCCAAGAGGTTTTATTTTTAAAGGATTGGGTATTGAATTTCATCAAATGGTGTAATATGATGAGACAACTTTTCTTTTATTCTATTAGTCTGGTGACTTATAATAATTGGTTTTTGAATACTGAAACAAACTTGCCTTTCTAGGATAAACCTACTTGGTGGTGATATACGATTCTTTTTATATATTTCTGTTTTTTAACATTCTTTTAAAGACTTTTGCATCTATTTATATGAGAGAGACTGGTGCTCAGACAGATGGAAATAGTGGAGACAAAAATATATAAGTGAAAAACTCATTATCTTAATAAAGAAGAAAAATCCATTTGCTTTTTTTCTAAAATTTTCCCTTTTTTTGATGAGATTTCCTGTCTCTTTATTCTTTAAAATCACACTTTCCTTTAGTGCTTTGAATAGATTTATAATAATTGCTATATATTCTGTCTTCTCATACCAACATCCATACCATTGGGTTCCATTTCAGTTGTTTTGTTTTCTTGGTTATGGATCCCATTTTTCTTGCTTTGTATATCTAAAGATATATAATATTTTTTTTAAGAGATTTTTGTTTTTTGTTTTTTGTTTTTTTTAATGAGGATCTTGAATCAGATGCGTATGTTTTTGATTGATTGATTGATTGATTGATTTTGGCTGTGTTGCGTCTTCGTTTCTGTGCGAGGGCTTTCTCCAGTTGTGGCAAGCGGGGGCCACTCTTCATCGCGATGCGCGGGCCTCTCTCGTTGCGGAGCACAGGCTCCAAACGCGCAGGCTCAGCAGTTGTGGCTCACGGGCCCAGCCGCTCCGCGGCATGTGGGATCTTCCCAGGCCAGGGCTCGAACCCGTGTCCCCTGCATTAGCAGGCAGACTCTCAACCACTGCGCCACCAGGGAAGCCCCGAAAGATATATAATATTTTGGTTAATACATTGCAGAGACTTTGGATTTTGAAATTTTCCTCTGAAGAATGTTAACTCTCTTTAGCAGTCAGTTCGATTACTGCCTGATAAACTTATACAGGCTTTTGGTCTCATGCTTTGTCAGTGACAGTTTGTGACATGTGTTTCTCAAACCACTCAAACTTGTTGAAACTCAGTCTTCAAGTTCCTGTCTCCCAGATGATTATGGTAGGACTTGTTTTTATGCTTTGAGGGAGTGAGTGTAGCCTAGGTTTTACTCCTAAGCATGGTCCATATTCCAAAGTCATGACTTTCCTGTTACGTTAGCTGAGTACCAGGTATTTTAACAGTGTGTTACCAAGATCTCTCCATTCTGGCAGGGCCTAAACTCCAAATTCATCCAGCACTGCCCCTCAGGCTGCATGCTTTAGCCTCTAGTATCTCTAGATGTTCTGTCAACATCCATAACAGCTGAAATTGGTAAGCTTTAGGATTTTGCCCTACCAGGGAGTTGCATGAAAACTTTGTGTAGATTTCCAGACCTTGCTCTGCAGAAATCCCCACTTTCCCAGTGTCTCTGTATTTTGTATGCATCATCTCATTTAATCCTCACAATAAGCCTATGTGATAGGTCCTATTCTTAAGGAGGCACAGAGAGTTTAAGCAGTTTTTCAAGTTCACATTATCAAAGCCAAGACTTAACCTCAGGCATCAGAATACCCCAGTCTGGCAACAGAACTCATGCATGAACTATCACACATGCAGGGTCCCTTACCTAACAAGGGAATTGCTCTCATAAGCATTTGCAAATGATCAGGCTCAATAATAGGCAGTTGATAGGTGAGTTGTGCTTCATGTTTGTGTCAGGAACACATCTTTAGCACAGTGCCAGGAGTCCTTTATACCCATTTCTTGAGTGGCAGTTTGGGTGACAATTCTAATTTTAAGCATTCTAAAATCAGAGCCTTTGCCTGTGAGTCTTCAGGTACCCAGAGGTGGTGTAGCCTGGAAGAAGTTGTTGCAGTAAAATCACATGCTCATCCATGGATTCCAAGGTCTGGTTGTTTTTCCTTTAAAAAAAAATTCATTACTCATATCTCCAATTTTAGTAAATACCATGTAACTAAGACGATAGTAGTAGGATGCTGAATCAAAGTAAGTGTGTTTTTGTTTGTCTGTTTTTTTAATTCATCCATTTATCTGGCCAGTCCATTCCTCATTTATTTTGTTAAGGGCTAAATGAGGACATAATTGGTACTAGGAATTGAAGGATTAATAAGATATGTTTTACAAGTATATAATGGAAATAATACAATAGAGTAAGGTAAATGTATTTGTCTATTAAATGACAGATGTTTTATTATAGAATATTTTATAAAGACATTTACTTCATCTATGTGATGCATCAACTAAATGCTAGTATCTAACTTCATGAAATTGATTTAGATGTCATTGTATTTTCCCACTTCATAGAAGAAACTGAGACCCAGGAAAGTGAATTGAATTATATTTTTCATTTCTCCTTGGGTCAGCCTCATAGCAATGGAGTGGAGGTTGGGAATTATGGAATATTTAACTCTGTGGTTTGAGCATATGACTTACTTGCCTTCTGTGTTCAGTACGAATCTCAGTTTTGCAAGCATTGGCTGCTATACTGCATGTCTGTGTTTTGCAAAATATAAAGTGTTATACAAATGTATGACTTAATAGTGAGTATTGCCTATATTGGCTTGTCTGCCTTAACTTTAAGGAAATCTTAGTTTCTTTCTAGATTTGAATGGGTTAGGTATTCTTAAAGGGGGCATTGTGGTTTAGGACTATCCAGTGTTTTTCTTTCTTTTGCTTATAGATCCATAATCTTCCTTTGGAAAATGTCTACTTATTTCCTCATGTCATGTTTCCCTGGTAGGACTGTCAATCCACGGCTACAGGTATTTGCTTTAAGGCTGGGCAGATGTCCTAAACCTGACTAATAAGAGCCCTCTGGCTTAACCTCACCCCTGAAGCCCCACGCAGGATTTTGACCAGACCTATTGCAAGAGTGGTTGTCTTCCAAAGATGGGCTTTGGAGTTCTAAGTTATATAAACCAAAATATTTCCTCTTCATGAATAAGTTAGTTTGATTCCTTTTGTCTTCCTGACACATGGCCATCTTCTCCCTGGGGAGTAGAATCCTGACAAGAATATCAACACTTTATTCATATTTACTGTTCCAGCACAGTGCAAAGTCCTTGGGATTCAGTGGACTCTCAGCAAATGCCTGCAAATCTGCAGGAGTTTATTGCAATACTTACAGATACTGACTTCTTCAGGGCAGAGAACAAGTCATTCTAAACGACCCAGGGCTTGATGGGTGGGCACTCCCAACACTCCCTTCTCACACGTCAGCCCCAGCGCGTCCAACCAAAGCCATGCCCAGCGCAGCGCTTGATCCACTTGTTCTGATATTAAACAACTCCTCTCATCAATGGCTACTGAACATTGAAATATGCACTTAATTCTCAGAGAAAAGGGTTACAGTTTTTTTTTCTTAATTATGTTGAACAGTCTGGCATCAAGGGAGGAAAACTGAACTAAAACGGGTGCTAAGTAATGGCCAGGTGTGTCCTTTGCATTTCTAATGCTTTCTTGCCCCAGGGAGGGAGGGAGAAAAGGAGGCATAACCAAGCCACTGAATATTTTAAGGCTGATGAACAAATGACTTCATTATGAGGAAGACTGCTGCTCCTCTTGTGTAATGTCATAACTTTTGGTATAATTCAGCTTTTAAAGACTGTGGGGAAGGCAGAATCTCAGAACAAACTGCCATTAATATTTAACATATACACACCAAAAAATATTAGCCCTTTAAGCTTCTATGAAGTCTTTATGGGGGAAAAAAGACAAAACTATAAGTGAAGTCACACTTGGAAATAAAAAGCAGCAATCTTAACTACAGCAACTGTGAGGAGAAATAAGAAACAAATTCCAACCTTGAGTTGTTTACAATAAATAACTATTTAAGTCCTTAGGAAATGACACAATTTTTTTCTTTTTACTCATTATTTATTTGGTTTCTTTGGTGCAGTTACAGAATTCTAAACTAATGATGTTAACATGTGTCATTGTCACTAAATACAACCTAATGCTATTTCTTATGGTAAATCACTCCCTATTTCTTTTTAGAGTTACTGTTCTGGGCAAGTGGCACTGTAGAATAAGTTCTCCTTCCCTTCCCACCCCTCAATCCAACTGGGAATGTTGGGTAATGATCTTGAGCTGTAAATCCAGGGCAAAGCTGGCATTTCCTTGCCCTCTGCTTATCAAGACTCCCAGAGTCTTTGCATACTGTGCTTGCTCATGCCAGCCCGGGGACACTAGTGGTAGCTCCATGGGGATGGGGAGGTGCACTTCCATAGCCGGTGTGTGTTTGGTTGGAACCATTACACTATCTCCATATAAACTGGTGTTTGCCAGAAAAGGCAAAGTTGAATTGAAACTTGACCTGCTGAAGGTCAAATTGCAAACTGTTCTGTGAGGATTTTTGCCCCGAGTCCTACTACTTGGGGGGCAAAGGGCAGAATCAGAATGGAGAGAAGGAAGAACTCTGAAAATGCTGAAGATGCTCACCACCACTAAACTCTTGGAGCACAAGGTAGAGACAGATGGAAAAAGAGAAGCAGCAGGTTTCAGTAGCTGAATCATGGCAGCAGGTGTCAAACCTAGATTCAGATTTGATTTTCAGCATGTTTCCTTTTATTATTTTTTAACCTTGTGAAGTTTTTATGAACCTTCATAGTTGATTGGCAAATGCCACTCAACTTATTACAGCTTCTTGATTTTTTGCATGTACTAGATAATAACATATTGATTCTTTGGTATTAAAAATAGTCATCTGTATATGCTACTTTTTGATCTTTTTGTAGACACAGGATTCCTATTGTCCACATGTTGAATTCTTTCTCATTCATCAATATCAATTATTTCCCTTTTGTAGGTAATAGTCAAAGTAATGATTATTAAAACAAAATAAAAGTTTGTCATTCATTGACTGCTAAATACCTCTCAGGTCCTCTGCTAAGCACTTTAAGTTACATCACTCAATCTCTATAACAACCCTATGAATTATATACTCGATTTTCTCATCTATAAAATAAAGCTACTTAGAAAAACCAAGAATTTAACCAAAGTTAACACAGTGTTGAGAGTTCAGCTAAGTTACTCCATGGTATTGCCACCTTGGTATGCATTTTGTTTGGCCAGATAGCCTGCAGGGACCTTACACTGACATTAACCCCCTCATGCAAGCCTGTGCCCTAGATATCCGCCAGAGTCACAAGCAAATATGAGTTTCTGATATGACTTCCCCAGCAGCCCTTGTGATCAGCAGTCTTGCCTGACTGCCAGCGCCTGTATGCCTTACGGACCCCTTAGATAAGACCCCTGTGCCAAACCCCACTCTTTTTGTTTGAATTGATCAATCTGTGCCTAGCCTGGGAATCCCAAAGCACTCCACTCATGGATCCTAATAAAGGCATCTGCCCCATGTCCTGTCGGTCTGTCTGCGCTCTGCCTTGACCTGTGTGTGGCCCCTTGATGTGTGCCATGCGTGTACTTCCTCCAGGAGCTGTGAGCTATACGCTTGTCTCTTCCAGTTTCTCGTGTGGTCTGCTGCTGGAGCGATGCTCACCCTCCAGCTCCTTGTGTTCCACGTAACAAATGTTAACAGAGCCGTAACACAGTTGTAAGTGTCAGTGCCAATATTAACACACAGGTTCACCCATGTAACTCAGAAGCTGAGTCCTAACTATTATGCCCTGTATCAGAGCTCATTACTCCCACCCCATCCTCCCTCTGCTGTATCAAATGCATGCCTCCATGACTGCATTTATCACATTGTATCAATTATTAGTGTTAGTATTCTTTTAGTGTTTTAGGCATCGTGCAGGTCGCTGAGGATGCAGGCATAAGACCCAGCCCATTTTCTTAAAGATGTCGCACCCAAGCCTGTTCTCACTGCTTTCACTCTAAGACTTCTTTCCACTTTGCAACCAGAATGATAGTTCCAAAATTCAAACCTGATAGGCCAGTTGCCTGGTTAAAAACCAACTCATGGCCTCCATTGCTCTTGGGATCAAACTGGAAATCTTTAACACAGCCTGTAATACAGTCATGGTCTGGCCCCTGTGCAGCTTGGTAGTCTCCTCTCAGACCTCTCACCCTGTTCTCTGCTTCAGTCACCCAGACCTTCTTGCAGCCCCTCAGCTGTGTCATGCTTCCTCAGACTGCGTTGCCTGGAAACATTTACTGCTCTTCACACACATGCTTTCCTCTGCCTGGCATATACCTGTCTCGTAGAGTTTGCTTTTAGTCAAGCTCCTGTCTTAACTTCCTTAGGGAAGCCTGCCTTGACATTGAATTATGGAAAATCTCTCCTTAATACATACCACCCCATGCAGCTCTTTTCTGATAATAATTTCATACTTTGTGGTGTGATTGAGTCACAAATGTAAATGTCTCTATAGGATTCTAAGCCTCAGGAAGGCAGGAACTGTTTCCTTTTTGCTTGCCATGATCTAGCATCCTAGGTACTCAATTCAGTTGTTGAAAACCACATGGTTTCATTCTAATGGAGGGGTGTACAGGCATAGTGCACAAGAGTACACAGGCGAAGTATGTACCATGATTAGCAAGTTTTCCTCAATGGAAGTTTACTTGTCTTTTTTTATCTATCATGTCTTCTCAAACATGAAAAGAATCTTAAAGTCACCGCATTCAATTCCCTGTGACTACTTGAATTCTGATACTATTAAAGACCTCTAATCTCCAAAGAGACTGATAATCCAGAGCAAAAGCATGGGTAAATGAGCCTTTGGAAAGCTGCCATTTTCCAGACTCAGTCCTGCAGTGCTGATTCAACCTGGCTGTGCTGTCCACACGTTTATTGCGGTTCTAATTTTTTCTTAAAATATGGAATTGTGATAGATTTCATCATTAAAGAAACACTGAGAAGTGCAAGGCAGTTACTGTTATAAAAATCACATGACAAACAGATTTTCATTGGTACTGAACAACTGATCAAGAGTACATGCCCAATTCTGAGAGAAGACAGAGATTAACCCAAGGACACTGTTTTCCCTATAGGATGTTTGATTAAGTGTGTGTTAATACTTTTGGCCCTGCTGCTTGCTAACACTACAAACTTGGACCATCTACATCCCTGCTCTGTTCTTAGTTGCAAAATATGTGTAAGTGGCAATAATGTATATCACAGCTATAAATGTTAACTTAATAATAAAACTTATGGGCATTATTATTATCATTAATAATAGCTATTATTAATGATAATAATGTAGTTGTTTTCTTTTAAGCCCTGGGGTTTCCCCATGGTTGTCTCAGTCAATATTTGAGATACTTGAATAATAAATTTATATTGTATCTTTTTCTTAAACATGTGTGCTTCAGAGAACTGAGAGAACCTGTTGGTTAAAAGCTCAGCCTCTCTGGTCACACAGAGTAGGTTCAATTCTTTCATTCCCAGCTCTGCAATTATTAGCTGACAGACCCTTATCAAATTGCATAGCTCCCATAAACCTCAGTGTACTACTTATCTGTAAAATGGAAATAATATTTATCCCATAGACTTATTTCTAGTGCTAAGTGAAATATATAAAATAATTACCCATTTTTGAGCTCTTTCTAAATGCTGGGCTAATTGTTACAGGTAAAGTAATTAATAATAACCATAATGATTATTATTGTAAAAGACACCACTCCCCATGAGGCAAGCCAAATATATATGAAGTAATTTAGCAATATATTTTTCACGTTTTAAGGAGCATTTTTCAATTTAGCATTTACGGTTGTCTATTGTCTGCGGTTGTTTATTCGTACAAAATGGGCATGAATCTCACCAGTGACACACAAAAAATCAAATTTAGGTTGCTGGTAACACAGTTTCCAGTGTCACTGAATGTTTCAATTCTGGAGAAGAATGAACAGATTGGGTTTCTTTCACCAGGCAGAGGAGGTGACTTGAGGCCTTGGTTAAATGGACACAAAAGAATAGCTCCTGATATCAGTGTAGTTGGAATCTCATTGCTATTCATGGCTCTTGCTGTCCCTTTGTACTCTGCACTTTCTAAGGCTCCAGGCATTTCTTTTTGGGTTTCATTTTCATTTCATTAATTTTCTGATTTTTTTTCTCCTCAGCCTGGAGACTTGAATAAAATTTTTGCCTTGTTCATTCAAAAGCAAGGGGCAATTTCTTTCTCTCCAATAAGATGGTGGGAATGTCCTTGTTTATTTGCCTTTTTAACCCTGCCTACTTCCAAAGAGGTTTTTAGGCAACTTGTAGTAAGAGTTGAAGATATTCATAAGCCATTTGCACAGATACAGGTCAAAATCAAGTTAAAGAGTTAAAAGAAAAGGGAAAACTACATTAGGAAAAGCAAGCCAAGAAAAGTGGCAGCTTTTAATACATAAAACTTCGTATTCTGTATTTCTCTTCTTCAGAGGATGGGGGGAACCACTTTCTCTGCATTTTTTGTTTGTTTTTGGTTTATGTGTGCCATGCCCTTGAGCATTATTTAAGTTAAAATTAAGAAATACAGTTGACCTTGGGCTTCCCTGGTGGTGCAGTGGTTAAGAATCCACCTGCCAATGCAGGGGAGTGGGGTTCGGGCCCTGGTCCGGGAAGATCCCGCATGTCGCGGAGCAACTAAGCCTGTGCGCCACAACTACTGGGCCTGCGCTCTAGAGCCCGCAAGCCACAACTACTGAGCCTGCGCTCTAGAGCCCGCATGCCACAACAACTGATGCCCGCGCGCCTAGAGCCTGTGCTCCACAACAAGAGAAGCCACTGCAATGAGAAGCCTGCGCACCGCAACAGAGAGCCCACTTGCAGCAACAAAGACCAAACACAGCCAAAAATAAATAAAATAATATAATTTATATATTAAAAAAAAAAAGACAGTTGAGTTTTAACCCACATGGGGGTTGGGGCAGTAACCATCCCTGCAGTCAAAAATCCACGTATACTTACAGTTCACATTCTGTATTTGCGGATCCTCTGTATCCACGGTTCTGCATCCATGGGTTTAACTAACCACACATGGTATAGTACTGTAGTATTTACTATAGAAAAATAACCCATGTATAAGTACACCTACCCAGTACAAACCTGTCTTTCAAGAGTCAACTGTAGTTATAGGAATGTTCACATTTTTGAGGCATAGCCTTCATTATATCTTTGTGTCCCCTCTATAAAGTCCCACTTATGAGATGCCCTTGAATTCAATTGTAGAGAATCCTTGAGGAAATAGGTTTTTTCTCTGTTTTGATAAGGACAAGTAATATGAAAATCATATTCCCCTTTTTCCCTTGACTGCCAGGAAGCTCAGAATCTGATGTTCAGTGATAGCCACTACAAACTCTATAGCTGGCATGTTGCCCTTTTTCTGTGGACTTGGTTTTATTATTCTATTTTTATATTTTTCGTATACATATCTTTTGTCTTTACTATTTGTTACAGAGTGAATATTTGTGTCCCCTCAAAATTCATACGTTGAAGCCCTAATCCCTAGTGTAACTGTGCTTGGAGATAGGGACTGTGAGGAGATGATAAAGGTTATGTGAGGTTATAAGAGTAGGGCCCTAATCCAGTAGGTCTGGTGCCATTATAAGAGGAAGAGATACCAGAGCTCTCTTTGTTCACCACATGAGGACACACTGAGAGGGCAGCCGTCTGCAAGCCAGGAAGAGAGCTCTCAGCAGGAACTGAATCAGCTGGCGCTTTGATCTTAGACTTCCCAGCCTCCAGAACTATGAAAAGTAAATTTCTGTGTTTAAACCACCCAGTCTGTGGTATTTTATCATGGCAGCCTGAGCAGACTATTACATAATCTCTTTCTAAAAGATTTTAATAGTGTATTATAGCTAATTTATCTGCCTGCTAAGAATATGCTGCATAATTAAAAACTCAATCTCTTAGGTAGCTTTCATTTTGAAATACCACTACAACTTCTATTACTGTTACTGCTATTAATATTAATAAACACTCCTCAGTCATAAGGATAGAGACAATATTGTTTTTATTTTTTTAAATCCTGTATTCCTACAGGAATTTGCATCTGTGTTTATGCATAAATTACTGAGCAATATTTTTTAAAAGTTCATGTTTTGGAGAACAGTTTTGCAAAATATCTGAAGAGATGCATCCACCCTCACTGAGAGGGTCCATAAAGTTGATACAGAGCTCTTTACCTGCAGTTTCAATGGAGGTATATGAGGAGACAGTATAGTCTAGTTCTTACATGTAGCTTTATAATTGATGGACTATATAGTTTTGGAACCAAAAACTTTTGGAGTGAATAGTTAATAGATTTTATTGGCTTATCAGATATATATCTATATATGGGATGTATATGTGTATATATATATATACACACACACACATATATACGTACACACATATATGTTCACCTTCTGATTTTATAAGGAAAAAAAGATAAACACTTGAATTTTCTCTTTGATCAGTTTTCAGAATGGTGGTGATTCTCTATCATCCTCCAAAAATAATAGAGTTTTACTTGTGTTTTAGAATTACTATGAATTCAAGAATTGAGATACCTGTGTGTTTCAATGCACTGAATGTATTAACTTACTGGTGCTTAAATTGTCCTATATTTGGCTAGTGGTACCATATGCAAGTTGATTCCACATGAACCTATTTTCCTTGGCAGCTTCCCTGCTCTCATCCATGGTCATCTTGATATTTCTTACTGTAGAACTGGAGTGAGCTGCTTCTTTATGGAAGGCTTGTTCCTTGTAATATAGGAAATGATATTTATAGACCACACTGTCTTTTTTTTTTTTTTTTTTACACTTTATTTATTTATTTATTTATTTTTGGCTGTGTTGGGTCTTCGTTTCTGTGCGTGGGCTTTCTCTAGTTGCAGCGAGTGGGGGCCACTCTTCATCGCGGTGCGCGGGCCTCTCACTGTCGTGGCCTCTCTTGTTGCGGAGCACAGGCTCCAGACGCGCAGGCTCAATAGTTGTGACTCACGGGCCCAGTTGCTCCGTGGCATGTGGGATCTTCCCAGACCAGGGCTCGAACCCGTGTCCCCTGCATTGGCAGGCAGATTCGTAACCACTGCGCCACCAGGGAAGCCCCCACACTAAGTCTTTAGAGGTGCTTATGGTTACTAGGTTTTTTCAGTAGGCAGTGTTAGAATATAAATTTTATTTTGTTTTTAAGATAAAATATGTCATTTGTTTATACTGATATTTTCTGTTACATTTCAGGACCATAAAGGTTTTTTTTATCTACATTGATCTTATATTTTTATCTCCAATTTTCTTCCAGTTTGAAAACTTGGTTTTCAGTGACATCAACATAAATACCCATTTTCTTGATCTATAATTCTCACCTACAGAATAATATTAAAATGACAATATCTACACTACCACCCATAATATGATTATTAAAAAAGCACTTTGGGATTTTGTTTGTAGTCATTTTGCATTAAGGTATACCCCACTAGGAACCTGTTGTAAAAGTCCTGTGTTTTATAGGCCCTTGGAAGAATTCCTCTCTCTTGCTGAAAATGGGATACACAGTTATGTGTTCACTTGTTTAATTCTATTCCTGATTCTTTTCAAGACTTTTAAATTGTGTTTTGTAATAATGTAAAATATTTACATTGTTTTACAGTCAGATCAAAACACGGTATTCAATGTAGTATAGCCTAGTCTATCCCTGACCCTTTCTATTCAGTTCCTGTCCACTCCATAACATAATCTATATTGCATTATATGATTTATGCTTCCATTTAAAAGAAGAGGTCAGTGTGTGTGTTTGCATGTATGTGTGTGTGAATACTCTTATCAGTAAGTAGTATCATTATTTTCCTCTCTTTATTGCTCCTTTTGTCATTTTGCAGTATTTTCTGGAGATCATTTCATAGTTGTTTATAGAGTTATTCTGTATTACATTATATAGTTCCATAATATTCTGATGTGTAATTACACAGTAGTTTACAGAAGTTGTCTTCTATTGATGTGTATTTGGGTTTTTCCCCCCAGTATTTTGCTATCACAAAAGTGCTGAGGTAAATAGTCTTGTGCATATCTTTTTAATATTTTTGCCTACGTATTTTTCAGTAAGTTCCTAGAAATCGGATTTCTAGATCAGAGTAAATGCATGTCATTTGCATTCCCCTACCACTGCATGAGACTTTAGCTTGGCTTTTGCCCATGGTTACTTGGTAACTAATTTAAAGCTCAAATCTTCAGTGAAAATCTGAAGGGTACATGGACTATGTATTGTTTGAAAGAAAGCACATGTCATGTGTGGACTGCAAGGATGCAGATCCTTCAGGGCTTCCATTCAAATTGCATCATCTCCTAGATTTAATATTTAGGATAGATAGCCTCTTTCCTCCATCTCCATGCTTGGTCTGGATAGATTATTGTCTTTTACACTTCAGTAATAATCTGTGCTTAGCTCTACCATAGCTCTTGTATCACTGTGCCATAATTATGTGTCCTATTTCAGACCGTGAACAGTTTGGTGGCATGGATCATGACACGCCCATCTTTACAACATCAGTGCCTAATACTGTGTCTTGTACTTCGTAGGAAGTTAATATATGGTTGACCAAGGGTTTACATTGGTCTTTTGAACTTTCCTTTAGGTTTTTAATGTCATATTTGTACATCTCTTTCAAATGCATATAAAAGAAGTCAGGATATCTTTACACTTAGGGGATGCTGCAGTGAGTTTGAGTCTGGGAAACTTCATACCTCCATGTCTTCCCCTGATAGATTGAAAAATGTTAACACCATTTATTGGGCAGTAGCAGGATTCTTTTTTATTGTTAATGTCTCATAAATGAGTTGAAATGAACTATGTACAATCCTCAGCAGACCTAATTCCAACACAGTCTTTCTATATGTTTCACCTTCAGTAAAGGTACAGCCTAGTTACTCAAGCAGGGGCATCACAATCATTATCTACTGATGTCTCAAGGCACCATGGATTTATTGTAGCAGATGGTCCACACACTAGTCCCTTCTTAAAATTATATGAGTTGGTATATGCGTGGGAGTCATTAAGTGTCTCAACTGCTGAATCATGGAACAATTACAGCGAATCGATAACACTGCTCCTGTCCTATTCCTTAACAGAAATATGCTAGCATAACACTTGTGTCTGCTGCAGATGGAGTTGAAGAGAAAGTTACAGTGGCTGCCATCTGCTAATTTCAGACATGGAAGTCTTAATGTGGTGCAGCAGTCTACTCCTTTCTCATATTATCTGATTTTATAGTGATCAACTAAGTTGAGCAAACCTTGTACTTTGAGGTATTTTTGTTTTCTTTAAAACCAAAATAATATGAGAAGTTTCATTTTTACTGCCTAATATTATATTATTCTTGGAATATAAGCATCCATAAAATAAGACATGCATATATAAGAAGCCAAAAAAATTAAAAAATTAACTACTGCAAAAGCTAAGACCTGCCTTGCAGCATGGGGCAATAGAACAGGTCATACTTTGGTCTAAGACTTGGTTTGTAGTTGTTGTGTGAACATGGACAGGTTAACTAATTTCTATGTGTATCAGTTTCCTTATTTTTGAAAGTAATGACATTAATTCATAATAAAGGGTCATGATAAAAATTAAATGCAATTAAATATATAAAGAAAAATTATGATATTTGATCTTATCAACAGCTCCCATTTATTTTGTCTACTATCAGTTATACAGTAAGACATTTATCTAATATTTGAAAACTTTTTGTGATAGCACTTTTTACTCCTTTGGGATACACACTAACTTATTATCATCTGACCTTGGAAAAATTCCACTAAACATTAGGCTAAAAATTTAATTATACATATATACATGAAATATGCATATGGCATTATGTTGTCTGACATGGCAGAGAGAGAGGAGAGAGAGACAGAGAGTCTTAAGAGGACATTAATCCCATCATAAAGATCCCACCCTCATGACCTCATCTAAACCTAACTAATTCCCAAAGACCCCATCTCCAAATACCATCGCATTGGGGGTTTGGATTTTGAAGGGGACATAACTCACTTCAGAGCAACCCCCTTGAGTTTCAACATATCACTTACTCTGGCCAATGAACTGTGTGTAGAAGCTTTTAATTTCCAGTACTGGAATCTCCAGCTCACTCTTCCCCTGCTTTAGTGGTCGTGGAATAATAAGATAGAAGCAGCCTGAATTTCCCATGCAGCATGTAGATGGTACTTCCTAGAGGGTTGGTCAGGACCCTGTGATCTTTGCATGGCCAAAAAGTGAACTTTGTTGTGTTAAACCACTGAAGTTTTGGGGTTACTTGTTGCCACAGAATAACCTATCCTGTTTCTGCTTAATAAAATACCCAATACACAAGTGTCTTTCCCCTAAAACAATAATTTAGAAATCTGGAATCTACCAAACTACTTTTAAGTTTGTACTATTTTTGCAAAAAAAAAATAATGTTCATGAAATATAATGCGTAACTTAAACAAGACCACAGTGGGCTTTAAATGACTTCATCAATCCAGTTTCAGTCACTCTGAATATTTTAAGAGGTAAAACTGAATTTTAAGAATATTTAAAATTATTGTTTTTACCGATTTATGCTTTTTTTTTTTTTCAGATGATAAAGTAGGGTGCTGTCTTGAACATTACTGGGATGGGTGCAAAAAATATGGCTCAGAAAAGCATGGAAGGACCTGAATTTTTATTCCACTCTTATGAATTGGCTGGGAGATTTTAGAAAACATTTCATTACTTGATGAGATTGATTTTTCTCATCTTTCAAAAGGAAAAGAGTGATAACCCATTCTACATCCCGGGCCTTTTGTGAGGGCCAGATGAGGTCAAAGATATTTAAAACCTTTGTATGTTCTTCTTAAACGTCTCAATCAGTAGACTTATTTATTTATTATTTGTGCTCTCACGATTAGGGGCGTTTAATTTCCTTTATATGACAAAATACAATCTTAGTCGTGTTGTTCCCTGCTCCCTACTGCTTCAGAATGAGGAAGTTGTATATTAACTATTCACCAAACTAATATATGGAAATTTCAATTTTGTCAAAAAATTTTAAACTCTTGTTGATAACAACAATTAAAATCCAATCAAGGAAAAATAGCTCATCATGGCACACCTGTGAAAAATGGCACTGAACTGAAGACTAAATGTGTTAATATTTGGGAAGTGAATTAACAAAATTTAGTTTTCATGACTAAAAACTTGCCTTTACTTAGTTGATTGTTTTATATAGATTCCATAGTTCTCAAAACTTCCAGGAGCTTAATTTCAACAAGGTGGTTGTTATCTACGTACTTTATAAAAGCTCTTTTATTTTTTTTAAAGACAGGCAAGAACACTCTGCTTCCATTCCACTCCACTGTTTTTTCCTCTGACACACACTCATTTTGTCTTAGATTTAAAATAAATAATAGAACAATCACACAAATGTGTGAATAATCCTCTACCATTTGTAATAATTGTTCCACATACTTCATTATTTGCCCATCTCAACTGTCTTGTGAGATTAGTCATGTTATTTTACATGAAATCAACGAGGAAACTGAGATGTGATAAATTTGGGAATAGACTCTCAAATTCAGGTTTCCAAATACAATGCTAGTTTTCCTGCTTCCCAAATACCAGTGTCCCATAAACATAAGAGAATTTTATGTTTAAATCCTTTACTGCCCACCCTTGCATCTATACATTTTTTCTTCCAGGTTTGTAGCTCAGCTTGGTTTTAAAAAAGGAAAGCATTTTCTTATTATTCTCACAAAAATTGTATTTCTTGGAAAACAGAAAGCCTGTCCTATTGCATTTATGTCTGTCCAGAATCCTCACTGTCATTTATAAATGATCAGAGACCTGGGATTTTTCCTGGTTATACCTCAGTGACCACTGTTTTATAGCTTATCTGCCTAACACTTTGAAAATATGTTTATGTGCAAAAACATCAAATATAGTTGCCTTCTGAATGAATTACACTTTTGACTTTGTTTTGGTCAGTTTGCAAATGCCTTTCTTAGAACTATAATATTCTCTGTGTAATTTATGTCTGAAAAGATTATATATTATTTTGCATGCTAGGATTTCTTTAAAATTAGTTATTATTCATGTTACATTTTAAACTGGTACTGGTCTATGCAGACTTTAAATGTGTTTGTCATATATCATTAGTCACTATGTGAAATCTCTCAGTAATAGTTAGCCCTTGAATTTTCTGCTGCTAAGGAGAATTTAACACTGATTGATGGCAGATCGTTCAGCTGGTTGGCAGACTTTTCAATTTACGGTGGGGAAATTGCTCTTTTCTTTTTGTTCATTTCCTTCTGCTGCTTGTGCCGAAGAGTAAGACATATGTGCCAGACTGCACGCAAGAAGCAGCTCTGGCTTGGCAATATGGAATGTCTCTTTTACAATTATGATTTTATCAGTTTCCCAAACTGTACAGGGAATGTCAGATATCTGCAATGACATTCTTCCATTATTGTAGGCAGTTTGTTTACGTGTCTCTTGTATTCCAGCTCCTCATATGCACTGCATAAACTACCATCTCATGCATGATAAAGTGGCCCTAAGCCCAGAAGAAAGAGAAGTTTGCATTTTGCTCAGAAATCCCAGGTATTTTGCTCTGGGCTGCAGACCAGCTCTGCTCACTTTTACCTTTTCCTCCTCTACACACGCTCAGGAAAGAGTTCTCCATCAGGCTGTGTTAGATATATTAGTTAGATATTGGCTGCAAGTAGCAAAAAATTCAACCTAGCATAGCTTAAACAAACAATGCATTCTTTTTCTCAAAGAGCAAGAAATCCCAAAGAGCCTGGTCTCTGTCCCTGGTTGGGCGGCTCACAGATGTACTCAGTGATACCAGCTTTTCTTGTCTTTTTATGCCACCATGTTTAAACATAGGCCATCACTTTCAGATGACTGAGGTCTCTGGTTGGGCAAGATTCTCATCACTGTTCTTCATTTTTAAATGCAAGTAACATGTGGACATTGTGTGAGTGGGATTCAGTTAGCTGCCCTTTACCAGTAGAGGTCTCTCTATTTGACTTAGTGTTGCAGTTAAGAGGCCTGTGAAATGTACTTTCTATTGAACATTCGTTCACGTAACAAATATTTTATGAGCACTACGTATGTGTCTAGCACTTATCCTGGTACCAGGGATAAACCACTGAATTAAACATACAAAAATCAGTGTCCTTATGGATCATATGTTCTCCATCCAACTTAATTGTCTTCTTGAAATAATTGCTTCACAGTAAACAAATAAGTGCTACCTCCTCTATAAAATTGTCTTACTACTTTGCCTATAATGCCTCATTTAGTGGTGTGCTAGCACTTAGCACTGACTCATACCAACTTGCAGGAGTCGATTGTAAAATTTTCAGGAATTTTGCAAGCCAATTGTTAAACATGACCATGACTTAAAAATAACTATATAAACTCACGATTAATTAAGTTATACTAGAAACCAAAGTAATAGATGCTGAAAAATCATTAGTTCCTGATTATTTTACTGTAATCTGTACTCTGAGTTTTATTTATGAATATTATGTAAGAATGGTAGAAATACTATACAATGGTGTGTACTGCTTCCCAGCTCCTTGTACAGGGACAAAGCATTAAAATCAGATGTAGTGGGAGATTTACACCATGAAAATCAGCAAACATTATAAATCTATGATACTTTGGTTTCCTGGGGAGGCAGTTGTAAAACATTTACCATCATACCACAGGCCCCATCCAACTGTGAACCTTTTCTTTTATTAACTTTTACAGCATTTATTTTTGGTATAACATATTCATTAATTCTTTCAGCCAACATTTGCTCAGCATGTATTGAATGTTAGGTACTGGATAAGAAGCGGAGGATTCAGAAATGAGGACAGAATTGTCTTTGTTTTCAAGTCATATAGAATCTAAGAAGAGTCAGACAAATGAGCAAATAATGGACATTATGATAGGTGTACTAGACAAGAGGAGATAAAACAATGGCGATAACTAATATTGGGTGAGTCAGAGACCTTGGGACTTGAATAAAAAAGATGTTTGCCAGGCAGAAAAGGCAAGAAGAACATTTTGCGGAGAAGAAAATGTTTACAAATGTAGGAGGTTTAGAAGAGCTGGGTGAGTCTGCAAGCTGGAATTGCTCAGTTTGGCTGAAGGCATGTTTAGGAGAAGAGTGGCAAGCCAAGGAAGGAGAGGTACTCAAGGACCAGATCACAGAAGACTATGTTTTTATTATCTTTGCATTCCCCAACAGCTAGCACAATGCTTGAAGCATGAAAGTTACTCAGTATATATTTGCTGAATAAGTGCTAATAAATTTGGAGTTGCCTTTCACAACAGTGGGGAGCTACTAACCATTGTGCTTGGTATTTTAAGTATTTGTCTTATGTAGCTATTTTACCTCTACAAACAGGGATGTATTTCTTGATGGCAGGGCTCACGTATTAATTTTTTTTACTAAGCACAGTTTCTTAAACATATCCGGTATTCAGAGAATTTTAACTTTCATCCAACCTTGCTTTTCATGAAGTTATTTTTTAACAGCTTTGTTGAGGTATAATTGATATAAAAATGCACATATTTAATGTATCCAATTTGTTGAGTTTGGACGTATGCATACACCCTTGAAGCCAACACCACAATCAAGATAATAAAGATATCCCTCATCTCCAAATTACTTTAAACCCTTTTCTTGTGGTAATAACACTTAACATGTGATCTACCCTCTTAACAAATTTAAGTGCACAGTACATTGTTAGTTTTAGAAACTATGCTGAACAGCGGATCCTCTGAAGTAATTAATCTTGCATAACTAAAACTTTACACCCACTTAACAACAACTATCCACATCCCCCTCCCACTAGCCACTGTCAGTCTCGGTTTTTACTCTTTGCTTCTATGAGTTTGACTAGTTTAGATACCTCATATAAGTGGAATAATGCGGTATTTGTCCTTCTGCGACTCGCTTACTTCACTTAACAGGTCATTTGTCCCAAATGGCAGAATTTCCTTCTTATTTGAGGTGGAATAGTAATCTTTCTTTATCCATTCATTTGTTGATGGATTTCCTTATCTTGGCTATTGTGAATAAGACTACCAGGAACATGGGAGTACAGATAATCTCTTTCAGATCATAATTTCAATTCTTTTGTATATATACCCACTAGTGGAATTGCTGGATCATGTGGTAGTTCTATTTTAAAGTTTTTGAGGAGGCTTCATACGGTTTTTCGTAGTGGCTACACCATTATGCATCCCGCAAAAGTATACCAGTGTTTCGATTTCTCCATATCCTCTCCAACAGTTTTTTTTTTTTTTGATAACGCTACCCTAACAGGTGTGAGATGACATCTCATTGTTATCTATCTATTTCCTTATTTATATTGAGATGTAATTGACATGTAACATTAAATACTGGATGCAGATATACAACATAACGATTTGATATACGTATATATTGTGAAATGATCACCCTAATAAGTCTAGTTAATATCCATCACCACACATAGTTACAAATTTTTTTGTCATGAGAAATTTTAAGATTCTCTCTTAGCAACTTTCAACTATACAATACAATATAATTAACTATAGTCACCATACTGTACATCACTAGGATATATTTATTTTATAACTGGTAGTTTGTACCTTTTGACCACCTTCACCCATTTTTTCCAACCCCTGACCCCATACCTCTGGCAACCACCAATCTGTTTTCTGTATCTACGAGTCTGGTTTTTGTTTTGTTTTGTTTTCTAGATTCCATAAGTAAGTGAGGTCATATGATATTTTTCTTTCTCTCTCTGATTTCACTTATCATAATGCTCTCAAGGTCCATCCATGTTGTTGCAAATGGCAGGATTTCCTTCCTTTTTATGGCTGAATAATATGCCATTGTGTATATATACCACATTTTCTCTATCCCTTCATCTTTTGATGGACATTTAGGTTGCTGCTGTGTCTTGGCTATTGTGAATAATGCTTCAATGAACATAGGGGTGCATATATCATTCTGAGTTAGTGTTTTTGCTTTTTTGGATAAATGCCCAGAAGTGGAATTGCTGTATCATATGGTAGTTCTATTTTTAATTTTTTGAGGAACCTCCGTACTGTTTTCCATAGTGGTAGCACCAAATTACATTCCCATCAACAGTACACAAGAGTTGCCTTTTCTCCACATTCTTGCCAACATTTATTATGTCTTGTCTTTTTGGCATAGCCATCTAATAGGTATGAAGTGATAGTCCATTGTGGTTTTGATTTGCATATCCCTGATGATAGTGATGTTGAGCACTTTTTCAGGTACCTGTTGGCCATCTCTATGTCTTCTTGGGAAGAAATGTTTATTCAGATCCTCTGCCTGTTGTTGATATTTTTGTTTGTTCTGTTTTTTGTTGCTATTGAGTTGTATGAGTTATTTATATATTTTGGATATTAAACCCTTATCAGGTATATGATTTTCAAATATTTTCTCCCATCTGATATGTTGCCTTTTCATTTTGTTGGTGATTTCGTTTCCAGTGTAGAAGCTTTTTAGTTTGATATAGTCCCAATTGTTTGTTTTTTTGCTTTTGGTGTCAAATTAAAAAAAATAATTTCCAAGACCTATCAAGGAGTTTACCACCTGTGTTTTCGTCTAAGAATTTTATGGGTTTGGTCTTACGTTTGAGTCTTTAATCCATTTACATTTTATTTCTGTGTGTTATATAAGAAAATAGTCCAGTTTCATTCTTTTGTATGTTGCTGTGCAGTTTTCCTAAGACCATTTATTGAAGAGACTGTCCTTTTCACATTGTATATTCTTGGCTCCTTTGTTGTAAATTAATTGATTGTTTATGAATGGGCTTATTTCTGAGCTCTTTGTTCCACTGATCTGTGTGTCTGTTTTTATGCTAATACCATGCTGTTTTAATTACTATAGCTTTGTAATGTAGTTTGAAATCAGGATGTGTGATGCCTCCAGCTTTATTCTTCTTTCTCAAGATTGCTTTGGCTATTCAAGGTCATTTGTGGTTCCATACAAATTTTAAGATTATTCTATTTCTGTAAAGAATGACATTAGAATTTTGGTAGGAATTGCATTGAATCTGTAGTTTGCTTTGGGTAGTATGGATTTGAGCAACATTAATTCTTCCCATCCATGAGCATGGGATATTTTTTCATTTATTTGTGTCTTCAGTTTTTTTCAATTTCTGTTCCTTAGACTTGATAATTTCCATTTTTCTATCGTCAGGTTTGCTAATTCTTTCTTTTTTCTGTTTAATCTCTTGGTGGGTCTCTCTAGTAAATTTTTCATTTCAATTGTACTTTTCAGCTTCAGAATTTTCTTTTGCTTTTTTTAAAGTTTCTATCTCATTACTGATATTTCCGTTTTGTTCATACATCATTTTCTTAATTTTGTCTACCCTTCCTTTAGTTATTTTAGCATGTTTTGGAAATTTCTTTAAAGTCTTTGTCTGGTAAATTTGCTATCAGGTGTTTTCTGGGGCAGTTTCTGTTGGTTTTCTTTTTTTCTTTTGAAAGGGCCATTTTTTCCTGTTTCTATGTATGGTTTGTGATTTTTATTGAATTCTGGACATTTGAATATAATATAAATCTGGAAAAAGATTCTCCTACTTTTCCAGTGTTTGGTATTTTTGTTATTGTTTTTGTTTATTGTTTTTGTGTTCTGTCTCTGTGCCAAGGATCAGCTTGACAAGTAAACCTAAAGTCTTTTCTGGTCTTTTCTGAGCTTGCTCCTTTCCCTGGGTATAACAAAGTAACTTTATAGTTTTCCCCATGTATTCAATTGGTTTTCAGTGTACAAGTTTTTAATATCTGGCTCCTAAAAAAGAAAAAAAAAGAAAAATGAAGAGGGTATGGGAAGGTGCTGGCTCTTTAAGTCTTTTGGAAGTCACTTCAGTCAGAGGGGGTGTGGCTTGCAACAGTCAGGGGAGGTACAGCAACAATGGCTGCTGGCCTCTTAGCACCTCTAAGATAAAAGTAGCAATCATAGCACAGATCCTCAATATTTGGAGGACAGGGTCCTTTTTTGCCCACCCTGACTCCTGTACTCTGTGTATAGTACCTCAGGACATGTGCAAAGGTCCAAGCCTTCCCCTGGGAGTTGAAGGCCTCCAATTGACTCCAGAATTCCAAAATAGTTACATGAGACAGATTCTGCTAATACAATTGTTGTCTCAGTGGGGACTCAGATTCCTAATGCTTCCTACTCTACTATCTTCCCAGAGTTCTTTCTCAATCATGTGATTTTTACCCTTTATTATGTTAATGTGGTATGTAACATTAATTGATTTGTGTATATTGAACTGTCCTTGCATCCTAAGGATAAATCCCATTTAGTCATTGTGTATGATACTTTAAATGTGCTGTTGAATTTGATTTGTTCATATTTTGTTAAGGGTTTTTGTATTTATGTTCATCAGGAACATTAGCCTATAGTTTTCTTTTCTTGTAGTATCTTTGTCTGGCTTGGCTATCAGGGTAATGCTGGTCTCATAAAGTGTTTTTGGAAGTGTTCGCTGCTCTCCAATTTTTAAAAGAGTTTCAGAATGATTGAAATTAATTCTTCTTTAAATATTTGGTAGAATTCACCAGTGAGGGCATCTGGTCCTGGGATTTCTTTTAGGATATCTTTGATTACTGATTCAGTCTCTGTACTCATTACCTGTAAAGGTTTTCCATTTTTTTGTGTTTCATTCTTGGTAGGTTGTATGTCTGAAGGACTTTATTCATTGCTCCCTTGTTACCTGTTTGTTGATATATAATTGTTTTCTTATTTAGTAGTTTCTTATAATATTTTTTATCTCTGTGGCCTCAGTTGTAATGTCTCATTTTTTGTTTTTAATTTTTAAAGTTTTAGTCTTCTCATTTTTTCTTAGTTTAGCTAAAGGTTTGTCAATTTTGTTTAAAAAAGAACAACTTAGTTTCACTGATATTTCCTATTGTTTCTCTTCTCTATTTTGTTTATTTCTGCTCTAATCTTTATTATTTCCATCTTTTTGCTAATTTTCAGCTAAATTTTTTCTTTTTCTAGCTCCTTGAGGTGCAAAGTTAGGTTGTTTATTTAGAATCTCTTTTTCTTAATGTAGGCATTCATCACCATAAGCTTCCCTCTTAGAACTACTTGTGCTGTATTCCGTAAGTGTTAGGATGTTGTGTTTCCATTTTCATTTGTCTCAAGATACCTTTTGATTTTCTTTTTGATTTTTGTCTTTGACCCATTGTTATTCAGGAGTGTGTTATTTAATTTACACAGATTTATGAATTTTCTGACTTTCCTCTCTTATTGATTTCTAGTTTTATCCCATTGTGGTCAGAAAAGACACTCAATATTGTTTAAATTTTCTTAAATTTGTAAAGACTTATTTTGTGGCCTAACATATGATCTATCCTGGAGAATATTCCTTGTGCACTTGAGATGAGTATTCTGCTGCTGTTGGGTGGAATGTTCTATATGTGTCTGTTAGGTCTATTTGTTCTGTAGTGTTGAAGTCCTCTGTTTCCTTATTCATTTCCTGTTTGGACGTTCTGTCTGTTAGTGAAAGTGTAGTATTGAAGTCTCTACTATTATTGTATTGCTGTCTATTTTACTTTTCAGTTATGTCAATGTTAGCTTTATATATTTAGATTCTCTGATGTTGGGCTCACATATTTATAATTGTCATCTTTCTCATGAATTGTTTCTTTTATCATTATATAATGTCCTTCTTTGTCTCTTGTGTCAGTTTTTTACTTAAAGTTAATTTTGTCTGATATAAGTATAGTCACCCCTGCTCTCTTTTTGTTATAATTTGCATGGAATCTTTTTTTATACCCCTTGCTTTCGGCCTATATGTTTCCTTAAATCTAAAGTGAGTCTGTTATAGACAGCATATTGTTGGGTCTTGTTATTTTTATTCAGTCAGCCAGTCTGTATCATTTGATTGGGGTGTTTAATCTATTATGTTTAAAGTAATTATTGATAGGGAAGGACTTACTATTGCCACTTCTGTTAATTGTTTTCTGTCTGTCATAGTTCTTTTGCTCCTATTTTCCTCCCTTGCTGTCTTCGTGTGTGTTTCATTGATTTTTTTTCGTAGTGCTATGCTTTAATTCCTTTATGTATTTTTTTGTTTATCCTCTATAAGTAATTTTTGTGGTTGTCATGAGGCTTACATAAAACATCTTATAGTAATAATATTCTATTTTAAGCTGATGAAAAACTTAACTTCAGTAACATACAAAACTCTACATTTTTACTTCTCCCCCTACCTTATGTTATTGATGTCATAATTCACACTTTTTATATTATGTATCCGTTAACAATTAAAAAAAATTGACCATAATTACATCTAATCATGTAATTAACAAAATGTGCAGATCCCATCACATTGATATAGCTCTTGGAAACAGAAAAGTAGCCTCTGAGTAAATGTGTATGTTTACGTCTACCTAAAAGCCTGTTATTGATAGTTTTACATCATTATTACTATAATCAATTATTTTTAAAAAATTGTAATTATAGCAATTCTTGAGACTGCTGCATTTTAACATTTATATTAAAATTAAGTGATTTTCACACCATCATTACAGTATTATAGTATTCTGTATTTGTCCATATACTTACCTTTGTAACAAGTTTTGTACTTTTATGTTTTACTGTGGCTGTTTAGCATCTTTTGTTTCAACTTGAAGAACTCCCTTTAGCACTTCTTGTAAGTGCTAAAGGGTATAGTGTTGATACAGTCCCTTAGTTTATCTTTGTTCTTTACCTCTCCTTCATTTTGAAGGATGGTTTTGCTGGACATATTATTCTTGATTAATAGTTAGAATAGAATATATCATCCCCCTTCCCTCTTGCCTTCAAGGTTTCTTTTTCCAAATCTGAGAATCTTATGAGGGCTTCTTTGTATTTGATGAGTCTTTTTTATCTTGGTGCTTTCAAAATTCTCTTTTTGTCTTTGACTTTTGACATTTTGATAATGCATGGTCACTGAATATTTCTTTGAATTTTTCCTATTTGGGATTCTTTATGTTTCATGAATCTGGATGTCTATTTCTCTCCTAGCTTTTGGGACGTTTTCAGCCATTACTTCTGTAAGTAATTTTTGCACACATCTCTCTTTTTGGCACTCCGTAATATGCACGTATTCGTTTCATACTGTCCCATCAGTCCCATCAGTCCCTCAGGCTCTCTTCACTCTTTTTTACTGTGTTGTTGTTGTCATTGTTCCTCTGACGGGAAAACTTTATATGACCTGTCTTCAAGTTTGATTCTTTTCTGCCTGATCAAATCTGCTTTGGAGCACTCTACTGATTTTTATCTGTTCAGTTACTGTATACTTCAGCTCTCTCTTTTATGGTTTTTAATCTCTTTGTTGATATTTTTAGTTTGTTCATATACCATTTCCTGATTTCATTCATCTGAGTTCTCTTGTGCTTTGCTGAACAACTTTAAGGTGATTATTTTGAATTCTTAGGCAATTGATCTGTTTCTTTAGGGTGAGCTACTGTAGATTTATTTTGTTCCCTTGGTGTGTCTTATTTTCCTGATTATTCATGTTCTTTGTTAGTGTTACATTAATGCCTGTGCATTGAAAGGAGCTTCTACCTGTCCCATTCTTTACAAGCTGGCTTTAATAGGGAATGGTCTTCACCAATCATCCTGGCTTGAGATTCCAGGTGCTTCTCAAAGGTTCTGTGTGATCGTATACATTCCACTCTTTTCTCTCCGTCGTGAGGGAGAAGTCTCGAAGTTGTGTTCCTTCTCCTAATCTTGCAAATCCATGTTGGCCACAGTAAGTCACCTATCCCATTTCCTTCGCGCAGTGCACTGAAAGACCTAGATGTTGGATGCACACTTCATTCTGCCCCATTCTTCCTAGGGGGAGAAGTCTCAGTGTTGCACACTTTTTCTCAGTCTCACAGAGCCATGCCAACTATTGTAAACTCCCCTTCCTTTTCCTTTGTTCTTAGCTTCCTTCAGATGTTCAAACTGTGCGCATTCCCTCAGCATTCAAAATGAGGTGAGACAGAAACAGGTCTCTGGGCAGCTCCCCTAAAGTCCCGGTATGTTGGAGGCACGCGCCACTCCTTCTCCCTGGGGGAGAGGTCACAGGCTGAGGCAGTCTCTCTCAGCACTGAGCCGTGGGGACTTGAGGGAGGGGCTGATGCGGGCATAGTGAATTTGTTCTTCCTTCCTGGTTCATTGTGGCTGTTCTTAGTTTTCTGCTCTTCTGTGATACTGTAACTTTTTTTTTTTTTTTAAACAACTTTATTGGAATATAATTGCTTTACAATGGTGTGTTAGTTTCTGCTTTATAACAAAGTGAATCAGTTATACATATACATATGTCCCCATATCTCTTCCCTCTTGCGTCTCCCTCCCTCCCACCCTCCCTATCCCACCCCTCTAGGTGGTCACAAAGCACCGAGCTGATCTCCCTGTGCTATGCGGCTGCTTCCCACCAGCTATCTGTTTTACGTTTGGTAGTGTACATATGTCCACGCCACTCTCTCACTTTGTAACTTCTTAACTGAATTCTGAACTTTGGTCCATGCATCGTTGCTGAATCAATGTTTCAGTGGGGAGGGGTGCTGGGATTTCCTACTCCATTTGCTGACATCACTCCCTATGACTGTGTTTTTAAACAAATATTTCAACACAGCTGGTCATTTCAAGGAAGGATCCTCCTACAAGGTAGTAGAAAAGGGAGAGGATGTTTTACAGATTTTTTTCTGCCCTATTTAGTGAATATTAGTTGTTTCCATTAACAGGACTTCATGAGAATAGTGGCCTCAAGGTAAGTTATTTCCTGTCTATATGAGGATTTTTTAACATAATTTATTTTTTTAACAAGGTTTGCTATATACTTCCATTTGGAAAAAAGGGAACTAAGGAAGCCTTCTGAAAAAGGGCTCCTCAATCAGCACAAAATTCATTAAATCAGAAATATGTCAGTCTCCTTGAAAAGGCTCTGTGGCTGTTGGTCCTCAGAGAGACTTGACGGAAAGTGTGAACATACCTGGGGAAGGAATAGGGAAGTTCCAGAGTGATGTGGTCAGCAATGAGGTCTTGAGAAAAGATGAGCAAGTAGAACACCAATTAGTATTGTTCAATACTATCTGGTCAAGACCCAGCAAAGGTAGAGGGAAAATTAACTCATGGTTTTAAAAAATGAATTGCAACTGTCAGGGCTGTCCATGTTGTATAACTACATGAATCAGTCTATCCAAGTTTTCCAATGGAAAACTCTTTGCTCTGAAATATGTTCACAATTATTGTTCTATTATGTGGCTAATCACATAGTACATCCTTCAACAAGGACATCCAACTCAACCAGAATTTAATTAAACTCCTACTAAGTGTCAAGTATTTGGTAGGAAATAATTACTTTACTCTCTGTGTTTAAAAACATTCTATTGCAATGGACAATTAATTTTCTCATTGTGCAGGAATAAATTGTCCTAATTTTATTCATTGACTGCATACATTTGATGACTGAGCTGCTATCCCACCACCTCTGGTCTCCCAACACACACACACACACACACACACACACACACACGCACACACACACGCAGAGAGGGGGAGAGAGAGAGAGAGAGGGAGAGAACTGCTTTCTGAGTTGACAAAAGCATTGCTGAGTTTGCAAGACCAGATCAGACACTGAGCTGTGATAATGAATGCAGTCCCAGCTAAGGCAGCCAGCTGGCCTTTCCTGGTGACCCCCTCTGCATCAAGAGCACCTTTCCAGTGGAAGGCTTAGCATTTTCATGAATTAGGGATTGGACAAAACAGGATGGTAAATTGAGGATTTGCTGCATTCAGAACAGTTCATGGCAGTTTCAAAATACATCTATAATGTCTGGTGTTTAATTTGATTCCTCCTTTCTATTTGCCTACTTTTTTTCAAAGTAGGTTCTGAAAAAAAAATCAATAAATGAACAGTACAGTAAGATTCCATCCTATCAGTCACCTTTGTAGCTTTTTTTTTACAACATTTTTCTCGCCAGTGTTCACCTCATTGATTCTCTCAAACTATTCTTATTTCTGTTGAAAAGTTTTTCTCCTCAGGGAAGCCATCCCTCTCTATTCTTTCTGACATGGCCCCTTTCTTCAAACTTTATTCCTTGACCCTGTTTTATTTTTCTGAATAGTATTTATACACTATAATGCCAGGTATTGATATTTATTTGTTTTCTGTTTCTTTCCTCAAAATTTAAGCTCCCTTAGGACAGGGCCATTGTCTACTTTCTTTCCTGTCTTCAATCCCACTGCATGCAGTCATTTTTTTTTTTTTTTTTTTTTAATGATATTCTTGTCTGCTTACATTCTTTTTATGTATGTATGTATGTATGTATGTATGGCTGTGTTGGGTCTTCGTTTCTGTGCGAGGGCTTTCTCTAGTTGTGGCAAGCGGGGGCCACTCTTCATCGCGGTGCGCGGGCCTCTCACTATCGCGGCCTCTCGTTGCCGCGCACAGGCTCCAGACGCGCAGGCTCAGCAATTGTGGCTCACGGGCCGAGTT